>NC_134354.1:643189575-643538113 GCF_048569485.1 Anomaloglossus baeobatrachus
TTGTGAGCAGTTTGCTGGTGATCTCGACAGCAAATATGTCATCCTTGTAGAAGATTCACATACACTCAAAGCATTGGACTGCTAGAGGATGCTTTGTCCCTGGGGGCAAGGGGAAAGACAAAATCCTAAACTGGAAGTGTAAGCAAAACAAGGTCTGAAAAGGAAGCTATTCACTGCTGGCGACATGAAAATTGACTTGAGTGTTAGCGAAGCGTGCAGCCAGTTGTGGTGTGCAGAGGTTTGTTAGCATTATCAGAGGAGATCAGGAGGGGCTGACAATCCACTGCATGCAAGATCTATGTTGCCACAGGCACAGATGACCTAACACAGTATATTGAGCCACTTAAAATGTGCAAACGGCCTGAGATTAACACTGTCTATATATTGAGGGAAATACAAATGGGAACAAACAGTCAAAGCTGAGCTAAATGGTGAAAAGTGCTTAGAATCTGCAGAAACAGTGTGAACATAGAAAGGTTGGACAAGCCTTGTAGCGTAAAAAAATCTAAAATAAAGTTTTATCACTATATTTACATTGCTTCTCTATTATTTTATTTCTGCACAAATACCAGATACAGCTACATAAGGCTATATGGGTGTGACATGAGCGCGATATGATAATAAGCAATGAAGAATAATGCAAACATTACACTATGAGAATGTCAAAAATAAATTGACAACTTAGTGTCAAAAAGCTGCAGGGAAAAATAGCAGGAAAATCAGAAACAGAAAGGATAGAGAAATTGACCTTTAGACTTGGCACTTTCATCAGGATTGTCTCAGTGGAACGTTGTAGGTGCATACAATGAGTGAATGAAGGGAATGTACACTTTCCACTACAGTAGCTTTGTGGAACAGCAAATTAGAGAGAACTAGATATAGAGGGAATTGCTAGGACATATTCTTATGTATTTTATTGTAGTCAACAGATCTGTAGAGCTTCTAGAAAACCCCTGCCTTCTAAAGGAACCTATATATGAATTCTATCTAAATTTATTCATCTAAATTGTTGGGAATAATAAAATGATTTATGCAAGATATTATGTAGAGATGAATGAATACAGTCGAGTCAAATTGAATTCTACTTAAAAGTTATAAAAATCCAATTCTCCAAAATGCACATTTTTTTATAATCCACTTCCAAGTGGATTCAGCAAATTTCTGGCGCAATCTCAATGCACCGATAGGTTGGTATGAATGCTGGGTGTCACGGTTCCGGTGTGCGGTGCATTTTACAGTTAAAAATGCTCTGCTATGTGTCTGGTGTACTTGCTGACAGGTTGTCTTTCAGCACTAGGGTCCACACTTGTTTGGGAGGTGCCTTCACAGATGTGCCTCATTCCTGGTGATTGTTCTATTTCTTTACTGGGCTTGCTCTGTCTGAACCTCGTTAGTCATACTTCCTGTTTGCTCAGTGTGCTCTTGGCTCCTGTCTGGTGTGTGTTCTAATCTTGGATTCTGACCTCAGACCGCTTTCTGACCATGTGTCTGTCCGCTCCCTGAACCTTATACGTTACTTCCCGGCTTCTGACCTCGGACCTCTTCTTGACCACATGTCTGTCTGCTTCCTGAACCATATATGTTACTTCACGGCTTCTGACCTCGAACCTCTTCCTGACCACGTCTCTGTCTGCTCCCTGAACATTTCCTCCTGACTTATGATCCCAGCTTGTCTGACTACCCTTCTATTCATACTGCTCGTAGTGGCTAACATCACACTGGGGGTCTGTTGAAGCATTTAGGTCCTTTGAAACCCTGCCTGTAGGGCATATTCAAAGGAGACTGTGATTTTTACAATCTGCCACAATACTGTGGTGTTCGTGTATATAGTACAAGCAATCAGACAATTACAGGTTCAATATTAGAGCAAGATTCCAGATAACCATACTTAATAAGTTCCCGAGGGTCCTATATATCCTAGGGCCACACGGGTAGCACAAACTCAAAATCATGTTTTGTGAAAGAGAACAGAACGAGTTTTTATAGTGCAAAAATACATTATTTATTGAAAAATAGGTGACAATTTTTGTAAAAGTTGTTAAAAGGTAATTAAAATACCAAGATCAATCCGGATATTCTATATATCTCACAGCTAAACCCCAACGGCAAAAAATGATCGGTTCAAAATAGCATAGCCAGGGAGCTTTTTCTACAGGGTGTTTCTATCACATAAGAGACAGTGTAAGTATACATATGAATAATTATATCAACAAATACATACACCCAGCAGTCGGAAGGATCCTGACTAAGATCAGTGTGTAACATTTGTTTCCATATGTACAATAATGAAAACCGAACCGATCAATATTACAAAGGGTATACCACTCCATTGTCAGGGTATAGTCTATAGCATGTCCAGCACAACAAGGAAAAAGAAGCGATCAGACATCCAATGCACTTAAAGAATATTTATTGATTGACAGGTGCAGGGTATGAAGGGAAAGCATACACAAGAAAAGGGGGTATATATATATATATATATATATAGCCGGTGATATCCACCAATACTAACAGTGATAGTAGTGGAGAGTGTCCATGGATCCCCAGTCAGACAATGTCTACAATCATTAGAATAATATCACTCACCCTTAGGTGTAATTACCATATCATTGTCTGATAGGAATCCATAGAGACTCTCCGCGATCAGGGCAGCAGATCAAATCATCATGCCAGTGGCACAAAATGTACTTACCAGAATATCACAGACCGCCTCACTGCTTGCACCGGATACCCCCCACCTGACGGACGTCAGTTTCGGCATGAAGCCTACGTCCATGGACACTCTCCACTACTATCACTGTTAGTATTGGTGGATATCACTGGCTATATATATATATACCCCCTTTTCTTGTGTATGCTTTCCCTTCATTCCCTGCACCTGTCAATCAATAAATATTCTTTAAGTGCATTGGATGTCTGATCGCTTCTTTTTCCTTGTTGTGTTGCATGTATGTGCGATTTATCCATAGTCCTTATGTACCACACACTAGTTATAGTATGAAATTGAGCTAAACAGGTTATTGTTACCATGGTGTAGTGGGTGTTAAAAAGTATATTCATTATAGCATGTCCAGGACAATTCAATAAGTAATTCCTGCCGGAGCAGGGATCCTACCCTTTAGGTGCCGATGGGGGATTGAGTAGTGCTGGATGATCAGAGGAGGGTGGCCCCAAGGCTGCCCGACGTACGTTTCGATGAACGAGTTGTTAGTTCTTCCTCAGGGGATGGGGTGCAGGTTCAAGCCTGACAAGAAGACCAATAAATACAGTAACAACTAAAAAAAAGTAAAACTTGGAATCATTCCCATTTTCCTACATTAAAAAGAAAGATAATAAAAAATAAGATAAATATACATATGTGGTATTGCCACATCAATAAAAATCCGATCTTTCAAAATATAAATATAATTAAACCAACCGATAAACACCATAAACATAACAAAATTAAAAAAGCCGCAACAACACAATGAGAGCTGGAATAAGCTATCAAATTAAATATCTATGCCAAAGTGGGATGAATAAAAACATTTCACACCACAAAAAATAAACTATCACACAGCTCCATCAAATGAAAAATGCAAATGTCTTGGAAAATGGGGAAACAATCAAAACATTTTCTGTTTTTGTTTACAATTTTCAAATTTTGTTTTTGCCGCTAAAATAGTTTAAAACAAATGGCCACTTTGATATCGCCATAATTATCCTGTTGAAGAAAATTATATAGCAAGGTCATTTTTATCACCTAATGAATGTCGTAAAAAAATTCACAAAAATCAATGTCAGAATTGTTTTATTGGAATTTTTTTCCAGTTTGCCAGTACAATAGTGGCAAAATAAATGATGTCAAAATCTTCCCACAATTGTCCCACAAGAAAAACGTCCCCATACATCTATAAGGATAAAAAAATGAAAGAAAGTTATGGCTCTTGGATGAACAGGAGGAAAAAATGAAGACACAAGAACGGAAATTGGCTTTGTCAGGAAAGGGTTAAACTGTTAAATTTTTTTATGTTTTGAAATGTAATTTTTTGTTTTCTATAAAATATACCTAGGACATTCAATATATGTTTCATACCAGTATATTTAGTTTTGCTTATTAATGCACCATGAATGATTGTAGAAATGTGACCAGAGGTTTTCAGGCTGTCACAAATTTTGGTTTTCACCGAGTTTACTGCTTCAGTGTCAATAAAAATATAAAAATCTTATGAAATGCTGATATTTGTACTTATAAATAAACAATAAACATAGACACATTTAAAAGACAACACTGAGGCAGCACAATTTGGGTCAATCGTAAAACTTTTGGCCATGACTGTACACAAGTACGTCCTACAACAATCCATTCAGCACCATGGGTAGCGAATGGAAAGTAAAGATGCCTTTTGTTTTGTTCATTTCATAGAAAGAAAGCAGCAATTCTAAAATTGCTTGGTGCTTTGCCAAAAATCCTTGAGAATAAATCACTCTAAATAATTTATAGTCTGTGATATGTTTCTATAGTCCACACGTCCCATTAACTTTTTGTGAACGTATCTTCCTCTCTATATAAACAAGGTGATAGAAGGCTTTTACCTCTGAGATCCCTGTGTATACAAATAGCATATGCAATGGTATTAGCAATGAGATTAGGTCATGAATGCATAAGAAAAATCTTCATCCAGTGTATTGAGCATCCTCGCAACATGGGATACAGCAGGGAGGAGTGTCAGAAATGTTTGGACAAAGTGTCTTATCCCTTAGATATATTAGATCTACTTTTGTGCTTCAGATTTACTTAGCCTCAAAGAAAATAGAATTGTACAAACCATGCAGGCTTACATGGCAGTCGAGACTGTCACTGCCCGGGCCAGGTTCTGCACCGCCCCTGGCTGTTTAACCCCCTAAATGATGCGATTAATGACGGTCATAGCATCTAGGCAACTGGGAGAGGGAGTGTTCTTTCTCTTCCATTCGATCAGGACCCCCACTGTCACGAGGGTACCATGATAAAGAGTTGTCCCTCCTATTTCTGGTGTCAGGAGATCACAGCGCAGTGCTTCATGCACACTTGCTCAGGTTAATACTGCTGGCTATGCAGCTTCTCCTTTATCCAGCACTGCTAGAGGTAAGTAGATCCTCTGGTTTCTGAAACTCTAAATGAAACTTAGGAGCAGCTGTTTTCTATTGCTAATTAGCTCTGCTCTAAAGTCTTGACTCCTAGTCCAGGTAAACCGCTGGTGATAGTTTCTGCTATACTGCCTCTAGAGGGAACCTGTGAGCTAAAGACCAGGCAGCCATTCAGAGAACATTTGTTGTGATAAAGCTGTGTTGTTTTCCCTTCCTTAATTGTTTGGTTTTTCCCCTCTGGTCCATTCCTCATTATTACCTCTTGTTGTTTGGAGTGCTTTGCATGATTGCCATTTATTTTACCCCTAGAAGAATACAAGGCACTCCCAAGATTGGCTGCAACGTGTGATTTATTTAAGGTGCATAACAACAACAAAACGTTTTCGGTCCGTAGACCTTCCTCAGTAAGCACATTCGTGAAGAGGAGTTCAGCGTGGGTGATAAGCGCGGTGTCCACCGCCGCATGGAGGCTGCCATCATGCGGCGGTGGACACCGCGCTTATCACCCACGCTGAACTCCTCTTCACAAATGTGCTTACTGAGGAAGGTCTACGGACCGAAAACGTTTTGTTGTTGTTATGCACATTAAATAAATCACAAGTTGCAGCCAATCTTGGGAGTGCCTTGTATTCTTCTATTGACAAAAGGCCTTGGAACCTGAAGCGCACCCCTACATCTATTATCATCAGCACAGAGGAAGTGCCATTTACTTCTTGTTGTATTTATTTTACCCCTGTCTGTCTAATCCTCTCTGTGTTTATGATCTAAAGCGGGGCTAGCCCTCCAGCTACCATGTGCACTATCTGGGCAGAGCTCAGGGTGAGACAGGGATAGGCACATGATCAGTGACAGGGTGACAGAAGCCATATAGGAAAGTTAGAGAGTGGAGGGTTCAGCCTCAGCTGAATTTAGGAGGTGACCCTGCTCCTCTTTCCCTAGCCCCAGGGCCCACCATTGTAAATTGTATCCTGTGTGTTGCAGTGCTTGCTGGGGATTCCTGGTGGAACCCCGGATGTCACTGTGTGACCCCGCAACATGATCACAAGGTCTCGATCATTGCCATGGTAAGGTCCCTTTCACACATCAGTTTTTGCCATCAATCACAATCCATCGAATTTTTAAAAAAACTGATCCAGCGACTGATGCCGCTGGATCCGTTTTTTTTCTCTTCGACTTGTATCAGCGATGGATTGCAACGGATGGCCTCACGTTTCATCCATCGAAAAATCTTTGTCTATCAGACGGAGATGACGTCCACAGTAATGTTTTTTGTGTATGTCGCCAACCGTCGTTTGCTAGAATGGAAGCCTATGGGCGCAGGGTCCGTCGTCATCCGTCAAATGACGGAATCTGGCGACGGATTCCACGTTCTTTTACTGAGCATGCTCCAATTATTATTTAGCCTCCAGCTAGTCAGATCAATCGAAAAACGGATCCGTCACATCAGTTTAGCCACAATCTGCAACGGATCCGTCAAGAAAATGAATTGTGACTGATGGCAAAAACTGATGTGTGAAAGGGGCCAACCTAAAGTCAAATGGTGACCTTTGAGTTACCTGGCTACAATAACTTCTTAGACCATACCAAAAGCAATCTGATAGTGTAATACTGACTGGTATAATGTGTTGCAATGCTGGTGCATTGCAATATATTATACCAGAAATCCGACTAATAAAAGGTAATGTCCCATAGACAGACTAAGTAAAAAAGTGAAATTAAATGTAACAATATAAAAAAACAACCAGAAAATAAAGAAAAAATATTATACCAATAAATTCATATATTTATATAAAAACAAAGAAAAACAACACAATACACATATTTGGTTTTGCCACATCCGGAATAACCCAAGCTATAAAACTGTCAAACAGTAAACACCATAAAGAAAAAAATAGTTGTAAAAACATAGCAAAAAAGTACATCTTTTCATCATACAGCTGACAAAAACGTGGAATGAAACAAGATCAAAAAGTCATATGTAAATAAAAATGGTATCACTAAATACATCATCTTGTCCCACAAAAAAAAGCCACCATACAGCTCCATCAGCAAAGAAAAACAAAAAAAGCTATAGCTCTCAGAATACAGAATGAAAAAACATTTTTTTCTATAAAATTGTTTTGATTGTGTAAAAACAGCAAAACATAAAAAACAATTTAAATGTAGTATCGCTGTAATGATCTGAAGAATAAATCTGTCTTATCACTTTTACAACATGGTGAAAGGCGTAAAAAAAGCAATTCCTGAACTGCTGTTTCCTCTTGATTCTGCCTCAAAAAGCGGAACAGAAAGTGATAAAAAAAATATTATATAGCCCAAATTGGTACCAATAAAAACTACAACTCATCCTGCAGAAAACAAGCCCTCACATGACTGTCAGTAAAAAAATATAAACACTATAGCCTTGAAATTCCGTGATGAAAAAAACTTTTATTTTGTAAAAAAGCATTTTTTAGTGTGATAGGAGCTAAACCTAAAAAAAGCCTATATAAAATAAATAAAGCCAGTCTTCAACTGCTGTTGATTTGTTCATTTTGCCTCTTAAAGAAGGCTCAGCTCAATTTTATCCTCTGCTCTCTATAGATTGATCACACCAAACGTTACTTGGAAATCTCTGAAAAACATTACTCAGACAAAATGCCCAAAAGGAGTCCCTTTGAACTCCTGTCTGGCCTGTGGTTCAGCGGTGTTCATCTTTTTGCACATCTTTTTATGTATACACAAAAGAACGGTCAACAACAGTTTTGTCCACCTTTGAAAAGAAGGACACCACTGAACAGAGGGCAAACGGATTCCCGATTAACTCTGTGTCATGCTAGGTACGGGGAAGTACCAAGCGAACGGCGAAAGCCCCTGGCTTCCCTCCCAAATCAAAATAGGTCCCACACCTATGCTCTGAGCAGGATACCTGACCCAGGCTGACCCTGAAATAGGCCCTAGGTAGGGAATTGATGTGATGAGGACTTAGTGAACCCCACTAAGGCTGCTTTCACACATCCGGCTTTTGCAATGCGGCACAATCCGGCACTTTGCAGGAAAACCGCAACCGGTTTTTTTTGCTGCCGGTTGCGTTTTTCCTGCATAGACTTTAATTAGTGCCGCATTGTGCCGCATGGGCTTGCGTTCGGTCCGGTTTTTGCTGCATGCGGCAGATTTAGCCGATGCGGCGGCCGAATGGAACGTTCCCTGGCACGTTTTTTGCTCCGGCAAAAAAAACCGTATCGCGCCGCATCCGGCCGATGCGGCGCTTTTCCCAATGCATCCCTATGGATGCCGGATGCGGCGCGATGCGGCAAAAACCGCATCCGGCCGCCGCATGCGGTTTTTGCCACTGCGCATGCTCAGTAGCATGCCGCAAGCGGCAAAAAACGGACCGGCCGCATGTAAAAAACTTATGCAAAGGATGCGGTGTTTTCACCGCATCCGTTGCATAGGCTTCACAGCCGGATTGAGCCGCAGAGCTCAAACCGGATGTGTGAAAGCAGCCTAAGCTCTAAAGAACACACAGGAATACACACAGGGCAAAGTAAATGAATAACTTAACTCCAGGGTTTTTAAACTCACCAGCAGAGAGCAAGGGGGAATGAGAGTATTTAAAATCACAAAGAGAAGTGTTGATGATTAACAGCTGAAAAGGTGGGGAAATCCACAGGGTCCTAATGTCACGGGTGTGTCACAGATGACAGACAGTCCTGTAGTGTCCTGCTATAGAAGGTCACAGCATTTGGCTGCACAAACTGCTCCTGTGATTGGTGGACCCATATTGTAAAAGTCCAAATCTGCACGGTTTCAAAAGGTACCCAAGTGCTGAGCCCAGGACTGAGACTCCACATATTGATCTGGATCTAGCACACGGGAAATGAAAAACAATTAAGGAAGAATAAAGAAAATAAGAATGGAGCAAGCACTTCACTTGTGGGTCTATATCAGAGGTCCCCAACTCCAGTCCTCAAGGCCCACCAACAGTGCAGGTTTTTGGGATTTCCTTAGTATTGCACAGGTGTTAATGTAATTACCTGCCCAGGTGCTGGTTCCAACAGCAGTGCAATGCTAAGGAAATCCTGAAAACATGCACTGTTGGTGGGCCTTGAGGACAGGAGTTGGGGAACCCTGGTCTATATCGTACAGTAAAAATAAATAAAATATTTAGCATAAGGTTTCCCCGTTTTATGATAGGGGGCACAGATAAAGCATATGGCTACAGGCTGCAACCCCTAGCTGTGTGCTTATCTTGGCCGTGCATCAAAATAAGAGGAACCACATAAACCTTATTTATTTATTTTTTTAAATTATTTAAATTTTGATAACCAGCTATGATAAAGCCCAACAAAATACAGCATGCGCTATTGATTCCAGCCAATTTTGCATTCAAAAAGTCTAATGGCTAATCTCTCCCTTCTGAGCCTTGCCGTGTGCCCAAACAGTACTTTTCCACCACATATGGGGTATTGATGTATTCAGGAGCAATTGCACAACAAATTGTACATTCCAGTTTCTCCTATTACCATTGTGAAATGCAAAATTTGAGGCTAAAGTGACATTTTTGTGGGAAAAAGTAAAATTTTCTTTTTCTCCTTCCACATTGCTTTAATTCATCTGAAGCACCTAAAGGGTTACTAAACTTCTTAAATGTGGTTTTGACCATTGTGGGGGGGTATAGTTTTAAACTGGTATCACTTTTGGGAATGTTCTGTCAAACAAGCCCTTCAAAGTCACTTCAAATATGATGTGGTCCCTTAAAAAATGTTTTGTACATTTTGTTTCAAAAAATATAAATTGCTGATAATCTTTTAACAATTCTAACTTACTAAGAAAAGCAAATTATGTTTCAGAAATTGCTCTGATGTAAGGCAGACATGTGAAAATGTTATTTATTAACTATGTTGTGTGACATAACTCTCTGGTTTAAAGGCATGAAAAGTTTGAAAATTGTGAAATTTACTACATTTTCTTCAGAATTCCAGTGTTTTCACTAATTAACATAAAAGATTTCGACCTAAATTTATGACTATCATGAAGTACAATGTGTCACGAAAAAACAGCCTCAGAATTCCTGGGATCCATTGAAGCGTTCCAGAATTATTACATCATAAAGTGACACTGGTCAGAATTGTAAAATGTGGTTTTGTTAGGAAGGTGAAAACAGGCTACAATGGTAAGGGGTAGATTTGTCGATGTTCGAGGTTCACCAATTTCATGTTTGAGTCATTTTGGGGGGTGTTCGAGCTCGAGCTCGAACTTGAGCTTTTTGCTAAAAGCTCGACAGTTCAAGTTAGGTTCAAGAACAGTTCGATCAACAAAAACGTAGCTTTTCACAGTAAGGCTATGTGCACACGTTGCTATCTGCATGCGTCCTGCGTCCCCAGCACAATCCCTCTCCCTCTCCTACTCACCGATCATGGGCGTCTCGCTGCACGGCTGTCAGAAACCTGTGGCGTCTTTTCCTCTTTAGAAAATGGCTGCTGCTTCATTATTCAATCAGGTGTTCCGTGCTTTCCCCGCCCACCGGCGCCCATGATTGGTTGCAGTCAGACACGCCCCCACGATGAGTGACAGCTGTCTCACTGCAACCAATCACAGCCGCCGGCAGGCGGGTCTATATCGTGCAGTAAAATAAATAAATAAATAATAATAATAAAAAAAAATGCGGTTCCCGCATATTTGATACCAGCCAGGATAAAGCCACACGGTTGGAGGCTGGTATTGTCAGGATGGAGAGCACCACATTATGGGGAGCCCACCACCCTAACAATATCACCCAGCAGCCACCTGAAATTGCCGCATCCATTAGATGCGACAGTCCCGGGACTCCACCCAGCTCATCCCGAATTGCCCTGGTGCGGTGGCAATCGGGGAAATAATGAGTTTAATCATGCCAGGCGTCTCCCCGAGACACCTTCCATGATTAAACTGTAAGTGAAAGTAAAGAAACACACACAACGAAAAATTCTTTATTTGGAATAAAAGACAAAAAAAATCCTCTTTCATCATTTTTTTAATCCCAAAACAACAATCCAGGTCCGAAGTAATCCACACAACACTGTCAGCTCTGCTAGCTCTGCTACATGAAGATGACAGGGAGCATTCTGTGTCCTCTCCACGTAGCACATGAAGAGAATCACGCTGTAATCTGAGACTTCAGTCTGCAATGCAGAAGTCAAGATTACCAAATCTGCCCATGTTTTTCATTAAAGCCAGTAGCTCAATAGTTAGGGCGCTTGACTTAGACACATTAGTTCACGAATTCTAGCCCCGGCCGTCCCGGTAAAAAAATGTAATCTATTTTTAATTTTAAATTAGAATTATTTATTTATAATTCTAATTTAATTTAATTATGCACTGAGGGGAGGAGTCGGACATCAGCTGTGAGCCACACATCTAAAATCGGAGCAGTTCACCGAATGAGGCTGCATTGCTCTATCTCTTTCTCTCAGTCAGTCAGTCAGTCAGTCTCAGTCAGTCAGTCTCAGTCAATCTCAGTCAGTCAGTCTCAGTCAGTTAGTCAGTTAGTCAGTCAGTCTCAGTCAGTCAGTCTCAGTCAGTCAGTCTCAGTAAGTCAGTCAATCTCAGTCAGTCAGTCTCAGTCAGTCAATATACAAAAATACTCTGGCACACTAACATGAAGGATGAGAAATGCAGTATGGTGCTCAAAAAGGTTTTATTTTGATATATTTTCGTAGAAGACATTGCCCAATGTTTCAACCCTTTGTGGGTCTTTATCAAGGACTTTTGTCTATCAATACAGGGTGTGTTTCGCAAGGAGCACCAAGAACGCAATATTTCTAAGAGAAATCATGGGGTTTCTGTAACCGCCTTTGTTGTATGTACAGATGTCACTCTTTCACCAGTAGGTGATATAGAAAGACCAGGTGTATGGACACCTTATGTTCATGAGAAGATTATCAAGGATATCAGGTATGGTGTGAGAGATACGCAGTATCTATATCACTGTGTCAAAACAGCATGTATACCTTCAAGGGTGAGAGTGAGGCTCGGACTGCTTGAGGGACAAGTAAGGGATATGTAGATCCAATAAATGGATAGCTCCCAGTTGAGATGAGGTACATGTGGGTTGTTAGTGGTATATATGCCAATGGCTCTGTCGTGATACAAGGAGGAACACAGGGAGTGTGTGGAGCCTGAAGGTTTACATGCTGTTTTGACACAGTGATATAGATACTGCGTATCTCTCACACCATACCTGATATCCTTGATAATCTTCTCATAAACATAAGGTGTCCATACACCTGGTCTCTCTATATCACCTACTGGTGAAAGAGTGACATCTGTACATACAACATAGGCGGTTACAGAAACCTCATGATTTCTCTTAGAAATATTGCGTTCTTGGTGCTCCTTGCGAAACACACCCTGTATTGATAGACACAAGTCCTTGATAAAGACCCACACAGGGTTGAAACGTCGGGCAATGTCTTCTACGAATATATCAAAATAAAACCTTTTTGAGCACCATACTGCATTTCTCATCATTCATGTTAGTGTGTCGGAGTATTTTGTATATTGTACTCCTATTTCTCCAGAGCACCTAAATTTATGGTAGTTGAGCCAGGTCTAATCTTTCTACACAGTCTCAGTCAGTCAGTCAGTCTCAGTCAGTCAGTTTCAGTCAGTCAGTCTCAGTCAGTCAGTCAGTCTCAGTCAGTAAGTCAGTCTCAGTCAGTCAGTTAGTCTCAGTCAGTCAGTCAGTCAGTCAGTCAGTCAGTCAGTCAGTCAGTCAGTCAGTCAGTCAGTTAGTCAGTTGGTCAGTCTCAGTCAGTCAATCTCAGTCAGTCAGTCAGTCTCAGTCAGTCAGTCTCAGTCAGTCAGTCTCAGTCAGTTAGTCAGTCTCAGTGAGTCAGTCAGTCTCAGTCAGTCAGTCAGTCAGTCTCAGTCAGTCTCTCTCTCCTCTCTCTTCTCTCTCTCCTCTTCTCCCCTCTTCTCCTCTTCTCCCCCCTCCCTTCTCTCTCTCTTCTCTCTCTCCTCTCTCTCTTCTCTCTCTCTCTTCTCTCTCTCTCCTCTCTCTCTTCTATCTCTCTTCTCTCTCTCTCCTCTCTCTCTCCCCTCTCTTCTCTCTCTCTTCTCTCTCCCCCTTTCTCTTTTCTCTCTTGCTCTCTCTCCCTCTCTCTCTTCTCTTTTCTCTCTCTTTTCTCTCTCTTTTCTCTCTCTTTCTCTCTCTTTTCTCTCTCTCTCAGACCTGGCGATGATCAGCTGATGCGTTCACCTGAAGGATTCAGCTGACACTTTAAGTCGAACGGTGAGGCCGGCTTTTTACCGCCTGGATGGTTAAACTATCAGCTGATGCTGTCGTACAGGAGTCTGAACAGAAGTGTGTAGTTTTTTTTTTTTTTTAACTGATGCATCATCTGATTGTATAAAAGCCGTTTATATAATCAGCTGCTGTGTCATGTGATTCAGGCCCTTGAACCTGACACATTATCTGATCGCTTTGCCTTCCAGCAACCCTTTTTTAAATTATTTCATACATTTCATGAAATAATTAAAAAAAAAATCGACATGAGCTTCGCCACATTTTTATGTCCAGCCAGGTACAACTAGGCAGCTGGGGATTGGAATCCGCAGCACAGGTTGGCCTGAGCTTTCTGGGCCCCTCTGCTGCAAATTGCAGTCTGCAGCCACCCCAGAAATTGGCGCTTTCATAGAAGCGCCATAATCTGGCGCTGTATCCAACTCTTCCAGCTGCCCTGAAGCCAGGTGGCTTTGTTTTATAGCTAGTATTAAGTCAGAGATTCTTAATGTCAGGCATGTTTGACCCGGCCATTAAGAATCTCCAATAAAGGGTTACAAAAAAAAGACAGTACACAGAGAAAAAATACTTTAATCGAAATTAATACACAGACACATTAGAGACACCATGTGTATTAATCCCTCTCATCCCTCCACGATCAATGGACTTCTGTCTTCTTTCTCCTTCAAGCTCTGCTACATCAGACAGCGCTGCATGGGAGGAAGGACACTGCTGCTCCCCGTGCACTGCAGGCTATTCACTCAGTCAGTGAGCTGCAGGCTGTAAGCGGTGACGTCACCGCTGACAGGCGGGTTGCTATAGTAACGGTGATCTCCGTTATTGACCGGCTGTGGCAGCCAGTGAATAACGGAACTGGGAAGCAGAACGGGGAGTCAACCATGTGCCAGAGCATTTCGCCGGTATACGAAGATGCTGAAACAATCACCGCGTACCGGAGAGTGCAATGACAGGACCTAGCATGACGTCATAGCCATGTGACCAGTCTGTAGCCAATGAGATAATAGACACGTGACTGGTCACATGCTTTTGTTTAACATCACGGAAGGACCTATCATCAGTGCTGGTTACCGGGAGGACGCAGCGATTATCGGAAGGAAAAGTGACGGGAGACAGAGTGCAGGACGCATCGCGGGGACCTGTAAGTGTTATGGCAATGTTTATTAACTGTATGTGTACATTTATAATGTGTTTTTATGTATTTGTGTTTGCCTCCCATTGTTTTCAATGGGGTTCGAGAGGTTCGTCGAGTGGGTCGCCGAACCGAACTCGAACGCGGCCTCCGTTCCACGAACCGAACTCGAGCCTTTAGAGGCTGGCTCATCTCTAGTAAGGGGTTAATATTTATGTGCTCTGACCCTTGACCTTATGATGTCATTATGTGGCTCTTTTCCATCCTTTTTATCTGTTTAAACCCTGTCTGTTGTACTGCTAACATGCATGCCTGGCCTGAGGAAGACTTCTGTCCTATGTTGAAATGCGTACCACTTATTGTTTTCATAAAGTTTTATTAAAATATTACCTGCTTGTCTGTCACAATCAGCAATGCCTTTATCACCCCTTTTTTATTTTAATTTTACTATTTACATGATACATGATGGTTTCTAGACCATCACCTGGGGCAAACTGCAGCTGATTCCTTCCATGTTTGGATTTCAAAGAGAGTTGTGTGGCCCATGGGGTGGCTGGCAAATTTTAACCTGGGGGTCAAACAGAAAGCACTGTCCCTGTAGTGGTGGTCAATCCTTAGGCTAAAGTTTCTTATAACATTCGGCACGTGTAGTGTGCATTCTGGGTGCGGCTTCTAAGAATCTATATTATAAAACCCAATTTGAATTGTCTTCTTACCATCCCGTAATGTGTTAGTTGTTGCTGATGGGGCACAGACCACCGCAGGGGGGCTGCTTGGAACGCTCGGATCCCGGATTGTGGCTGTGGCTCGAGTGGTAGCTGGATATGGGGCTCTTGCAGCCGTCCGTCCTCACAACTATAATAAAGGGGTTATTTACAGGGGAGAGTTTGTCAGTGACGCCACCCGTGGGTTGCGATGATGGTTGGTGACACCTCCGCTGCCTTGGTATGGGATGCCCGGGGCTGATGGAGCGGGGCAGCAGGATTGTATCTCCTACATGGATAGGGGAGGTGTTGTCCCAGGGCCAAGGTATTTTTGGAAGGATGTGTGGCGCCCTGGACTAGCCAGGTCGTCACAGGTAACACACAAACACCCCCACCCCCACTAGACAGTAACATTAGCCAAACACAAAACCCTTGTTGCCTCCCTCCAGGGTCTGATGTCCACACCAGGTGGGGCGGAGCCAAGCAGTTGGCCCCACCCACCGAGGAGTTCACAGGCCTGGAGGCGGGAAAAGTGACAGAACAGTTCAGGAGTTCAGTGGAGGAGGTTGAAGTGAAGAGTGTCTGGGTTTGGGGCCCAGGCACTGACAACAAGGTTGGCAGATGGTGGTGGCCGTCTGCAGGAGTGGTGAATCAACGCGGAACCATAGGACCGGGGTTGGGCGTTGGCCCGCCGGTACCGACTGGGGAGCGAAGTGCAGCCAGCACACACAGGCAGGGCCATCGGACCCCGACTAGGCTTGGAGTCACCGTCAACAGTCAAATCCGAGTGTGACAGGAACCCCAGGGATTTCCTAACAGCCAAAGACGCGATAGAAGGCAACCGCCCACACCGTGAGGGTATACAGCTACCGCCTAAGGCTAGAGACCCAAGGGCCAGCGCCTGCGGGCAAACGGGCTCCTCTGGCATCCATACACCAGGGAGCGGACTACCGTTGGGGATCCACCGTAGTCAAACAAGTACACAAAGGTGCAGGGAAAGACAGCCGCCATCACCTGTCCGGGGAGAGACACTGCAGCTGGCTGCGGGACCCGTCCATCCAGCCGTTTGGTTTACCGAGGACTTTGTGCATTTCTTACTGAGTGAGTACACCCGTGCCATCCGGCACCGCGCCGTGCTGCCCCTGCAAACCTGCACTTCACCAACCCTGCCTCCCCGTCACACCACCGGGCCCCGAGACCACCGACCCCTACCCACGGAGGGGGAAAACAACATCCCAGCTGCTCCATACCATCGCTCCCGGGATCCCTGTCACCAACAGCGGTGGTGCCTACCTTCACCACAACCCGTGGCGTCACGGACTAAATCCCCCAAACCAACCACCCCTTTCACTCACGGGCGAGGAGCGCCGCTCGAGTCCCCGGATCCGGCCCACCGCTCGAGCCACCGAGCAGCAGCAGCCGCAGCAGCGCCAGACCTGAGCGTTAGCGAGCGCAGTGGCGGCGTCCTCCCCGCCCGCGACAGATGCTGTGGAGCGTATTCTGCAGGGTTGGACCGGGTGGTATTGATGTACTCACAGTTCTGGAAGAATTCACACAGAGTCCAAATGGTAAACCAAATTGCCAGTGACCGGTGACCTCCAGCAGGTGTATTCGGGTCCCACACCCTGGTACAGCAAACAGGGGTCCCTTCCTCCTGCACTTAGTGATTGTGTCCTTAGTTTGACAAATCCTCTTGAAATGGCGAAGTCCACTCCCGGTGATTTTTGTGTGTAGGGAGCTGTGGCCCGCAAGAACTGACCTGTGGGATCTTAGCAGGCAATTGCGGATCCCTATCCCCCTCGTAGGGCTTCTGTCTCGCTCTATCTGGGCCTCATGTGGGACAAGACCTGTAATCTTGTCCCCGGCTGGTCAATTAGAAAGGTGCTTGAAGCTGTCCTTGCTCTAGGGTCCAGGTACCCCGACTGTGCACGGCCTCCGCACCGGATTCCCGCTGTCGATACCGGCAGGCTACAACCCTGCACCGGTCCACTTAAGGTCTCCTGCGACTGGATCTCCATCGCCTGTGGCCCTGTCTGCTGACTGCCTTGTAGTCAGTAGTCCGGTAGTCCAGAGGCTCCAACCCCTGACTACTTTGTCACTTCACACTCCTTTTACTTCCTCACTCTCTGTTCAACTGTCTTATTCCCTCCCAGAACACCTCAAGACTAGAGATGAGTGCGGTTCTCCAGTTCGCGGTTCGAGTGATTTTGGGGGGTGTTCTAGATCGAACTAGAACTCGAGCTTTTTTGCTAAAATTCAATAGTTCTAGATACGTTCGAGAACGGTTCTAGCAGCAAAAAGCAGGGCTTTTTACAGCTACAGTGTGCAGGGAGCAATCCTGGCAGCCTGCCAGAAGCTGGTAACCAAGATAAACATCGGGTATCCAACCAAAGCGCTTTGGTTAGTAACCCGATGTTTATCCTAGTTACGTGCAGGAAGCCCACACTTCCCCGCTCAGCTCACTCTGCCCCCTCCTGCACGCGGCATGTACGTGTACACACACACACACTCACACACACACACACACACACACACTCTGCACACATGGCCCCGCTCGGCTTACCTGCGGTGATGAAGTCCCGCCATCCCGACCTCAGCGCTGTCACTGTCCTCAATGGCCGCTGCTTGTCACATCACCTTCTCTCGCTTCCGACCCGAGACTGACTAGCGGTGACGTCACGGGCCTCTCGCGATACTTGGCTGTGAAGGCGGCGGTCATTGAACTCAGTGACAGGTGCTGTCAGCAGTGCAGGAGATCAGCGCAGGTAATGCACCTCGCTGACAGCAGCACTTGTCATGCCCTGCAGTGACCTGGGCTGACCCATTGATGTTAGCTCAGGTCATTGCACTGCTCTCCCAGCCAATGGGGAACATTCTGCTCTTCATTGACTGGGACAGTGTGGATCGTCATGGCAACCCCTTGGATTACACCAGACCTGGATTTGTTTTTCTTTCTAATAAATTGGTTAAAGAGGGAATGTTTTGGGGAGTGTTTTTTCAAATAAAAATGTGTTTGTCGTCTATTTTTTTTTATTACTGACTGGGTTGGTGATGTCGGGTATCTGATAGACGCCTGACCTCACCAACCCCAGGGCTTGATGCCAGGTGACATTACACATCTGGTATTAACCCCATATATTACCCCGTTTGCCACCGCACCAGGGCGCGGGATGAGCTGGGGCGAAGCACCAGGATTGGCGCATCTAATGGATGCGCCACTTCTGGGGCAGCTGCGGCCTGCTATTTTTAGGCTGGGGAGAGTCCAATAACCATGGACCTCCCTAGTCTGAGAATATCAGACCCCAGCTGTCTGCTTTACCTTGGCTGGTGATCCAATTTTGGGGGGACCCCTACGTGTTTTTTTTTTTAATTATTTATTTAATTTAAAATAACAGCGTGGGGTGCCCTCAGTTTTGGATTACCAGCCAAGGTGAGGCTGCCAGCTGTGGTCTGCAGGCTGCAGCCGTCTGCTTTACCCTAGCTGGCTACAAAACTAGGGGGAACCCTACGTCATTTTTTTTTTCATTTTTTTGGCTAAATACAAAGCTAAGCACCCCTTAGTGCCACATGAAAGGCACCAAAGGGTGCAAAATTACAAAATGCAGGAGAGTGGGACATTATGTGTCTTTCTGCCATTATAATGACAGAAATACTGATATGAAGTGCACAAGCACAAGAAAATCACCAGAGCGCTCTACGCTGTGAAAAAGTAGTAGAAAATGGCACTGGAGTGAACATGTGACCGCCTCATGTAGGATGAAGCTATGGATCCTGGGTAAATTTATGCATTTACCCTCCTTCAGTTTTTTTGCAGTACACAAAAAAAACGGAAGGCACACGGATGACAAACAGATGACATACGGACCGTCTACGGAACGGAAACGGATGCCACACGGATGCACCCGTGAAAAAAAACGGACTGTTTTTTGCAGACCGCAAAAATGGATCGGTCGTGTTAATGTAGCCTTATTCTGATCTGCCATTTATAAACAGCAGGCAGAAATAAGTGAATAACGCCCCCCGGCGCCAGAAAATCTCCGGGGTTTCAGGGCTAGCTGAGACCCTGGAGATCATGATTCAGGATGGTTTTTCGGGTCCCCGCTCACGTGATCACAGGTATACACCGTACACCGATGATCACGTTACAGTAAATGACAGCGCCGGTAAAAAATTATTTATCTCCCATCTGGCATGAACAAACACTTCTTCTCCACTTCTTCTCCACTTCTTCTCTACTTCTCCACTTCTTCTCCACTTTTTCTCCACTTTTTCTCCACTTTTTCTCCACTTTTTCTCCACTTTTTCTCCATTTTTTCTCCACTTTTTCTCCACTTTTTCTCCACTTTTTCTCCACTTTTTCTTCACTTCTTCTCCACTTTTTCTCCACTTTTTCTCCACTTTTTCTCCATTATTTCTCCACTTTTTCTCCACTTTTTCTCCACTGTTTCTCCATTTTTTTCTCCACTTTTTCTCCACTTTTTCTCCACTTTTTCTCCACTTTTTCTCCATTTTTTCTCCACTTTTTCTCCACTTTTTCTCCATTTTTTTCTCCATTTTTTCTCCATTTTTTCTCCACTTTTTCTCCACTTTTTCTCCACTTTTTCTCCGTTCTTTTTCTATGGTCGGTCTACCCATTAGCTCTGCCATGCATAGTGTAGCTCTACACCTACTGCACATGTTACTTTATGATTCACATCTCTTTCGTACCAGAGCTGTCTAAGCCTACTCTGACCCCATATTTGTCATTACTATATTGTCCTTGTACTGTATTATGACATTTGTATCATGTGTTTCATTTCTTGCTGTGTTGCAATTTTTTTGCTGCATCCCAATTGTACCTCTACATTGTTCGAGTTTATGTTATTGTTCTCTCACTCTTATGTGATACTGATTATTGTCATTTTTCATGATTTCATGCAGATAAGTCCAATCTGACGAAGGCTCAGGCCGAAACGTCATTTGTAACTTGTTTTGGACAAAAACATATATTTTTATGAAAAAAAAAAATTTCTTAATACGGACCAATAAAGAGTGATTTTGCATTGCTATCCGTTGTGACTTACTGACTTAGTCTGGGAGATTTAGAGTGCCGAGGTTACTCACTAATTTTATCTATTATTACCTCTGAGCACCTATATACCAGTGAGCAGAGCTTCCTCTACAGTAGTTCTCCTGATTAGGCATGCCCTTACCTCATGAGCAGGGCATTGCAGCTTTGGTAGCAACCATTACGACATGGACTCTGCTGCTGTGGACCCGGGGAGAGTGAGTGCAGATTCATTGCACCCACACTCCTCACATGAAGGGTCCGCACTCCTAGAAAATGGGGGATACGTTCCCTGAGTGTCCCCCCCCCATATTCTAGATGGTCCAGAGTCGTCGTGGGACCCCTTTATTTTTTTTCTTACAATAATTTGGTGAAAGAGGAAATGTTTTGAGGACTGTTTTTTCAAAAAAATTTCTTTTGTCGATTTTTTTTTTTTTTTGTTAGTACTGACAGTTTATGATGTTGGGTATCTAATAGACGCCATGACATCACAAACTGCTGGGCTTGATCTCAGGTGACTTTACAGCTAGTATCAACCCGATTTATTACCCCATTTGCCACTGCACCAGGGCACGGGATGAGCTGGGGGGAAGCGCCAGGATTGGCGCATCTAGTGGATGCGCCACGTCTGGGGTGCCTGCGGCCTGCTATTTTTAGGCTGTGAAGGCCCAATAACTATGGACCTTCCCACCCTGAGAATACCAGACCACAGCTGTCCGCTTTACCTTGGCTGGTGATCCAATTTGGGGGGGACCCTACTTTTATTGTGTAATTATTAATATTTATAAAATAATTATAAAAAAGAGCCTGAGGGGACCTCCACATTGGATCCCCAACCACGGTAAAGCTGCCAGCTGTGGTTTTCAGGCTACAGCCGTCTGCTTTACCCTAGCTGGCTATCAAAAATGGGGGGACCCAACGTCATTTTTTTTTTTAACTATTTTTTAAATAGAAAAAATTAATGGGCTTCCCTGTATTTTGATTGCCAACCAAGGTAACGGCAGGCAGATGGGGGTGGCAACCCATAGCTGTCTGCTTTATCTGCGCTTAGAATCAAAAATACCGCGGAGCGCTACGTCATTTTTTTAAAGATTTATTTTTACAGCACTGTAATGTCCAGCAATCAAAATACAGGGAAGCCCACTTTGTTTTTAGTTATTTAAATAAATAATTAAAAAAAATATATATGGGCTCCCGCTGCATTTTTTGTATTGCTAGCTAAGGGTAATCCAAGCAGCTACTGGCTGCTAACCCCCACTGCTTGGTGTTACCTTCACTGGCAATGGAAAATCCAGGGAAGCATTTTTTATTTTTTTTGCAAAAAAACTACAAAAAAAGGACGTGAGCTTCGCCATATTTTTGTATGCTAGCCAGGTATAGCAGGCAGGTGCTGGAAGAGTTGGATACAGCGCCAGAAGATGGCGCTTCTATAAAAATGCCATTTTCTGAGGCGGCTGCAGACTGCAATTCGCAGCAGTGGGGCCCAGAAAGCTCAGGCCAACCTGTGCTGCGGATTCCAATCCCCAGCTGCCTAGTTGTACCTGGCTGGACACAAAAATGGGGCGAAGCCTACGTCATTTGTTTTCTAATTATTTCATGAAATTCATGAAATAATAAAAAAAGGGCTTCCCTTTATTTTTGGTTCCCAGCCGGGTACAAATAGGCAACTGGGGGTTGGGGGCAGCCGTACCTGCCTGCTGTACCTGGCTAGCATACAAAAATATGGCGAAGCCCACATAATTTTTTCAGGGGGCAAAAAACTTCTGCATACAGTCCTGGATGGAGTATGCTGAGCCTTGTAGTTCTGCAGCTGCTGTCTGTCTGTATGGAGAAGAGCAGACAGCAGCTGCAGAACTACAAGGCTCAGCATACTCCATCCAGGACTGTATGCAGAAGTTTTTTGCCCACCAAAAAAATGACGTGGGCTTCGCCATATTTTTGTATGCTAGCCAGGTACAGCAGGCAGCCACGGGCTGCCTCTAACCCCCAGTTGCCTATTTGTACCCGGCTGGGAACCAAAAATATAGGGAAGCCCGTTTTTTTAATTATTTCACTTATTTCATGAAATAATTAAAAAACAAATGACGTAGGCTTCGCCCCATTTTTGTGTCCAGCCAGGTACAACTAGGCAGCTGGGGATTGGAATCCGCAGCACAGGTTAGCCCGAGGTTTCTGGGCGCCTCTGCTGCGAATTTCAGTCCGCAGCCGTCCCAGAAAATGGCGCTCTCATAGAAGCGCCATCATCTGGCGCTGTATCCAACTCTTCCAACAGGCCTGGAGCCGGGTGGCTTGTTGGGTAATCATGAGTTAATACTGGCTTTGTTTTACTAGCCAGTATTAAGCCAGAGATTCTTAATGTCAGGATTAATTGACCCGGCCATTAAGAATCTCCAATAAAGGGTTAAAAAAAAACACCACACAGAGAAAAAATACTTTAATAGAAATAAATACACAGACACATTAGAGATTCCATCTTTATTACCCCCTGTCAGCCCTCCACGATCCTGCTCTTCTGTCTTTCTCGTTCAACAAATGCAGCTCTGCTACATCACTGCTGCATGGGGGAAGACGCTGCTTCCCGTGGAGCATTCACTCCGTGAAAGCTGCACAAGAAGCAGCGTGCAGTCTTCACTCCGTGAGTGATCAGTGCTGCTAGCGGTAACAGTGGTAACGCTGACAGACGCGTTACCATAGCAACGGTGCTCCCGGAGCCGCGGTTAGCGGTGACGTCACCGCTAACTGCGTTGCTGTGGCAACGGTGATCTCCGTTAATGACCGGCTGTGTCAGCCGGTCCCTAACGGAATGGGGAGTCGACCGTGTGCTAGAGCATGTCGCCGGTACACGGCGATACACAAATGTGCACCGTGTACCGGAGAGATGCACTCGCAGGTCCTACATGACGCGTCATAGTCATGTGACCAGTCTGTAGCCAATGAGATAATAGCCACGTGACTGGTCACATGGCTATTTTGACGTCACGATAGGTCCTGCATCTCTGCTGGCAGTGCCGGTCACCGGGAGGATTCAGCGATCATCGGATGGAATAGCGGCAGGAGACAGAGTGCAGGAGGGATCGCGGGGATCGGTAAGTGTTATGGCAATGTTTATTAACTGTATGTGTACATTTATAATGCATTTTTATGTGTTTGTGATTGCCTCCCATTATAGCCTATTGGTTCGAGTTCGGTTCGTCGAACGTTCGACGAACCGAACTCGAACGGGAGCTCCGTTCGGCGAACCGACCTCGAGCCGAACCGCGACCGGTTCGCTCATCTCTACTCAAGACCCCTAGGTGGGCATCACCATCTGCTTGGCCCCGCCCACTGGTGTGTCCCTAATGTCATGGGGGGGTGACTAGGCTTTGCTGTCTGATGTTGTGTACCTGGGTGTGGGTTTGTGTTGGTATGCCAAGGAGGATGGAGTCCTGCACCTGGAAGATCTGTGCAGTCTCTGTGACAACCTGGTTTTGCCAGGGCGTCACATTACACACAAAAAAAATGCTACCTGGTACCAAAGCTTTAGCCTGCTTACATTTACAATCACATAACCCCGTGCAGTATCACCCCAGTGTGTCCAGTCACACATGGTGTAAGTTTACAATACAATGAAAAAATGTTGTGCCTTTTGCTGTTTTCACCCAGTCTTGCCTAGATACACCATAGTGATAGTGGAAAGAGCATAGGCGGCAGGGTGCATTGTGAAGCTTGTTCCCCAAATTCTTCAAATGTTACACCACTTTAGTGGCTTAACTTATGCCAGAAATGTGCACTTCTTGCAAGGTGCACACCAGTGATGAGCTGTGCTTAATGATTTAGGTGCATCTTACTCCTACACGGCCATTATTAAGGCTGACGTATGAATACACTTCAGTTAAGGCATATGTCGCGGGCGGGGAGGGGACGCTGCGCTCACCAAGCTCGGCTCCGGCGCTGCTGCTGCTTCGCTTGCTGCTCGGTGGCTCGAGCGGTGGGCCGGATCCGGGGACTCGAGCGGCGCTCCTCGCCCGTGAGTGAAAAGGGGAATGGTTTTGGGGATTTATTGTCCGTGACGCCACCCACGGTTGTGGTGAGGTTGTGACACCACCGCTGCTATGGACGGGGATCCTGGGAGCGATGACAGGGAGCAGCTTGGATGTTGTTTTTCCCCTCCGTGGGTAGGAGGTTTGGTTGTCCCGGGGCCCGGAGAGGGAGGAATGGCAGGTGGGTTACGGGGCTTGGTGAGGTGCAGGGTCGCAGGGGCAGCGCGGTGCCGCACGGCACAGTGGTACTCACTCAGCCAATGATGAATGCAAAGTCTCCAGTACAACAAATGGCTGGATGGACGGGTCCCACAGACGGCTGCGGTGGTTCTTCTCCCGGTAGGTTGGCGGTGACTGCCTTTCCCTGCACCTGTGTTGTGTTCTCGGTTCTGGTGGCTTCCCACCGGTAACCCGCTCCCCAGCTTGGATGGATGCTGAGAGAGCCCCTTTTGCCCGCAGGCTCTGGCCCTGGGAACTGTAGCCTTGGCGGTGACTGTATTTCCCTTCACGGTTTGAGCGGTTGCCTTCAATCGGGTCTTGACTGCTGGGAAACCCCGGAGGTTCCCTTCGCTAACAGATTTGACCGGTTTTACGGCGACTCCAAACCTGGTCGCGGTCCGTAGGCCCTGCCGAATGGTGCTGGCTTCTCTCCGCTCCCCGATCTAGTACCGGTGGGCCACCGCCCGTGCCCGGTCCTTACGGTTCACGTCAATCAGCCCCTCCTGCAGACGGTCACCACCGTCTGCCAACCTTGCTGTATGTGCCCGGGCCACGCACCCAGACACGGTCAGTCTGCTCCACTACCACTTCACTCTTCTCTCTCCGCTACTCTCAACTCAACTGCCCTCCTTTTCCCGCCTCCAGGACTGTGAACTCCTCGGTGGGTGGGGCCAACCACCTGGCTCCACCCCCTGGTGTGGACATCAGCCCCTGGAGGGAGGCAACAAGGATTTTTGTCTGACCTTGATGTGCCTAGCCGGGGTGTGAGGTGTGTTGTTGCAGTATCTGTGACGTCCTGGCTTGTCCAGGGCGCCACACATACTTCCCAACCGTCCCGGATACAGCGGGACTGTACCAGATTTCAGCGGGTGTCCCGGTTTCACAATTGTGAGGCTTTTGTCCCGTGGCTCCGCCCACCCGCTCTCTCCCCGTCTGACTTTCTCCCCCTCCTAATGCACATGAGCAGAGCAGAGCCGAGTGCTGCTTCACTGCTCTGGCTCTGTGCTGCCACTGTTATGGGTCGGCGGCAGCACCACTATGGCTGCCGGCACTTTAAATCGGCGCCTGCAGCTCAGCGTGCACTCACTGCTCACTGCTGGGCTGTTTGTGTACGGCAGTGCATCTGTGGGCGGAGCTACCGAGCAACATGCTGAGCTCTGTCCCCAGATAAAGAGGAGCTGAACACCAAGGAACGCTGTATGTGACCCCCCACCTACCCAAAGCTGTATGCCCCAACCCCCTCCTCTCCAGAGCTATATGCC
This sequence comes from Anomaloglossus baeobatrachus, assembly GCF_048569485.1. Lineage (NCBI taxonomy): Eukaryota > Metazoa > Chordata > Amphibia > Anura > Aromobatidae > Anomaloglossus > Anomaloglossus baeobatrachus. The sequence goes on from NC_134354.1 coordinate 643,215,331, forward strand.
TCCAGTCACCCCCCTCACCACATCTGTATGGCCCTTTCACCAAATTTGTATGCCCCCCCCACCAGATCTATATACCCCCCAGAACCCTCCAGCTCTGTATGCCTCCAGCCCCCTCCCACCAGATATCTATCCCCCAGCCCCCCTCACTAAATCTGTATGCCCCAGCAGCCCTCTCCTCACCAGAGCTATATGCCTCCAGCCACCCCCTCATCAGATTTGTATTCCCCCCAGCCCCCACACCAGATTTGTATACCCCCCAGCCACCCCACCAGATCTATATGCCCCCCAGCTCTGTATGCCTCCAGCCCTCTCCCACCAGATCTGTATCTCCCAGCCCCCTCTCACTAGATCTGTATGCCCCAGCCCTCTCCTCACCAGAGCTATATGCTTCCAGCCACCCCCCCCTCACCAGATCTGTATGCCCCCCAACCCCCACACCAGATTTGTATACCCCCAGCCCCCACACCAGCTTTGTATGCCCCTTAGCCCCCACACCAGATTTGTATGCCCCCCAGCCCCCCCACCAGATCTATATGCCCCCCCAGCACCCCCCAGCTTTGTATGCCTCCAGCCCCCTCCCACCAGATGTATCCCAGCCCCCCCTCACCAGATCTGTATGCCCCAGCCCTCTCCTCACCAGAGCTATATGCCTCCAGCCACCCCCCTCACCAGATCTGTGTGCCCCCAGCCCCCCCATCAGAGCTGTATGTGCCCCCAGAGCTGTATAAGCCCCAACACCAGAGCTATATGCCCCTTAGTAATATCTATGCTACCAGTTATTTATATGTCCCACAGTAAAGTGTATTTCCCCAGTAATGTGTGTACCCCTTAGTAACATGTATGCCACTCAGTGAAAAACACAGACATTCTTCACTGACGTGTTAAACACGCATATGTCCCTTCATACTCCGTGATTCACGGCACACAGTGGTTGTCCATGTGCAATCCATGATACGTGATCCGTACTCTGTGATTGCACATGGACATATACTCACCTGCCCCTGCTCCTGCTCTCTGTGGTGCTGAAGAGTCCTGCGATTCAGCATCCAGCCACCGCTCTCTCACCTCTGCAGCTACTTCCGGGTCGGCTCTGGCTGCATAAATTTATATGCATGCCATAATGAGCCGGGCAGGAAGAAGCAGAGAGCAGCTGCCGAACTCAGCATCGCTGGAGAAGGTGAGTTGAAAAAGCTTTTTATTTTAAATGTCCGTGTTTTTCTGGTACGTGTTTCACGGATCACACCATAGTGTGGTCCCTGGGACATCAGTGATGCCAGAAAAAAAACAGACATGTTTCTGTGCGGCAATCATGGATACGCATGTACGCCGCACGGAGACATGGTCAGTGAAAAATCACTGTTGTGTGTGCAGACCCATTGATTATGATTGATCTGCATAGGTCAGTGATTCTGGTACGTATAAAAACTAGCACATACATACCACAATCACTGACATCTGAAACAGGCCTAATATGTATGCCGCTCAAGTACTGTCTATGCCCCCAGGCCCTCCTGTGCTGAATATACTGTAGCCCCCAGCCCCTCCTGTGCTGTGTATACTGTAGCCCCCAGCCCCTCCTGTGCTGTGTATACTGTAGCCCCCAGCCCCTCCTGTGCTGTATATACTGTTGCCCCCAGCCCCTCCTGTGCTGTATATACTGTAGCCCCCAGCTCCTCCTGTGCTGTATATACTGTAGACCCCAGCACCTCATGTGCTGTATATACTGTAGACCCCAGCCCCTCATGTGCTGTATAAACTGTAGACCCCAGCCCCTCCTGTGCGGTATATACTGTATATATATATATATATATATATATAATATATATATATATATATATATATATATATATATATATATATGTATATAGAGTATATAAAACCCCCATCCTCCCTTGTGATACGTACACAGCGGTGTCAGTGTGCACTGTGCGTGGCTAGGTCTGTTAAATTGTTGCCAAGTGATCACATGCCGAGAAGGAGCTGGATAGAGACAAGCGGAGTAGGTGAGTGTGGCTGCTGCCAGCTTCCCCATGTTATTACCTCCAATGTGTGAATATGTATGATGTATATATCTATGTATGTCAGTGCAGATGACTGTGTATAGATTTGTCTGTTTATATGCATTTTAGGGAATTTGTCTTCAAATATGTACCGTATATATGTGTATGCCTGTGCCCACGATCAGGACTCACTGTGTCCTGGAGGCAGCGGGTCCTGACCTGCGGGGCTGCACGTCTCCTCCGCAGGAGATCGCAGCTGCCTGTGCCCACGATCAGGACTCGCTGTGTCCTGGAGGCAGCGGGTCCTGACCTGCGGGGCTGCATGTCTCCTCCGCAGGATAACGCAGCTGCCTGTGCCCACGATCAGGACTCGCTGTGTCCTGGAGGCAGCGGGTCCTGACCTGCGGGGCTGCTTGTCTCATCTGCAGGAGAACGCAGCTGCCTGTGCCCACGATCAGGGTTCAGTGCGCTGCGGTCTCCTGCTGTGTTCTCCCTACGGAGGACGCATGCAACTGCAGCAAACAATTGATATGCTGCAGTCTGGAAAGACGCTCCACAGGTCAGTGTTTGCTGCAGAAAAAACAAGCACAATGGGCAGGATATTTCTAGAAATCCCTCCACTGTGCTTGTACTGTACAATGCAGCGTTTTAGACACAGCAAAAACATGCTACATCCAAAATGCTGCAAATACTGATCGTGGGAACGCAGCCTTAAACAATGTGATCAGCAGTGCTGAAAAGGATTGGATGTGGGCGTGACAGACTGCAAAATGGGTGTGGTTAGGGGCGTGGATATCCCTCTTTCTCATCTTTAAATGTTGGGAGGTATGGTTAAGGGTCTGAGGCTGCATTTAATACCATAGAATGAGACACAGACACACACACACACACACACACACACACACACACATACACACATCACCATGTACATGGATGCATACACACATCATCTCTTACACAAACAAACGCACCTGTAGCCACGCACAGAGGCATATACACACATCACCACATAGATGGATGGACAAACACACATCACCACGTACATCGATGGACACACACACACATCACCACATGCATGGAAGCACACACAAACACGTCACCATGCACATGGATGGATACACACATCTCTTACACAAACAAACACACGTGTCGCCACGCACAGAGGCACATACACACATCACCACATACATGATGGACAAACACACATCGTCATGTACATAAATGGACACACACACGTCACCACATATACGGAGGCACACACATCACCACGTACTTGAAGGCACACACATGTCACTACTAGTGATGGGCGGACTTGGACTGTAAAAGTCTGGATCCACACGATTTCAAAGGTACCTGAGTGCCGACCCCAGGTTTCGGAATTCTCTGGAAATTCCGGCTAATGATCTGGATCCGGTACTCGGGAAATAAAAAAAAAGGAAAAAAAAAAAGAAAATAAGAATAAAGTAAGTGTTACATACTTACTGTGTCTCTAGCGTGGCTGTAACTGCTTTCAGGCTGCTCATTCACTTTCGGGGTTGCTCATTATTGCTCATGCATATGCACTGCTTCTCCCATCCACAGGCCATCTTGGTGTCTGTGAATTGTTGCAGTCAGATGCGCGCCCAGGCTGTGTGACAGGATCTGTCTGCAACCAGTGACAGTCGCTGTCTGTGGGTCACTATCGTGGTGTAGAAACAAATAAATAAATAAAACAATTGGTGTAGGGTACCCCCGTATTATGATATCCAGCACAGATGAAGCATACGGCAACAGCTGTATGCTTACTTTGGCTGTGTATCAAAATAAGAGGAACCACATGTGGTTTTATTAACCCCCAAAACACCCCTGCAGGCCTGATGTAATCCACATGAGGTCCCATGATGATTCAGCTCTGCAACATCTGAAGGCACAGCACGTGGTCATAGAACAATGACCACCCTGTGAGCTTCAGGCTGAGACTGAGTGAGCCTTGCAATCAGCGGTGACGTCACTTAGGCTATTTGCGGTCACAGCTAGAGGTGCCTATGGTCCTCCACCTGTGATCATAGGTAACCTCACTTGAGATTACTCAGTTTAATGACGTCACCTTAGGTGACATTGCCTGTGATCACAGGTCATGGCAGGTAATGGCCACGTGCTGTGAGTTCAGATGTAGCAGAGCTGTAATCGTCGTGGGACCTTGTGTGGATTACGTAGGACCTACAGGGGTGTTTTGGGGGTTAATAAAGTGGTAAAAGAGGGTGCTTTTTTGTCTTTTATTTAAAATAAAGGATTTTTTGGTGTTTGTGTTTATTTCTCTTCAGTTACAGATTAGAAATGGGGGGTCTCATAGACTTAGTGGCAGCTGCAGCTGTGGGCTGTTATTAACCCCTTATTAAACTGCTGGCATTGTCACATCTAATGGATGTGGCAATTCCAGGCAGCTGCTATTTTTAGGCTGGGGGTGCCCAATAAGCATCTCCGCAGCGTGAGAATACCAGCCCCAACTGTCAGGGTTTATCATGGTAGGGTATCAAAATTGTGGGGGACCGCACGCCAGTTTTTAAAATGATTTATGTATATAATTTAAAAAAAAAACAAAAAAACCCCATGCGGTTCCTGTTATTTTGATACAGAACCAAGATAAGCGTACGTCTGGGTTCTGCAGCCTGTAGACGTATGCTTTATCTGTGCTGGGTATCCTAATATGGGGGAACTCTATGTCAAATATTTTATTTATTTATTTTTATACCATGATAGACGCACCTAGCGTCTGTGATTGGAAGCAGTCAGCTGACATGCTGCCACTCAGGGTGGGGGTGCGTCTGACTGCAACCAATCACAGATGCCGATGGGCGAGGAAAGCAGTGCATATGTAATAAAGGTAAATGAGCAAACCCGGAAGGGAATGAATGGTATTTTTTTTGTATTTTATTTCAAATAACATTTTTTTTCAGTGTTTGTATTTATTTCTTTTCACTTACAGGCTTAGTAATGGGCGGGTCTCATTGACACCCTACCCATGACTTATCTAGGGCTTAGTTGCAGCTGTGAGCTGTCATTGACCCCTTATACTATACGCAATCGGGATGAGCCGGGTAAAGTGCCAGAATTGTTGCATCTAAAGGATTCAACCAATCACAGATGCTGGGACTGATGGGGGGCAGGCGAAGCAGTGAATATGTATGAGATTTAATGATATTGAGTATTACAGCTGCGGGGAAGGTCGGTAAGTATAACGGTCCTGCTTTATTCCTTATTTTCTTTTTTTTTTTAAATGTCTATCATTATCCGGGTGGCTGAACCCAAATAGTAACATGGCCTTCCCTGAGAAGTCAATGTTCGGGTCTGTGCACGAACTCCAGGTATCCGATACAGACACCGAACTTTACAGTTCAGGTTTACCCATCACTAATAAAGAGCATTACCTGGTACAGTAATGTGTGGCTGAGTGGCCCTTAACTGCTGCTAGGACCCCAGCCTAGGTAGCAACTGCCCCCCTGCTTGCCGGCCCAGCCCGTCCCTGGTAGTGCCTGATATTTGCACATCCCTCTAAGATGAGCACACTATGATAAGCCCTTTCTATCAGCCATCAACATCTCCAGATAATTAAGGATTTCTACAATATGAAGGGTTCTGCATTCATTATAGGGTCAGAACGCCTTTTTGACCATGCTCTTGACATGGTCTAACAGGCCACTATAGCTGGTATACCCAGAGGTCATAATTTGACCTTGGGTTTCCAAGATAATGATCATCAGCCAGTGATTATGTTTCAGGGGTTGTAGATCGCGTAAGAGAGGGATTGGGCTTGTGAATGCTGTGATCGCTATTGATCAGAGCATTTAGAGAGCTAAATAGCTAGGAGCAGAAAGGTCACTGGCCCTGGTAGACTCAACTAGAGCTTGGCTATCACTTAATCTTATGTGCCTGCTTGATCGCCATGACATAATTTAATATGATGTTTCAGAAACTCTTCCTGATCATGACATACGGTTAGGTCAAATGTCATGAAGAGGTTAAACTTTTTTTGTTTCATATCTTGACACGGAGCTTGTCCTTTAGGATCTCCATGAAATCAAATTAAGACTATGTGAAAAATTATCTATGAAAAAACCTAATACTCTTAGAGATTTTTTTGACCCAGAAATTTCTTTTCAGCTTATATTGACCCAGTTACTTTGTTTAAAGTCTGTATACTGTTTCACTGAGTTTACCCTTTATCAAGTTATTGATTACTTCACATTCATGCCTCCTTGCTCGATTATGAGTCTGTAGGCCACCTTCTCCTTTGTCTTAAGGGGGCTTTACATGCTACGACATCGCTAATGCGAACTCGTTGGGGTCATGGAATTGGTGACGCACATCCGGCCGCATTAGCGATGCCGTTGCGTGTGACACCTATGAGCGATTTTGCATCTTTGCAAAAACTTGCAAATTCGCTCATCGATGACATGGGGGTCCATTCTCAAAAATCGTTACTGCAGCAGTAACGAGGTTGTTCCTCGTTCCTGCGGCAGCACACATCGCTCCGTGTGACACCGCAGGAACGAGGAACCTCTGCTTACCTGCCTCCCGGCCGCTATGCGGAAGGAAGGAGGTGGGCGGGATGTTACGCTACCTGCCTAGCGACATCGCTGTGATGCCGCACGGACCGCCCCCTTAGAAAGGAAGCGGTTCGCCGGTCACAGCGACGTCGCCGGGCAGGTAAGTATGTGTGACGGGTCTGGGCGATGTTGTGTGGCATGGGCAGCGATTTGCCCATGTCGCGCAACAGATGGGGGCGGGTACCCACACTAGCGATATCGGGACTGATATCGCAGTGTGTAAAGCCCGCTTTAATCTTTAAATGCTCAGATAATTTCATACCAAGAACAAAAAGGTGACACTTCTGACATTGGGAGCAGTTCTTTGTCAATGTAACTCAGCTGGGAATATGTCACTTGCATAATATATAGACAGATACCCTGATTCCATTGATGTGTCACTTACTGGGCTGCTTGCTGTAGTTTTGATAAAACCATTGTTTTATCAGCAGGAGATTATCACTAGAATACCAGTAAAACTGCTATCAGGTAGTCGTCCATAATAAAGAGTTCTGTGTAACCACAACCCCACCACTGATTGGCATTTTTGTGTCTATGCACAGTGTACAAACAAAGTTGCCAATCAGTGGTGTGGGCAGGGGTTATACAGAGCTCAACATTCAAAGATCAAGTAGATCTGCAGAGATAAAACTGGAATTTTATCAAAATGACAGCAAACAGACCAGTAAGTGACACATCGCTGAAATCAGGGTCTCTGCACTTGCTCTCAGATGGGTTAGCAAAAACCTGATGACAAATTTCATTTTAACAAAAATTTTAGGAACCACACATTATGATTTGATTGCTATGAAGCTTTTCCAAATGCTATATTGTTCATGAATCAGATCCAAAGCAGCGCACAGACTGAAATGATAAATTAGGCGACATCAAATTTTCTTTGGAATTTCGTTTTTCTACCTGTAAAAATACTGGTGTGACCTCCTATCTTTTCAGAATGATCACATAATAATCATGAAGGTCCTCCATATCTACCTGTTTTCCATAGTTTATCTATAGAACCCAAAAGTTACTCCCTCTTGTTCACCTTCAACAGAAGAATTGTTATTGATATATTTAAAAAGCTTCATTCTTTATTCTGATATATTTAGAAGCTCCTCATTCTAAACGCGGCTGTTCCTGACCTGCGGGGCCGCGGGTCTCCTACGCAGGAGAACGTAGGAGACCACAGCTGCTCATGCGCACGATCAGGGTTCGGGGCACTGCGGTCTTTCGCTGTGTTTTCCCTGCGGAGGATGCTTGCGAATCCTCAGCAAACAATTGAAATGCTGCGGATCGTCAGTGTTTGCTGCAGAAAAAAAGAAGTACAGTGGGTATGGGATTTCTAGAAATACCATTCACTGTGCAGTACTGTACATCGCAGCATTTTGGACGCAGCTGAAGCATACTGCATCCAAAACTCTATGAACACTGATCATTGGCATACTCTTATAATCACACAACTCTGCAGTGAAATAATGAGAGTAGACTGTCAGTCATTACATGTCTCACACTGGTATTACCAGCTTATAAATAACCAGCTTATTGATATATTTAATCTCATTCTAAACTTTTGAAAGTTGATTCTAAAACCAAGAATGAAGTCAAGAAAATTACAGAGCAGCTGCAGAGGTGTTTGTAATGAGACTAAGTTCAGCCCTGCTTTACTTTGTTAGTTATAATCACACACAGCTCTGCAGTTTGATAATGAAAATAGACTGTCAGTCATTACATGTCTCACACCGGTAATACCAGCTTATGAATAAATTAAGCTCTGGAGGCAGATTCTCAGGGAGATCTGTTTCCAGTCCAAATATCTTAACAGCTTCTTTACCTATTAAGAAAAAATGTTGATTTCTATGGAATAAAACATTGGATCGCATATATTAAGATATCATTTTATTCAGCTTTCTATGACCTTTCTGCCTATATAGACAACTTAGGAAAGTTGATCTTTCTGACAGATTGCTTTTAATGATTCCCCTAAGAGCTGTGAACCATACAACTTTAATAAAAAAAACCAACAACTACCTTCAAAAGCCTGAGGAACTGAAACATGCTCTAGTAGTGTTCTCACTTGTGAGCATAATATTATAGTAACAGTTTTGTTATCCTAAAAACCCAACGTGACACGTCTAAAAAGTGTCTTTGTGGAGACAGCTTCTTACTCAGTAAACATACTGAACTTGCACTAAATTCACCAAACACACATACAGTAATAAGGTTTCTACAAGCTCCGCTGGTGTCCGAGGTGGTCATTTCACAACTTGACCCACCTTTCAATTAATTGCTTTAATTGCCACTGATGCTCCTTTTCCATCCATTCCCTTGTGTTCCTATTTATATAGGGTAAATTAAAAAACAAAAGTATGCAAAATTTGGGTTTATGATTTTTTTTTCAAATCTAATAACTGATTCTTATGTTTTCTTATGCCCTGAATTAAAATAAAGCTTCTATTTTTAACCATCCCATATGAAGTTTGCACAAAATGCTCATGAAATTATGTACAAATGAGGTGAACTAGAAAAATCTTTATTGTAGCCAAAAATGTACCCAATATTTTGTATAAAAATGTACTGAACCCTTCATTCTGCAACTTTATTAGAAGTTAATTCTTGTGTTTTCCCTTTTCTCTTCAGATTCTTGTCATATCTATTCTCTTATACGTAGAAGCCCTGTGGATCTTCTCTGTGAAGCCTCCAGCAGTTGTCTTCCGTCATGTTCATGTTCCATCTACCTTGGTATCGCTGTTGATGTCCTGAAGAAATCATACTCTTTGCTCTTTGCTAACAGCACCAAGGTTTTCAGGAAAGTAGTCTTAATGGGAAAGTAAGAAATTTAACTTCAAATTCATCAGACAACCTAAGGCTCTGAAACATTTCATCATGTTCTCCAAGATAGACTTACATTTTGGATCTTTGTTGTTACCTAGAAATTTCTTCATGACTTCTTTGAAAGAATCCCAAGCCTTTTTCTTAACAGCTTTCGATGATGTTTCGAACATGTCATCCTTCATGAGTTTCCCAATATACAGAACCACAAAATGTTTTGCTTTGGACAGTCCCTGACACTTGGTACTTCGGTACTTAAACGTCTCTCCTTCTTTAGGCCCATTTCACACGTCAGTGAAAAACACAGACGTTCTTCACTGACATGTAAAAACGCCTATGTCCCTCCGTGTTCCGTAATTCATGTCACACGTGGGTTGTCCATGTGCAATCCTTGATACATGATCCGTTATCCATGATTGTACATGGACTTATGCTCACCTGTCCCGTTCCTGCTCTCCATGGTGCTGAAGTCTCCAGCTCTGTAGCGTACGGCCACCGCTCTCTGCAGCTACTTCTAGGTCGGCTCTGGCTGCATTCATGAATATTAATGAGCCGGCCAGGAAGCTGCAGTGAGCACGAGCTGCACAAAGCATCGCTGGAAAAGTGAGTTGAAAATGTTTATTATTTTAAATATCTGTGTTTTTCTAGTACATGTTTCACAGATCACACCACTGTGTGATCTGTGGGACATCAGTGATGCCAGATAAAAATGGACATGTCTCCGAGTGGCAATCACGGACACGCGTGTACGCCGCACGGAGACACGGTCTGTGAAAAATCACTGATGTGTGTGCAGACCCATTCATTATAATCAGTCAGTGATTCTGATACGTATAAAAAAAAAGCCCAAACGTACCAGAATCACTGACGTCTGAATCTGGCCTTAGGTAGAGCTTTCACAAACTGCTTCATCAATTCAAGATTAAACGGGAGTGGTCGCAGGAGATCGTTTGTTGGATCAACTAAACATTCCGCAGCAATGTTCTTGATTCCAGGTTCCTAAAATGACACCAAAATAATCAACCAAAGGCCATGCAAAGGGGTTAAAGTATGGTGCAAGAAAAAGCCTATAGAGTCAGTGTTGGTGAAAAAACTGCACATGATGGAACTTTTTTCAATATATTTACTGAGTTCAGCAAGTATATAAAAATCATCTTTTACTGTTCAGTTTTACCGTTGCAGACGTGTGTAATTAATTGCAGAATATTAAACTTTTTTTTTTATTTAAATAATCTTTAATTAATGCCCCCTCACCCATAGCACTCCAGCAAATTGACCCTGACCTATCATCTCTGAATTCCATGCATTGTCAATATATCTGTTTGTTCAAGCCAGACCGGTACATGCAGACCACGGTATGCCAATCTGGATGCCCTGGAGCAGAATATCTGATCAGTGTTCCACAACATAACTTATGTGATAGGTACAGTACATGGATATAAATGTGATAGGATGTCCTTGTTCTACTATTACAAGTAAAGTTCCCTTCAGCGATCTGAGGCTTCTCTGACCGCAGTCAGTCTAACAACATCTTCTCCATCTTCCGCCTACTGACATTAGGTCAATATCTGTTTTATGTAATGGTGCTTGGTTATCAACAATATCAGAATAGCTAGCAGCGCTCTACATCAGGTGTCCCTATCTTTTGTCTTCATTTTTCTTTCCTTACCGAGTATCTCTTCACATTAGTAACAGCTGCTAGTCGCTAAATGAATCACTCTTTGTGAATTATATCTGTTCTTTTAACAAGATCCTAAAAACGTAATCTAACATGGATTGTTGATGTCAGAACCTCCCTCCCAGTACCTATAATTATATATTGTCTAAACATGTACTGTTTAAGTGTTCAATGTTACATAACAGCTACATTTGCAAATTCCATTAATTTCAATATGTAGCAGAAGGGTGGTGAACTCAATTATTGCAGACCTTTTCTATATCCTTGTTGAAATATAGATATTGCTTTAGAACTTTGAAAAGTGCAAGCCTAAAGCCTGCTTTACACCTTACGATCCAGCATACGATATCGTATGCGATCGTAACCGCCCCCATCGTATGTGCGGCATGTTCAATTTTGTTGAATGTGCCGCACAAACGATTAACCCCCGTCACACGTACTTACCCGTCTATACGACCTCGATGTGGGCGGCGAACGGCCACTTCCTGGAGTGGGAGGGATGTTCGGCGTCACATCGACGTCACGCGGCAGCCTGCCAATAAAAGTGGAGGGACTGAGATGAGCGGGACATGGACATAAACATCCCGCCCACCTCCTTCCTTCCGCATTGTTGGCCGGGAGCCACAGGATGCAGGTAGGATCTGTGCATCGTTCCCGGGGTGTCACACACTGCAATGTGTGCTACCCCGGGTACGATGAACAACCTGACGTTCAATTCATGAGGAATGAACAACGTGCATGCGATGAACGGTTTACCATTCATTCGCAATCGCATGTAGCTGTTACACACTACAATGTACCTTACGATGCCGGTCACTTGTGTGCGTCACTTACGACGTGACCCCGCCGAGACATCGTAAGATATATTGTAGTGTGTAAAGCAGGCTTAAGCAACAACTTTTTGGGCTGTGCTCCATTCTTCATGAGGAGGACTGTATGAACAGGTACAAACACCTATCTCCACCACAAATGGTGAACAAAATGTGGCGTTATAATAAGCCTATGTGGCTACTTGTAACTCTCCTGATCCATTGATGAGAATAAATGAAACGCGTGGGGTAGCATTTGAGAACCTCATTTATTCAGACTGGATGCTGAGAGGGTAATGTCCGGATTTAATAATAGCCACCCCTTACCCCCTGGATATAGGGACCAATCCAGTCCCTAGAACATCACTGAACATACGGCAACATTTTTGTGAGATTGTTCCACTTTTTTACACTTCCACTATATAAAATTAGTCTCACACTCATATTTGGGACATCGTTACAGCTGGAACAGTACTGATTTTTGTCTGGTAGTTCCAACATAGGGTAATGCCAAAAAGTTGCTCTGGTGCTCTTTGAGCAATTGTTTTGTTTGTTATATGGGTGTCTGATTGTTATTACGATAAGCTTTTTAAGTTGAAACCTATTAAAAGTTAAGTTTTATATTTTTTGCTATCCCTGCTGAGTAATTAACAATTCAACTGGTAGCATTGATTATTACATTGAGTATAAAATTGTACTGAAAATACTATTATACAGTCAGGGCCAGAAATATTTGGACAGTGACACAAGTTTTGTTATTTTAGCTGTTTACAAACACATGTTCAGAAATACAATTATATATATATAATATGGGCTGAAAGTGCACACTCCCAGCTGCAATATGAGAGTTTTCACATCCAAATCGGAGAAAGGGTTTAGGAATCATAGCTCCGTAATGCATAGCCTCCTCTTTTTCAAGGGACCAAAAGTAATTGGACAAGGGACTCTAAGGGCTGCAATTAACTCTGAAGGCGTCTCCCTCGTTAACCTGTAATCAATGAAGTAGTTAAAAGGTCTGGGGTTGATTACAGGTGTGTGGTTTTGCATTTGGAAGCTGTTGCTGTGACCAGACAACATGCGGTCTAAGGAACTCTCAATTGAGGTGAAGCAGAACATCCTGAGGCTGAAAAAAAAAGAAAAAATCCATCAGAGAGATAGCAGACATGCTTGGAGTAGCAAAATCAACAGTCGAGTACATTCTGAGAAAAAAGGAATTGACTGGTGAGCTTGGGAACTCAAAAAGGCCTGGGCGTCCACGGATGACAACAGTGGTGGATGATCGCCGCATACTTTCTTTGGTGAAGAAGAACCCGTTCACAACATCAACTGAAGTCCAGAACACTCTCAGTGAAGTAGGTGTATCTGTCTCTAAGTCAACAGTAAAGAGAAGACTCCATGAAAGTAAATACAAAGGGTTCACATCTAGATGCAAACCATTCATCAATTCCAAAAATAGACAGGCCAGTGTTCAATTTGCTGAAAAACACCTCATGAAGCCAGCTCAGTTCTGGAAAAGTATTCTATGGACAGATGAGACAAAGATCAACCTGTACCAGAATGATGGGAAGAAAAAAGTTTGGAGAAGAAAGGGAACGGCACATGATCCAAGGCACACCACATCCTCTGTAAAACATGGTGGAGGCAACGTGATGGCATGGGCATGCATGGCTTTCAATGGCACTGGGTCACTTGTGTTTATTGATGACATAACAGCAGACAAGAGTAGCCGGATGAATTCTGAAGTGTACAGGGATATACTTTCAGCCCAGATTCAGCCAAATGCCGCAAAGTTGATCGGACGGCGCTTCATAGTACAGATGGACAATGACCCCAAGCATACAGCCAAAGCTACCCAGGAGTTCATGAGTGCAAAAAAGTGGAACATTCTGCAATAGCCAAGTCAATCACCAGATCTTTACCCAATTGAGCATGCCTTTCACTTGCTCAAATCCAGACTTAAGACGGAAAGACCCACAAACAAGCAAGACCTGAAGGCTGCGGCTGTAAAGGCCTGGCAAAGCATTAAGAAGGAGGAAACCCAGCGTTTGGTGATGTCCATGGGTTCCAGCCTTAAGGCAGTGATTGCCTTCAAAGGATTCGCAACAAAATATTGAAAATAAAAATATTTTGTTTGGGTTTGGTTTATTTGTCCAATTACTTTTGACCTCCTAAAATGTGGAGTGTTTGTAAAGAAATGTGTACAATTCCTACAATTTCTATCAGATATTTTTGTTCAAACCTTCAAATTAAACGTTACAATCTGCACTTGAATTCTGTTGTAGAGGTTTCATTTCAATCCAATGTGGTGGCATGCAGAGCCCAACTCGCGAAAATTGTGTCACTGTCCAAATATTTCTGGACCTAATTGTATTTACCTATTTTTCCAGGTACTGCTCTGTTCCCACAGCGCCATCTGGTGACTGCAGCTTCTGACTGACCATAAGTCAATGGTAACGGTCACAAGCTCTCAGTGTAAGTCTATGAGAGCCTCATTCTGTCCTCGTTTTGGTTCTCATAGATTTACATTGAGTAGTGACCTCTGGCTCCCCCTGCTGCAGACCTACCGGAGCGGCACCAAGAACAGATGAAGACGGCAGATGGTAAATATAACAGTAGGGTCAGGGATCTTAGATTACTGTGATGACTCTAGCTGTAAATTTAAAAAATAAAAACACTGGAGAGGTGCTTTAATTTTGATTGCACTAAACATTTTTATTTAGAACTATCTTTTGTGCTTTTCATCTTAACATTACTTTGTAAAATAATAAAAAGCTTTTGCTTTTTTGGGTGGTTTATATGCAGTCAATTATTATATTTTATTAAATTTCTCTGGCCTTTAAAGTGATGATCAAGGACTTGAAATTATTGCCTTCAGTAGAATAAGTCATCAATATTCATTCAGGGGGTATCTGACTCTTTGCATTCCTGCTCTTCCTCTATATCAGGGGTGGGGAACCTTTTTACTGCCGGGGGCCATCTGGAAATTTCTACGAACCATCGGGGGCCGCACAAAATTATCAATGTGAAAATTACCCGGCTACATTTGGTCAAGCAATTAATTAACTCACCCCTATTGTGGTGGCCAGAGATGCTTCTCTTTGGTGCAGCGGTTAATTTTCGGTGATATTGATCATGTTGCTTCTCACAGCTGCTTTTCCAGGATTGTCTCGGTCTGGAGCAGTCAACTCTTTGTGATAATAAGATTGGTAAATCATATACATCACAACTGACACTGGGACTGCTGTATATATATACATCACAGGAGGGGCTGGGGGCATATACATTATATAGGAGACGCTGGAACTACTGTATATACATCACATAGGAGACGCTGGGACAGCTGTATATATATATATTAAAGGAGATGCCCCAGCCCCTCCTGTGATGTATATGCCCCAGCATCTCCAATGTGATGTATATGCCACCAGCCCCTCCTGTGATGTATATGCCCCAGCCCCTACTGTGATGTATATGCCCCCAGCCCCTTCTGTGATGTATATGCCCCCAGTGTCTCCTGTGATGTGTATTCTCCAGCCCCACCTGTAATATATACATTACAGAAGACAATGGGGCAAATACATCACAGGAGGGGCTGGGGGCATATACATCACAAGTGGGGCTGGGAGAATATATACGTCACAAAAAAGGCTGAGGACATATACATCACTGGGAGGCATAGATATGGCTTTGGAATGCAGACAGCATTGGGGGGGCACGGACAGCACTGGGGGGGAACGGACAGCACTGGGGGGCACGGACAGCACTGGGGGGGGCACGGACAGCACTGGGGGGGCATGGACAGCACTGGGGGGCACGGACATCAATAAGGGGGCACAGACAGCAATAGGGGGGCACAGACAGCAATAGGGGGGCACGGACAGCAATAGGGGGGCACGGACAGCAATAGGGGGGCACGGGGGAAACTGACAACACATGCAGAGCCCAGACATTGCAACGGGGGCGCAGACAGCATGGGGGAGCATGGACATCATTGGAGCACAGCACTGGGGGCACAGCACTGGCGGGTGGGGGGAGAGTCACACAGCTCTAGGGGAGTGAGGGGCACACAGCTCTGGGGGAGGGGGTACACAGACCTAGGGGAGGGGGGGCACACAGACCTAGGGGAGGGAGGGCACACAGACCTAGGGGAGAGGGGAGCACACAGACCTAGTGGAGGGGGGCACACAGACCTAGTGGAGAGGGGGGACACACAGACCTAGGGGAGGGGGGGCACACAGCCCTGGGGAAGAAGCACACAATCATGGGGAAGAAGCACACAACCCTGGTGGAGCGGACACAGAGGGAGCAGGCACACGGCAGCTGGGAAATGAGCACATAGCAGCACAGTGGGAATGGGCACACAGCACAGTGGGAGCGCACACGGGGGATCGGGCATGGAGGAGCTGGCACGGGGGAGCGAGCACGGGGGAGCTGGCACAAAGGAGCGAGCACGGGGGAGCACGCACGGGGTAGCTGTAACGGAGAAGCGGGCACGGGTGAGCGCACACGGGGGTGCTGGCACGGAGAAGCAGTCACAGGGGAGCGAGCACGTGTTAGCTAGCATGCAGCACGGGGGAGCGCGCATGAAAGAGCTGGCACGCAGCAGGGGGAGCACTCACCTACTAGTTGAAGCCAGCAAACTGCTGCTGGGCTTCTGTTGGACGGGGTGAAAGTTTTAACCCCGCCCACAAAATATGTCCTGAGCACACACGCACTGACCAGCGTCCTCGTAGCGCACATAGGGATTTAAAGGGCCGGCAACCGGCAAGACGCGGCTGCTGGCAGAGTCCCGGGGGCCATAGAAAAGGTCTTCCCCACCCCTGCTCTATATAAAGATGCCACAGCACTATGGAGAGTGCAGCATCCTTATCTATGAGGCCCAGCTCTGTATGTAAAATAGCGGCTTTGCCTGGTCCTGCAACTAAGGCAATGAATAGTGTGAGGGAAACCCTGGGATATGAAGAGGAATTATGATTTCCAGTCATAATCGCTCTCATCACTCCCTGGCAGTGCCCCCTCCCTTCTTGTTCTCAATGTCCACCATCTGGGAAGGTGTCACATCCCAGCAACACATCCCATGGCCATCTCCTGTGATATGGAGATTAGATGACCTGGGAACAATGGACACAGGATGACCCCCTGCCGTCACCCTGTAACAAGAGTTGTATCTCATTATAAGGCTATGGAACTATCCAGACAGAACGACTCCAGTAAAAAATGGTTCATATCTCGCAAGCCATATTTCCGATAAATGTGGCAACCATAAAAATGGTGTTTTCGCATGCGGACGATGCTGGCACACCTTTTTTATGGGAGCGGGAGCTTGGGAAGTACCCCAGGCGTGATATCAGCCAATGGGGAACTAGTAGACAAGTCATGAGTCCTCTCGTTCTGTAGCTAAATTCATAACTGTCACAATGAGAGCGTCGGCGTCCGCCTACGACGCTCCCAGGCAAAGTTATGGCCCATATTCCATGTTGTGGATATTGTCCATAACTCCAGCCAGGGGTGGAGCAGTGCTCCCTCTGAGGTCACTAAGGTAGGAGGGGACCTGGATTTGCCCAGGTTGATAACCCTACTTCGGCCATTTTCCAGTGTTCTTTCGCCGGGGGTCACGTGTAGGAAACATCTGTGGGAAGGATCCTAGAAACCTGGTCCACGGCGCCCCCCTGTGGCCAGACGCACAAGGTAACTGCTGGAACTGTGTATGCCTGTTTGTAAACCATGCTTTATCTGTAACTGTACTCTGACATATGTATATTCTGTAGATCTCCTATTGTATATATTGTAGTTTCTAGTGTGCTTTAGGCTGATTAAATTATATAATTAATCTTGGGCTGTTCTGTTATCTCGATCTTGAATCCCACGTCTGTGTGTTCGGCTAATAGTTACCGTGAAGCGGTTGGTGGCAGCGAGTTGTGCCAAGGATTATTGTGGGGAGGCCAGTGAGATTCGGGGAGGTTTTATATATTCCGCCCGCGGAGGTCGGGGGAATATATACCCTACTCTCACCGGGGACCCTTCAATAATCGGCATAAGTAGTATAGCGGCCTCCTTGCTTATTGTCGGGCAATTCCATAATTGGCCTGACTATAAGAGGGGCGCTAGAGAGCGCGTCACGTGCTCTGTCTGTCGGTCGGGAGGTATAAGGGAGGGGTGACCCCCACTTGTTACCCCCCGATTGTGACGTACTGGTAGCCAGCGCGGGGGATTTCTGAGTGACCCCCCGGTGGTTCGTGACATATTAGTGGCAGCGGTGGGATCGAGATAATAGTGTGTGTGAGTGTGAGACCCATACTCCCAGACACTAAAGACTGCCTGCAGCAGCTGTGGCTGCTGGGGTCTTCAGACCAGCTCAACACTAGAGTGTCAGAGTGCAGATACTGTAAGGTGTGTGGAGGCATCAGGTGGCAGTTCTGTGTCAGTGACCAAAGTCTGCAACAATGGCTGAGAGCACCAGGAGCAAAGCCAAAGGAATGGCCGATGCTCAGGCCAGAGACGATGAGGAGGTTGTCCACGAGCCCTCCAAGAGCCCGACGCCAGAGAACAGCTCTGCAGAGGACATCGCACAACCTGGCACTGCTGGACAAAATGAGGAGGAGCTCGCCCAAGGGTCCTCAACGAGCCAGATGCCAGTCCTCCGCTCTGAAATGGACAGTGAATCACCTGGCTCTGCAGCGTGCCGCAGATCACCACTTGCCAATCCCTCCGGCCTGAGAGGTGCAGAGGCCCTCCTTCAAGCTGCCTTGGCCAGGCTTATGGCTGGAGACCGGGATACCTACGAGATACTCATGGCCGAGCGTGAGCGACAGGCAGCGCGTGATGCTGAGGCTGCGGAGCGGCAAGCAGCGCGTGAGGCTGCGGAGCGGCAAGCAGCGCGTGAAGCTGAGGCTGCGGAGCGGCAGGCAGCGCGTGAAGAGCGACAGCAACAGGCAGACCGTGACCACCAGCTGCAGCTAGCTCAGCTCCGGCCCTCATCAGCCACCCGTGACCTTCAAGACACCAAACTTCCAAAGGTCCGTGTTGAGGACTTTCCCGTGCTGGAGAAGGATGGAGACTTGGACTCTTTCCTGACTGCTTTTGAACGGACTTGCCTGCAGCACCATCTGGACAAGGACCAGTGGGCCAAATACCTGACCCCCCGTTTAAGGGGTAAGGCCCTGGAAATCCTTGGGGACTTGCCTACTGAGGCAGATCAGGGCTACGACACAATCAAGCGGGCCCTGATCCAACAGTACAACCTCACTCCGGAGTCCTACCGCAAGAAGTTCCGGACCCTGCAGAAGGGACCAAAGGACTCCTGGGCTGACCACCGGCGGGCACTTGCCCGAGCTGCCGACCACTGGACCCAAGGCCTGCAGCTTTCCACCGGACCGGAGATCCTGGACTTGTTCATCACGGAGCAACTCTTGTGGAATTGCCCTGAGGATCTCCGCCAGTTCATCCGAGACCAGAAGCCAAAGGGGTCCACGGCTACAGCTGCCCTGGCCGATGACTACACCAACAATCGGGCTCCTGAGGCCAGGAGAGCAGCCACCAGCAGCACCTGGAGAGGGGGTAAGATGAACTCTGCGACTGCCCCACCTGCCCCTAGACTGCAGGGGGTGTCCCCCTCAACTCCCCTCTCCAGGCCCGTGGCAGAACCAAGACGGTGCCACCAGTGCAAACTACCTGGACACTTCAAGGCCATGTGCCCTCAGCGTCCCAAGGCCCCGGCTCCGTCCCCGTCCCAAGGGCCGCCCAAGGTGTATTGTGTGGGTGGGGGTGGTGGTGGGTCCCTGGACAGCTTCCAACCTGTCACCGTCGGCCGGTCTGTGACCATAGGACTGCGAGACAGCGCCTCGGAGGTGACTCTGGTGCGGCCTGAGATGGTGTCCCCCCAAGACTTGATACCTGGAAAAACCCTCGCTGTCTCCGGGATTGGAGGCATTGACCCGGCGCTGCCTGTTGCTGGCATTTATGTGGACTGGGGCGCAGGGCGAGGGGTTAGAGAGATGGGGGTAACTGATCGGATCCCCGCCAACGTGTTACTTGGGACAGATTTGGGGCAGATAACCTCCCAGTTTGGGCCCCCCCCAAGGGCTGACCCTTCAGCCAGTACTGACATGCCTCCGGACAATGTTAATGTGTTCTCTATGAATGATGTAAGGGAGGAGGGAGTGAACTCTGATTTTTCTGCTTGCATAGACACACACACAGCTGCAGCTGTGACAGGAGGGGAGGGGGTCAGAGAAAGGTGTGACAATGCCTCTACAAGTGATCAGCCAGTGAGCTGGGATCTGTTGCCCTCTGCAGGGATAAGCAGAGAGCAGGGTGCTGCAGGGGGAGGACCAGTGTGTGGGGTGGGGGCTACCACAGCAAATGTGGGGTCCCCAGAGATTTCACAGCGGGGTTCTGTTGCTGCAGGAGGGGAACAGGCAGGTGAGATTGGGGCCGGTCCAGGAGTAGAAGTGCTCCCAGGTAAGATCTCGGTGCATGGTTCCCCCACAACCGGGGTGTCAGGAAGCCAGGTAGGTCTGCCTGAACCGGCGACTTGGTCAGGAACGGAGGAGGAGCAGGCACGACCCACGGTCGCAGCGGCTGTGGCCGCTGTCACCCGCAGTGGGAGTGCTGGAAGCCAAGGGGCCTCCCGGAGGTCCGATAGCTCTTCCCCTTCTGACCAAGTGGCAGCCGAGTCAGGTGGAGGCCAGGACACAGGTCCCGGGGTACTGACTGAAGATGTGACAGTCTCGTCGATTCTGGCCACATCTAGTCAGGGGTTTCAGGCAGCGTTAGAAGCTGACGACAGCCTGAAAGCTCTAAAGGTGCAGGCGGCACAGCCTCCCTCGGACTCGGACCCGGAGCGAGTGGTCTGGGACCAAGGACGGCTGTACCGGGTCACGGTCCAGCAGGGTTCACCAGAGGCGTGGCCCAGGGACCGACAGTTAGTGGTACCCTATCCGTTCCGGACGGAGTTGTTGCGGATCGCACATGAGATTCCGATGGCCGGACACCTAGGGATCGCTAAGACCAAGGCCAGGTTAAACCAGCATTTCTACTGGCCAAAAATTGGGGCTGATGTGGTTGCCTACTGCCGTTCGTGTGAAACCTGTCAGAGAGTGGGGAAGGCGGGGCCACACCCCAAAGCCCCACTGGTATCTCTGCCAATCATCGATGAGCCTTTCAGGAGGGTGGCTGTGGATCTGGTCGGCCCGCTGGCCATCCCCAGTAGCTCCGGGAAACGCTTCATACTGACGGTAGTGGACTATGCCACCCGGTACCCAGAAGCAGTGGCCTTGTCGTCCATTCGGGCTGACAAGGTGGCCACCGCATTGCTGGAGATTTTCTCCCGAGTGGGTTTTCCCCAGGAAATGCTCACTGACCGGGGGACCCAATTCATGTCCCAGCTGATGGAGGCCCTCTGTAAGCAAGTCCAGGTGCGACATCTGGTGGCCAGCCCGTACCATCCACAGACTAATGGCCTGTGCGAGCGGTTCAATGGCACCTTAAAGCAGATGCTTAAGATGTTGGTCGACTCCCACGGGCGTGACTGGGAGCGGTATCTCCCACACCTGTTATTTGCTTACCGGGAGGTTCCACAGGCCTCAACGGGATTCTCACCGTTTGAGCTCCTGTACGGGCGACGTGTGCGGGGCCCCCTGGCTCTGGTGAAAGAGGCTTGGGAAGGGGATTTGGCCACCCCTGGAGTGTCGGTTATCGAGTATGTCATGCGCTTCCGGGACAAAATGCAGGCCTTGACGCAACTGGTACACGACAATATGGCTCAAGCCCAGGCCGACCAGAAGCGTTGGTACGACCAGAACGCTTGTGAGAGGACCTACCAAGTGGGTCAAAAGGTGTGGGTACTGGTCCCCGTACCACAGGACAAGCTTCAGGCAGCCTGGGAAGGCCCATACCTCGTGTACCAGCAGCTCAACCCTGTGACGTACCTGGTCACCCTGGACCCTGCCCGTGGAAGGCGGAAGCCCTTCCATGTGAACATGATGAAGGCACATCATGAGCGGGAGGCGTGTGCACTCCCTGTGTGCAACCTGCCCGAGGAGGGAGAGGCGGAAACCCTCTTGGATATGCTAGCCCAGGTTAGGGCAGGCGGATCCATTGATGATGTGGAGGTTGGCCACCAGCTTTTGGAGGACCAACGGTCCCAGCTGTGGGCCACCCTACACCCCTTCCGGGGGTTGTTTACCAACCAGCCCGGAAGGACTGACTTGGCTGTCCATCACGTGGACACTGGGGATCATCCCCCAATCCGGCGTTCAGCATATCGGGTCTCCCTGGAGGTGCAGCAACACATGCGCCAGGAGATTGACGAGATGCTGAAGCTGGGGGTGATCCAGGCATCCAACAGCGCTTGGGCCTCGCCTGTAGTCCTCGTCCCTAAGAAGGACCGAACCACTCGGTTCTGCGTGGACTACAGGGGGCTCAATGCTGTCACGGTCGCCGATGCGTACCCAATGCCACGCATCGATGACCTGCTCGATCAGTTGGCCGGGGCTCAGTACCTGACCATCATGGATCTGAGCCGGGGATATTGGCAGATCCCCCTGACTCGCAAGGCCAGGGAACGCTCTGCCTTTATTACCCCATTTGGACTGTACGAGTCCACGGTGATGCCATTCGGGATGAGGAATGCCCCTGCCACTTTCCAGCGGATGGTCAACACCCTGCTCACGGGACTTGAAGGGTACGCGGCCGCGTACCTGGATGACATTGCCGTCTTCAGTCCCACCTGGGAGGACCACCTAGAGCATCTAGCACAGGTGCTCAGGCGGATCCACCAGGCAGGTTTGACCATCAAGCCAGGAAAGTGTCAGCTGGCCATGAGCGAGGTCCAGTACCTCGGTCACCGGGTAGGCGGGAGAACCCTGAAGCCCGAGCCTGAGAAAGTGGAGGCCATCGCATCCTGGCCCACCCCCAGGACCAAGAAGCAGGTGATGTCCTTCTTGGGGACCGCTGGGTACTATAGGAGGTTTGTTCCATGCTATAGTAGCCTGGCAAAGCCCTTGACGGACCTCACCAAGAAGAAGCTGCCCTCTGCAGTCGATTGGACAATGGACTGCGAGACAGCCTTCCGGGCCCTAAAGGACGCCCTGTCCAGCCCGCCCGTGCTACAGGCAGCCGACTTCACGCGGCCGTTTGTAGTACAGACCGACGCCAGTGACTTCGGCCTCGGTGCGGTGCTCAGCCAGGTGGACTCTGCGAGCCAAGAGCACCCAGTCTTGTACCTGAGCAGGAAGCTGTTACCAAGGGAAGTGGCCTATTCCACGATGGAAAAGGAGTGCCTGGCCATAGTGTGGGCCCTGCAGCGTCTGCAACCCTATCTATACGGGCGCCACTTCATCGTGGAGACGGACCACAATCCCCTCAGCTGGTTGCACACCGTCTCTGGGACGAATGGGCGATTGTTGCGATGGAGCCTTGCGCTCCAGCAATACAACTTCACCATTCGCCACAAAAGGGGCCGGGACCACGGTAACGCAGACGGGCTGTCCCGACAAGGAGAGGTCGCGGACGGGCGCACGGGGGAACACCGGAGTGTGCTGCCCCCTAGCGCCCTCAAAAGGGGGGAGGTGTGAGGGAAACCCTGGGATATGAAGAGGAATTATGATTTCCAGTCATAATCGCTCTCATCACTCCCTGGCAGTGCCCCCTCCCTTCTTGTTCTCAATGTCCACCATCTGGGAAGGTGTCACATCCCAGCAACACATCCCATGGCCATCTCCTGTGATATGGAGATTAGATGACCTGGGAACAATGGACACAGGATGACCCCCTGCCGTCACCCTGTCACAAGAGTTGTATCTCATTATAAGGCTATGGAACTATCCAGACAGAACGACTCCAGTAAAAAATGGTTCATATCTCGCAAGCCATATTTCCGATAAATGTGGCAACCATAAAAATGGTGTTTTCGCATGCGGACGATGCTGGCACACCTTTTTTATGGGAGCGGGAGCTTGGGAAGTACCCCAGGCGTGATATCAGCCAATGGGGAACTAGTAGACAAGTCATGAGTCCTCTCGTTCTGTAGCTAAATTCATAACTGTCACAATGAGAGCGTCGGCGTCCGCCTACGACGCTCCCAGGCAAAGTTATGGCCCATATTCCATGTTGTGGATATTGTCCATAACTCCAGCCAGGGGTGGAGCAGTGCTCCCTCTGAGGTCACTAAGGTAGGAGGGGACCTGGATTTGCCCAGGTTGATAACCCTACTTCGGCCATTTTCCAGTGTTCTTTCGCCGGGGGTCATGTGTAGGAAACATCTGTGGGAAGGATCCTAGAAACCTGGTCCACGGCGCCCCCCTGTGGCCAGACGCACAAGGTAACTGCTGGAACTGTGTATGCCTGTTTGTAAACCATGCTTTATCTGTAACTGTACTCTGACATATGTATATTCTGTAGATCTCCAATTGTATATATTGTAGTTTCTAGTGTGCTTTAGGCTGATTAAATTATATAATTAATCTTGGGCTGTTCTGGATCTTGAATCCCACGTCTGTGTGTTCGGCTAATAGTTACCGTGAAGCGGTTGGTGGCAGCGAGTTGTGCCAAGGATTATTGTGGGGAGGCCAGTGAGATTCGGGGAGGTTTTATATATTCCGCCCGCGGAGGTCGGGGGAATATATACCCTACTCTCACCGGGGACCCTTCAATAATCGGCATAAGTAGTATAGCGGCCTCCTTGCTTATTGTCGGGCAATTCCATAATTGGCCTGACTATAAGAGGGGCGCTAGAGAGCGCGTCACGTTCTCTGTCTGTCGGTCGGGAGGTATAAGGGAGGGGTGACCCCCACTTGTTACCCCCCGATTGTGACGTACTGGTAGCCAGCGCGGGGGATTTCTGAGTGACCCCCCGGTGGTTCGTGACAAATAGGACTGAGCTGTAATACTGGACACAGCTGTGACTACATGTTATATGGTCATGTTACACTAACCTGACTTTTTGTAACTTACGAGAGTGCCCAAAGATATTACACATTCACCATGCGGTAAATCGGCCTGTGTATCGTCAAATGCCAGAGTTGAATTTTAGTCCCAGTCCGGCCCTCGATGTAATGATCATCAACTTCCAGTGCCGCTGAGGTCCCCTTCTTGCTCATGTGACTGAAACTCGCCGGATCACACTGGGGTCTTTGTGTGATCCGAAAATGTTTTATATGATTTAAGTCTATGGCTAGTCAGAACGAGGCCACATAGGCTTACGTTGAATTTCAGTCACATGAGTGAGAAAAGGACTGGAGCATTGATGGAAACTATGAAAGATGGTGATTGGTAAGTACATTATTAAATTACGGTACATTATGTACACATTTAGTGTCACAGGGCATCAGAGGATGACTAGGAACAGGAGAACCTAAACCGGCCCTCAGGCTAGGGGAACCCTAAAGGCCGCTTTACACACAACGACATCGCTAGCGATCTCGTTAGCGATGTGACATGCCCAGATCATTGCTACGATTTGCCGAGATCGCTCATAGGTCGTTTTGTAGTGGTCATAAGTACCCATCTCACAAACGACGCTACATCATTCAGCGATATATTGTTTGACCAAGGCGGTCATGAGGACACCATCACACAGCATTCCTCCCAACGATTCCGGCAATGACAGAGGCGTATAATTGTCCATAGCATACACCCTGGCGTGACACCAATCAGAGCGGAGGAGGCGTGGAGCATTGCTCGTAACGACACGACCGCGTCGCTGATGACGGACGCACTAACGATATTGTTCGTCGTTGGCAGGGTCTCAAATCAATATGTCTGCTGTGTTCTAAACGACGAACAATATTTTGAAAATGAACGACGTGTCGACGATCAATGATTTTCGCTATTTTTACGATCGTTCGTAGGTGTCACACGCAACGACGTCACTAACATCGACGGAAGTGCGTCACAAAAACCGAGACCCCGATGACATATCGTCAGATAAATCGTAGCGTGTAATGGGGCGTAAACTCACCCTGATCCCAAAGATACGTCTGAAGGAGACGATGTCTGGGACGCCTTTCTTGCCCTAGCTACTGACCAATCCTTGTCTAAGTGGCCCCCCTCCCACCACCCAGAAGAGGGCCAGGACAGGAGTGATTAATCCCACACAAACAAACAGACAGGGAAAAAAATAAACTCAAACTCACAGCAACCAGTCACATAGGTATAGACAATATGTGATCAAGAGGAAACTAAAGAAAGGGAGACAATAATCAGACAACAATAAGTATTTCCACAACACACCAGACAGCACACAGAAGTTCACTAGTAACTAGATATCAAAGCACAAGGACTGGGGTCGCATAAAGCTATCATCGGCATGGGAGACTAGGCTCCACCATCTTAAAAAGGGCAGAGGCTACTGTGATAGGTCTCCTGCAATATGTGACTCCGGCTAGCAGAAATGAACTCCTGCAAGGCCGATTACTAACAAGAGCACAGCTGGTTGATGCCCAAGCCTGTCTGTACAACTCAAAAGCAGCATTGTGTGGAGTGTCTGACTTTGCTGTGTGAACAGCGTCAGATGTAGTCCTGACATTTGGTGAGTTTTGAGCCAGACACCGTGTTATAGACAGTTTGAGAAAAAAAAAATGCTTCTTAATAAAATTCTATGATTACAGCAGCATAAGCATGGATTGAACCAACAAGATTCTGCAATGTGAGATGCATGAAGGAAGGTGGCAGGATTGGCAAGTGTAACGGCAGATTGCAGGTCTATAAAGAAAGTGATTTTTTGATACAGCTGCTTTTTCACTTTTTCTATAACATGGCAGAGAATAATAACAACTTACCATTAGATAAATTAAAAACTTTAGCACAAATGGTTAATATTCAAGTCAAAGGCTACAAATAGTACTGAAGATTTAAGAGCAATGTAAAACATATAGAAGTATTCTCTAAATTTGACATATCTATGATAATTGCACAAAGGTTACATTGTACTATAATGTGTCCCCAGTGATACAAGATGAGCTCACCCATGGGAGAACATATTGTCAATGGGCAGAAGTAATTGCAGTGGCCTTGTGTTAGTGTAAATGACTGACACACACTAAATGATATTTCTGGTCAATAACGGCAAACTACAAATATATATTTTTTGCAATATAAAAGCCAGTATGAGTATTGCATGTGCATCTAGGGACATTTTTACCACTTAGGACATGTTTTATACACCTAATACCCTTTTCAAGGACAGCTGTTAAGGATTGTAAGCTACAGTAAAGAACTGTAGTACAGATGTATCCCCCTGTCTCATACATCCAGCTACATGCATAGTGACATAGACACATATTTATTGCATAAAGGCCTCTGGGTAGGATACAGCAGTCTCCAAGCAGTGTCGGCTTCGCTGCATCCTCGGCTCTCAGAATCACGCACTGTATCCTCCAGCCACAGTGTGTGCAAACAATATCAATTAAGGTTCTGATCATAATTGGTAATAATCTCTGTGTAACCGTACGGAATCCTGCTCTAATTATACAAGACGTTTCTGAGCATCCCTGCCAGCCCACAGACCAAGGGCAGCTCCCCCCTAAAGTAAACGCTGTTATTTTTGGGGAGGTTCCTATTTATTAAAACTGTCCCTGGGAGCAGAGCGGTCTCGGAGCTGTCAGTATGAAGAACTTTACATTCTTATCACGCTACTTAAATTGGGCTCAGCAGAAAGCAATTTAAAGAGTGTCAGGGCAGGGGCTGAGTCCCCCCGCTAAGGGCGTCTGAACCGCTGTCTGATAAACGAGCCCCAGTCCGCTAGAGCCAGGTCGATAACAAACACAAGAGGCTAGCAAGGCTACTTAA
This sequence comes from Anomaloglossus baeobatrachus, assembly GCF_048569485.1. Lineage (NCBI taxonomy): Eukaryota > Metazoa > Chordata > Amphibia > Anura > Aromobatidae > Anomaloglossus > Anomaloglossus baeobatrachus. Next base: position 643,243,001 of record NC_134354.1, read on the forward strand.
CCCTTTCAATACCAAATATAGGAATAATTATGTAATTTCTCTCAGTGCTATTCAAGTGCTAATGAATGGTACATTCAATCGTATATGGTTTTTATAAAGGTATTTAAAGGAAATGACTGGTTTCAAAAACCCCTTTTAATATGCTCAACTAATAGAGGTGTTTATCTTCGTTGGACTGTTCTCCATCAGAGTTGGAAGTCATCAGATGCAGTAACGGCTGATAGAAGGGGCTTCCAGAAGTGGGAATCCCACTCAATCAACTGAGGACGGTCAACATTTTGGTGCAAAATGATTTGTCTTACTGAAGAGCCAAATGTGCTCTATCCTGAAAATGTAATGTGCAGTATTCAATTCCCCCATATAAGTTGACATAAGTGTATTACCAGTTGGGCCCAGGGCCAGCGTCAGCACCCGGTGCACCCGGGCGAGTGCCCAGGCCCTAAACATCCAGGGGGCACTTGCGGTTGGCAGGAGGTAGGACGTCAGAAGCTTTCCTGTGGCCCTTGGGCAGATTTCTGGGGACCATAGTCAATGCTCCGGCTGGTAGTCTTACTTTGCTGTCTGCCGGCACTTTAAACTAGCAAAGCACACGCCCGCAGGCTGGAGTTCATCTGTGGGCGGAGCTAGCATGCAATGTGCTCCTCTCCCACAGAGGGAGATGAGAGGCTGCCAGACCCCAGCATCCTACTAGTATGTGTATGCCCCATGGGCCCCCAGCATACCCAGGGCCACTATGTGTATGCCTCGCCCCAGGTCCCCAGCATCCACCAGTAATGTGTATATTCCACAGGCTCCCAGTAATGTGTATGCCTCCCAGGTCCTCAGCATCCCCCAGTAATGTGTATATCCTACAGGTCCCCAAGTATCCCCCAGTAATATGTATATCCCACAAGTCCCAAATTGTCCCCCAGTAAAGTGTATATCCCACAGGCCCCAAAGTGTCCCCCAGTAGTGTGTTTATCCTATAGGCCCCAAAGTGTCCCCCCAGTAATAATAATAATAATAATAATCTTTATTTCTATAGTGCCAACATATTCCGCAGCACTTTACAATTCAGGAATGTGTATATCCCCCAGGCTCCCAGTGTCCCCCAGTAATGTGTATATCCCACAGGCCCCAAAGTGTCCCCCAGTAATGTGTATATCACATAAGCCCCAAAGTCTAGACTAAACAACAAAGGGGCAGCACAACACACAAAATTCAAAGAAAATACTCCCCAGAATTTATATTTCACTTAGAATGCAAAAAGAATATATCATAAATGTGACAAGTGTTATTGAACAATCTGGCTTAGGCCTAAATGATCAGCTCTGAAAGTGTTTTTATGACAAGGCAATATTTTCATTTTTGTCTCTTGGGTTTTCAGTAGCCATATTTTTTTTTTTTCTTGTTTATTTTTCACTCATGTGGCTTTTCTTTATTTGGGGCAAATGTTATTATATTTTAGCATTTTTCAGGCTTACTATAAAGCCATTTTATTCATGGTTGCTTTTTATATAAAACGAGGTTCTGGGAAAATGTTAAAAGGGAAGCCCTAAATGCTAACATTTTGCATCATCACACACAAACATAACATGAATCTGCATAACTAATCATATGCTAAATAATTGCAAGTCAAATTTATATATGAGATAGCCAAGACAATTGTCTATAAAATGAAGGTATCTTATGTTCTAAGCTGTAGTAGATGGGGACATATAAAGCCTGAAAGTTAAAAGTTTAAAACATTGTTACCCTTTTGCTCATCACTGTATAATGCACTCACTCTATGTTACACATCTCACTACATAGCATGCACACACACACTGCATGTTACAAACACATAATTAAATCACACACTACATGTTACACACACGTCAATATATAGCACACACACAGACACACACACATTACATGGCACACACACACACACACACATTACATGGCACACACACACACACACACATTATATGGCACACACATATCAGTATATAACACACACACACACACACACACACACACTGCATTTTACACGCACACACATAGGGGTCAGCATTAGAGGGAAGTAAACTGGGCAAGTATTCACGGCCTTCACTCCCATAGGGGCCCCAGATTTTACAGTATAAAATATATTGATAAAAGCAGTCTTGTATTATCACTATAGTTTCTGATGTTGAGAACTCTTCAGAACCTTTGGTGACATCACAGTCATGTGTCCCTAATATCACCACAGGTCTTGTACCATGTCGGAATCAAGAAGAACTGAAGAACAGGAGACAGACTGGTAAGTATTCTGCAATGTGTGTGTGTATACATTGTGTGCATAATTATTAGGCAAGTTATATTTTAGAGGATTTTTTTTTATTATCGATCAACAACTATGTTCTCAATCAACCCAAAAGACTCATAAATATCAAAGTTAATATTTTTGGAAGTTGGAGTGGTTTTTTTTTAGATTTGGCTATCTTAGGAGGATATCTGTTTATGCAGGTAACTATTACTGTGCAGAATTATTAGGCAACTTAATAAAAACCAAATACAGTACAGACCAAAAGTTTGGACACACCTCATCATTCAAAGAGTTTTCTTTATTTTTATGACTCTAAAAATTGTAGATTCACATTGAAGGCATCAAAACTATGAATTAAAACATGTGGAATGAAATACTTAAAAAAAGTGTGAAACAACTGAAAATATGTCTTATATTCTAGGTTCTTCAAAGTAGTCACCTTTTGCTTTCATTACTACTTTCACGGCATTCTGTTGATGAGCTTCAAGAGGTAGTCACAGGAAACAGTTTTCCAACAGTCTTGAAGGAGTTCCCAGAGATGCTTAGCACTTGTTGGCCCTTTTGCCTTCACTCTGCGGTCCAGCTCACCCCAAACCATCTCAATTGGGTTCAGGTCTGGTGACTGTGGAGACCAGGTCATCTGGCGTAGCAACCCATCACTCTCCTTCTTAGTCAAATAGCCCTTAAACAGCCTGGAGGTGTGTTTGGGGTCAATATCCTGTTGAAAAATAAATTATGGTCCAACTAAACGCAAACCAGATGGAATAGCACGCCGCTGCAAGATGCTGTGGTAGACATGCTCGTTCTGTATGCCTTCAATTTTGAATAAATCCCCAACAGTGTCAGCAGCAAAGCACCCCCACACCATCACACCTCCTCCTCCATGCTTCACAGTGGGAACCAGGCATGTAGAGTCCATACGTTCACCTTTTCTACAAAGACATGGTGGTTGGATCCAAAGATCTCAAATTTGGACTCATCAGACCAAAGCACAGATTTCCACTGGTCTAATGTCCATTCCTTTTGTTCTTTAGCCCAAACAAGTCTCTTCTGCTTGTTGTCTGTCCTTAGCAGTGGTTTCCTAGCAGCTATTTTACCATGAAGGCCTGCTGCACAAAGTCTCCTCTTAATAGTTGTTCTAGAGATGAGAAGGTGTGTCCAAACTTTTGGTCTGTACTGTATATCCCCATCTCACTTTATTTTCACAAGGTAAACCAATATAACTGCACACAATTTAGAAATAAACATTTCTGACATGCAGAAACAAAACCCCCAAAAAATTAGTGACCAATATAGCCACCTTTCTTTATGTTGACACTGAAGAGCCTACCATCCATAGATTCTGCCAGTTGCTTGATCTTATTACGATCAACATTGCGTGCAGCAGCCACCACAGCCTCCCAAACACTGTTCCGAGAGGTGTACTGTTTTCCCTCCCTGTAGATCTTACATTTTATGAGGGACCACAGGTTCTCTATGGGGTTCAGATCAGGTGAACAAGGGGGCCATGTCATTATTTTTTCATCTTTTAGACCTTTACTGGCCAGCCACGCTGTGGAGTAGTTGGATGCATGTGATGGAGCATTGTCCAGAAACTGGTTGAGTTTCACTCCATCCTCAACCCGAAAAGGTCCCACAAGTTCATCTTTGATGATAGCACCCCATACTAGTACCCCACCTCCACCTTGCTAGTGTCTGAGTCGGAGTGGAGCTCTCTGCCCTTTACTGAGCCAGCCTCTGGCCCATCCATCTGGCCCATCAAGAGTCACTCTCCTTTCATCAGTCCATAAAACCTTTGAAAAATCGGTCTTAAGATATTTCTTGGCCCAGTCTTGATGCTTTATCTTATGTTTCTTGTTCAAAGATGGTCGTTTTTCAGCCTTCCTTACCTTGGCCATGTCCCTGAGTATGGCACACCTTGTGCTTTTTGATACTCCAGTAATGTTGCAGCTCTGAAATATGTCCAAACTGGTGGCAAATGACTTCTTGGTAGCTTCACGCTTGACTTTCCTCAATTCATGGGCAGTTATTTTGTGCCTTTTTTGCCCAACACACTTCTTGCGACCCTGTTGGCTATTTGCCATGAAAAGCTTGATTGTTAGGTGATCACGTTTCAAAAGTTTGGCAATTTCAAGACTGCTGCATTCCTCTGCAAGACATCTCACAATTTTGGACTTTTCAGAGCCCGTCAAATCTCTCTTCTGACCCATTTTGCCAAAAGACAGGAAGTTGCCTAATAATTAAGCACACCTTCTACAGGGTGTTGATGTCATTACACCACACCCCTCCTCATTACAGACATGCACATCACCTAATTTACTTAATTGGTAGTTGGCTCTCAAACCTATACAGCTTGGAGTAGGACAATATGTATAAAAATGATCATGTGATCAAAATACTCATTTGCCTAATAATTCTGCACACAGTGTATGTGTGCATTTATGTGCTCTGTGTATACATGTATCTGTATGTAGGTGCTGTGTGTATACATGTATTTGTATGTATGAGCTATGTGTATACATGTATCTGTATGTAGGTGCTCTATGTATACATGTATCTGTATAATAGGGGGTCTGTGTTTACATGTATCTGTATTCAGGTGCAATGTTTATACATGTATCTTTACGTTACGTAGGTGCTCTGTGTATACATGTATTTGTATGTAGGTGCCCTGTGTTTATACATGTATCTGTATTTAGGTGCTATGCTTATACATGTATGTGTATGTAGGTGCTCTGTGGATACATATGACTGTATGTTTGTGGTCTGTATACATGTGTCTGTATGTAGATGCTTTGTGTATATACATGTATCTGTATGTATGTAGGAAGAGGGGAAAAATAGTAATCGGCTCACCTTCCAATCTTGACAAGTCAGTGTGAAATCCTCTTGAATTCACATAGTAGGATCCTTGGTAGACCTTGTGTGGTGCATAACCTCTAATCTCTGGGGGGGGGGGGGGCGTTTAGCAATAACGTTTTTATTAGATTTTTCAATAACAGAGTAAACATTTACATTTAAAACATGACAAGATATCAAGTAATAGCAGCAGTAGTTACACATTTTACACAACCAAGATATTAGGTCATAACAGCTAAATGGGGGAGAAAAAGGTGGAAGGGAGAAGGGGTAGGGGGGGAGGGGGGAGGGGGGGAGAAGGGGAGGGTGGAAGGGGGGAGAGAGGGAGGGGGAAAGTAGGGGTAATGCCACGCGGAAACAGCCTTAGAATCCACATAAAGCCTTAAGAAGGGTTACTATCAGAGGAGGGGGCCAGATTAAACCTTAGGTTGGAAGTTATGTCTCAGGGAGGAGGGGAAGCATATGGTGAAGGCAACTAGAGAGCCCAGCACTCCTCCAGAGTGGTACGTCTCTGAGGGTTATAAGAGAGGGTGAATTCATATAACTTTGAAGTGTTAACTCTGTCTATGACTTCCCATAGGGATGGGACCATGGGTTGATTTCACGTGGCAGTAATGCTTTGCCTAGTTGCAATAAAAGTAAATGAGCAGATCCATCTAATCTCTTTTGGTAGGTCTGAGATTCCAATATTTAGCAACGCCATGGCTGGGTCTGGGGGAAGCTGAACCATCGTACATTTAGTTATAAAACAGAAAACTTGGTCCAAAAAGAGGTGATTTTTGGCCAAGTCCACCAGATGTGGAGTAGCGTGCCTGTGACGCCCTGGACTAGCCAGGTAGTCGCAGACTGGCCCTTGCACAAACACCCATCCCCCTAAAAAGGTAACAGCAGCCAACCTAAAAACCTTGGTCACCCCTCTCGGGTCTTGCCGTTCACACAAGGGGGTGGAGCCAGGCGGTTGGCCACACCCACCAAGGAGTTTGGATAGCCTGAGGCGAGAAAAAGAGAGCAGATTAGTTTTGGAGGTGAAAGAGAGAGGAGTTGAGAGGAGTAAACGTCTGACAGGGGTCTGGGTCATAGCCTGGACACCCTTTGGCCAAGAGGCAGATGGTCGTCGCCGCCTGCAGGAGCGGGGAAGACGGCCTGGTGGACCAGGATCAGGGGACCAGGATAGGGTAGTGGCCTGCCGGTACCGAACCGGGGAACCGACTGGAAACCGGAGCACAGAGGGGGGTACTCAGACCCTGAAACGAGGTCCCGAATCTACCGGACTATGTTAATTCACTGATTGAGGTCTGGACTTTAGGTCCTTTCCCAACCAAGTCCCAACTGAAGACAACAGCCCAACGAGGGGGATAGAATGCCACAACTCAGGCAGAGAGATCCCACGGGCCAGCGTCTGCGGGCAAATGGACTCTCCCAACACACAGACAGCCAGGGAGCGGACTCCTGTCGCTGAAGCGCAGGCAGTCCACAGCTACAAAACAAGGTGCAGGAGAAAGGCGGGGACTACCAAACCGGGTGGGGGAACAGACGTAGCCGGCTGCGGGCACCGACCACCATCTTTTTGGTTTACCAGATACTCCGGTGTATCTGTCAGAGTGAGTACAACTGTGCCCTCAGGCCGCACACCGCCACGTACCACACCAATCCGTCCGCACCCTCACAACCGGGCCCTGGGACCATCACCCCCCCTACCCACAGAGGGGTCAACACCTGGCTGCGCAACACCGTCCCCAGGGGCCTAGTAAACAGCAGCGGTGGTGTCTACATTCACCACAACCCGTGGGTGCCGTCACGAAGTTAACTAAAAACCACGGCCCCGGCCGTAAACCTAATGCCTACGTAGCGCCAGCATCCTTTCAGAGCGAAGTGACCCCGGGTCCGGAGGCGCTCGAGCCACCCACCAACGAGCCCGGATCTGAGCAGCTCGGCTGCAGCCGAGCGCGGGGCGGTACATGCCCACATTCCCATATTGTTTCCAGCAGAGGGGAGAGTATGAAGGATAAACATGCGATAGCTTTTTGGGGGAAAGAAAACATCTTAATTGTATTTTCTTACTAAGTTCTAAGTGGTTGACACATGAGGAGCAACTCGAGAACCACACCAAAGCCTTAGACCACTGTTCTAATAGGTAAGACACACCTAAGTCCTGTTCCCATTTCAACATAAATGACAATTTCTCTTGAATCGGCGGGGAGTTAAATATATTATATGCAGTCGACAGGCCTTTAGTTGGGCCTTTTTTACCCATTATAAATCTTTGAAGTATAGATAGGACATAAGGGAGATCACCTGCACATATTGATAAAAACACTGCTTCGGGAGACAAAATCTCTTTATTAAATTCTCAAATGATCACATAATAGTCCCTTCAAACAAATCGCCCAAGTTCTCAACCCCTGAGAAACTCCACTGCGAATGAGAAATATGATCAGGAATCAAGTGTTCGAGACTCTTCAGGGAGATCAAGTCGAGTGGGATGTTGAGGTGATCTCTCCCCAACTCTCTTTGGTGTTTGGTGCATTACCTCTAAATTCTGTTGATGTGGCAGCTGAAGTAATGTTATAACTACATTACAAACCACTGCAGCCAATCACTTAGTTTAAATATTTATTAAACATGTATTAAAAGTGCACATAAATTAAATGAAAACACTTGTCCTAGACTAAAACAAAAATTGGAAATCAACTTTAAAGGGCTTATCTTGTACTGGTTTTCAAGAAGTTATTATTAGTAATTGCATCTCTATCAATCATACAGATTTTTGTAATTATTTGTGCAATAAGATGGGGTCAATATGTGACAAGCTGTTTAGGATCTATCTTACTTTCAGGATAACAATACCTAGTCTGTCGGCAGGAGAATGACCAGTGCCAATGGCCGCTGACTTGTTAGTCTGAGCCAAGAGATGAGCAACATGAGTTTCTGAGCACTAGAGATGAGCAAATTGATGTGTGTTGAATTTCTTAGGAACCTAATGTACCCGGCAATTCTAATAATTTGCAATTTCATTTATGCAAATTCACGTTAATAGCTGCTGCTTTTTAATACATTGTAGAGGATTGCACCAACCAGAAAAGGATCACATGATTCAGTTGCAGCTTTTCTATAATGACTTACATAGTGCAATAAATCAGAAGAGACTATTATAGCATATATAAAAGCAGAAGCAGGAAATATAGCAGCCATTCTTTGCTGAATTTGGATAGTGAGACAATGTCACAGTTCACAGCTTAGGCATAGCGATAGCAAGAGTTAAGGGTACTTTCCCCATTCCGATCTCGCTATCAAAATCGCTAGCAAGCGTACCCGCCCCCGTCGGTTGTGCGACATGGGCAAATCGCTGCCCGTGGCGCACATCGCTTACACCCATCACACGGACTTAACTTCCCTGCGACGTCGCTCTGGCCGGCAAACCGCCTCCTTTCTAAGGGGGCGTTTTGTGCGGCGTCACAGCGACGTCACACGGCAGCTGTCCAATAGAAGTGGAGGGGTGGAGATGAGCGGGACGTAACATTCCGCCCACCTCCTTTCTTCTGCATTGCCGGTGGACGCAGTTAAGGAGATGTTCGTCGTTCCTACGGTGTCACAGATAGCGATGCGTGGTGCTGCAGGAACGACGAACTACATCGTACCTGCAGCAGTAACGATATTTTGAAAGGAGCGTCGTGTCAACGATCAACGATTTTGGACGTTTTTGCGATCGTTGATCGTCGCTCCTTGATGTCACACGCTGCGATGTCGCTAACGGCGCAGGATGTGCGTCACTAACAACGTGACCCCGACCATAGCGATGCGTGGTGCCGCAGGAACGACGAACTACATCGTACCTGCAGCAGTAACGATATTTTGAAAGGAGCGTCGTGTCAACGATCAACGATTTTGGACGTTTTTGCGATCGTTGATCGTCGCTCCTTGGTGTCACACGCTGCGATGTCGCTAACGGCGCAGGATGTGCGTCACTAACGACGTGACCCCGACGATATATCATTAGCGATGTCGCAGCATGTAAAGCACCCTTTAAGGCTTGTTCACACAGAGTGCAATGTGAGAAAAAAAAATAGCATTGCACTGAGACCAATGTTATTGTATGGGGCAGTTCCGATCTGCGATTTTTTTTTTCTCAGGCCAAATCAGACTGAACTCAAACCAAGAAAAAAAATTGCAGAATGCTGTGATTGACAACATGATTTAGATCATACGCACCCATACAAGTCTATGGGTGAATGTGAAACATCCAAGTACAGTCTGATATACACAGAGACAGACAATGGAGAAGAAGGAGAGATTGATCTCTCCAACTTCTCAACACCTGTGATCCAATTCTCACACGGTAGAATGACACTCGGCCCTCACTCACAGCAATAGGAAGAAGGCTCAGCTGCTTGATATGACTGCTTGTCATATCCCGAATGTTCCTCCTCTTATTTCTCTGTTGCACTGTCAGTTAATAATACCTGATTATGTGGCCATGAACAATTTATGCAGGGTTATCTGCTTGTGAGCCAATTCAACGATTACTTGTTCAAGTTCTTGGTGGTGTGGTCACTGCAGTAGCACTTAATGGTTTCCACTGCCTCTCGGGAAATGATGGCATGCGCTAAGCAGCTCCCTTAAAGGGAACCTGTCTGGCGACTATAAGATGTGGTCACCACCAGTGGTTTCTTTTATACAGCATTCTAACATGGCCGCGATGTAGAATGTAAAAATCACTTTATAATACTCACCTAAGGGGCGGTGCGGTGGAGACTGGGTGTCTCTGTTCTCCGGTAACGGTGCCTCCTCTTTCGGCCATCTTTGTCCTCCTTGTTCTGAAGCCTGGGTGCATGACACATCCTTCGTCATCCATACTAGCCGGCATTGAGGTCAAACTGTCTCACGCGGCAGTCCGAGGTGTCTTTTAGGTGGGTGCATTTTGTTACCCTTGAAGTGAGATTTGGCCATTCTATAACCTGGTTGTTAAGATGACAACTGGCTCATAGAAGGTGTAGCACCTTCCCAACTTTAAATTATACTTGTGTCCTTAAGGTGCAAATACAGTGAAGCCCTGACTGCTGCTGATATCGCTCTCCCGTGCTGCAGAGGTGCAGTGCATGTTGGTCTCGCAAGCACTACAATGGAGGTGAGGGAACTTAAAATTCATTGTAATGTATCTTATTGTACAGGGAGCAAAGTGAGGGGCAATTATTTATTTGGTGACTCTGTGAAGGGCATTTTTTTTTTATTCAGGAGCATTATAATGACACTGATATTTTTAAGGGCACTGAGTTGGGGTGTGCAGCGGAAGACCGAAGAAGAGAGATGTCTGCAGAGATAGGCTGTGGATGTGTAAAGGTAACATAGTTTCTGGAAAAGATAGAGAAGAAAAGAAGGTGAAAGACTCCAATCAGAGAAGATTTAATTCATAAGGTACCTGGGTGTAAATGTTTATTTGTGATACTGACTACATCTGATCAGTAGTGTGGTTCCTGTATGTTCTGCAGTCTGATAAAAACTGATAACTCCCAGCATCTCCTTAACATTGTTAAGGACATACTGGAAAATGCAATCCAATTTTATATGGGGTAGATCTGCCATAACAAATGATCACTGTAGAAAGCTTGGTGCTGTATTCATGTATTGATGGGGTTTCTGGTGATGAATTCAGGTACTGATGATGGTTCTGTTGATGTATTCCTGTAAAGGTGGTGGTCCTGGTGATTTATTTCTGTACTGATAGTGATTGTAGTGATTCATTTCTGTACGGTTGATGGGTCTTGAAATATATTTATGTACTGTTGTTGGTTCTGATGATGTATCACTGTACTGATGATGCTTCTGGTGATGTATTTCTGTACTGATAGTGGTTCTAGTGATATATCTCTATAATGATAGATTCTGTTAATGTTATTGTCTACTGATGGTAGTTCTTGTGATGTATTTCTGTATTGATTGGATTGTGATACTGTATTTTTGTACTGATGGGTGTTCTTGTGAGGTAGATCTGGACTGATGGCTGTTCTAGTATTATATTTCTGTACTGATCACAACTCTGTTGATATATTCATGTACTGACAGTGGTTCTGGCACTATATTCACGTACAGATGGTGGCTCTGGTGATGTGTTCACATACTAATGGGATCTGATGATGTATTTCTGTACTAATAGGGGTTATGATGCTGTAATTCTGTACTGATGGGGGTTCTCGTGATGTAAATCTGTTCTCATGGTTGTTCTGGTGATTTTGTTTTTACTGTACTGAAAGTTGTTCTGGTGATGTATTTCTATACTGATGGTGGTTCTGCTGAAGTATTGTTATACTGATAGTAGTTCTGTTGAGGTATTTCTGTTGTGATGGTGGCTATGTTAATGTATAACTGACAAGCAAAAGGGTAACAATATTTTGAACTTTTGACTTTCAGGCGCCACATCTCATAATTCATTAAAGCTTTGAGCACGACACTATCTTCATTTTATTGACAATCTTCTTGTCATGTAACTCCATTGTTATTGTTTTACTGCTTAAAATCCAAATTGGGTTTTTTTTGTTAGTATTCAACTTTGGCTTTCAATACTGCCTGAATCCTTCAGGGCATGCTCTTGATCCTATTCAAGCATGTCTTGATCAAAATCTGATATCAGGTCTCTTCTACACGTTCCTAATGTTCGTGTATACTGGTTGACTCACTTGAGTTTGAATACAAATCTTTTTGCAACTCTACTCACAAGTGTTCAATTGGGTTGAGGTCTGGGAACTGTGGAAGCCAATTCAGCACCTGTAGTGGAGGGGAGGAGCCTGAGTTTATGCTGCTGGAGCTGCTGGGTGGAGGCTATTTGTTGCTCAGCTCCTGGACTTCCACACCACACCCGACCCGGCTGTCTCCTCTTCCCCAGAGATGAGGCAGCCTGCCAGGGCAGGCCACATAGGCCTAGGCCCCCACCCTCTGGTTACCATCGGTGGGGGTTTGGGGATATTAAAATGGAGGAGCCATTATGGAGATCCCAGAGGACCAGGAAGGAAGTGGCCCAGCAGGATTCCAGCCTGCAGAGGATCCTGGACCTCAGCCCCAGGAGGACCAGGGACCGTAGCCCCAGAGTGACCCAGGACTCCAGCCCAAGGAGGACCCAGGACCCCAGCCTGGGGAGACCTGGGCTGAGGCCCAACACCGGCAACCAGCACGGATGAAGAAAACCAGCAAAGAAGGTAACAGTGGAGGAATAGGGGGTCTTGGAAACCAATGAAGATACTGGAACATACGCCGCACAGAACAGGCGTATGTTCCAGGAGTTTGAAGAAACAGGGCGGCGGATGTGTGAACTGCAGGAGCAATTGAAGGATTCCAGGTTCCCCCGGGACCACTGCACTAAGCGGTACCGGAAGGAACATGGTGCGACGGTCAGGGCCCTCCAGGCCAAATTAGAGGTGGTCGTTACTCTCCATGAGGGGATCCTTAGGAGCTCGGGTTCCTTCATGGAGAAGCTGCAGAACAATGACCGCTTTGCGGCCATGAGGGCGGTGAAGTTGGGGGACAAAGGTGCGGTAACAGTCCCTTCGTGGACTTCAGCTGGGGGGGTCTGTTTTGGCTTTTTGGCCGGGGGTGGCCCTGCTCCTTGTGTCAGTGCATCAGCCAGGGAGTCCAGGACGGGAAGGTGTACTAACCATGGCATCGCTGGATACTGCTGCATCTCCATGTGGCAATGTGGCGGCGGCATCCCCAAAACCGGAAGTGACGCCACCGAAAGTGGCATTGGCGGAAGTGACGTCACGGAAGGCAGGGGATGCAATGGAGGGTGAGTCACGGAGCCGCATGGCCCCAGCCGCCAGCGCCATGCCCCCTGCTGAGGCCAGTGAGGCTGGCGCCTGCAGGGAAGGGGGAACTCAGCCTAGCAGCGTTACCGAGAATACAGGTGGTGCTGGTGTGAGTGGGCGGGTTTCCCCTAGCAGCGTTAAGCAGGGTGAGCCGGTGGAAAGTGGTGGTTCAGAGATCCAGGGGGATATTGCCGTGCCTGTGTTAAAGAGACCTGGACAGGAGGAGGACAACCGTCCTGCCAGCCACCCTGTTGAAGATAAAGGCAAAGGTAAAGCAAGGACAAACTGTACTGTAATATTTCTGGAAGCAACACCTCCATGTGCCCAGGATAGGAGGCATATGGAGGTGAGGAGGATGACATGGACACGTATTGCTCATCCTCTTTTGAGGGGGATGAGCTGTTATGGGAAATCCGGCACCTTGAGTTCCCGGTGAAACTGTCACAGTTTTGTTTTGGGGATGAGGTGCCGGAGGAAAAGAAGATGAAAAAAGCAAAGGCTAGAAGGATGCGGGAGGTGGTGGTATACAGATATACGTCTATGTCTGACATGGAGACCACCACCTCCCGTGCCATTCCTAGGAAGCATGTGCCCCAGGGTCAATCGGCGAGCCAGGGGCACATGTCTGATGGGGAGCGGATCAAGCAGGGCCAGAAGGAGGGCCCTATGCGAGCCCCCACTCCCAACATAAACAGTGTGGTGGATTTCCCATCACTTCCCCACAGAGCCCGGTGGTGTCTGGAATGGGGGAAGGGGACAGGAGGGTTAAAGGGAACAAGCCCCCTAAAAAAGGGGGGAAAAGTGGTGCTGGGGTTCCGGGGGTGAAGGAGGCGGATCCCTCGATAGTCCTGGCACAAAGTATGGATATTGAGCTGGAAATCGAAATTGAGCCAGCAGGTAAGCGTCTTGGGGATGCATCGGGGGTTGTGGCTCATGAATTGGGTGAAGTATCTCCTGAATTACTCGCTATGGTGGCTATGGTAGATCTGGCTTTGAGAGAGAGGGATGAAAGAGAGAGGGAGGAGAGGCGAGAGAGAGGGGGGAGACGGTTGTGAGCTCCACTGCTCCCCCGGTGGTGGTACCTGACCCGGTACGGACAAGTACATATGCTCGAGTTGCTGCTGCCGAGGTGGTACAAGGAGAGTGGCTGAGACTTTGTCCGATGGTTTTGGGGCCAGCGATTGGCAACAGTGTCTCCTGAGCACCCTGAAGAGGGGAGAGGAAACCTTGACAGTAGGGGAGGGGGTGGTGGACCTGTTTTTTTTGGATAAAGAGACATGGTTTGTCAGCCTTTCAAGACAGAGAACGGGAGGGACCCATAGTGTGGTGGTGTGGTCCCTCCCGCAGCAGGGCGAGGTAGTGTCACTAAAAACATGGTCCGTTTCTGATGGTACACCTCGAGCGATGAGGCATGTCCCTGGAATTGCAGGGACAGAATAGCTGAGCTTTTATCGGGAATGGGCTTTAGGGTCACGACCTTGCTGGTTTTGTCCAGCCTTTTGGCACTAACGTTTTTGAGGCTTGTTTCATGACTCCAGAAGACTTGGAACTCTTCTGGTCTCGATATTGGCTGGCCAAGAATACCCCTGTATGGCGTAACATCAAGGTAGAGGCAATTTCTCGGCAGAACACAGTTAAGAAAGTGACCGTCATTACAACTAACGTGTTACTTTCTTGTGTTGACATCATGACCTGGATCAGCCGTTGTGGCGTGGTGGTCCAGGTCACCGAGAAAGTGCGGAATCGATTTGGTTTCTGGACTGGTGCCTGGGCTTTCATGGTAAAGATGAAAGTTTCGGGGAACTCTGTTGCCCACATTCCTCCCTCTATGTTCCTGGGGAGGGACCAGATTCTGATCCACTATCAGGGGCAGCCGAGGGTCTTTCACAAGTGTGGCAGCCCCTGCCACTTCAGTGTTGCTTGTAAGGTACAGAAGTGTGCACTGTGTGGGGCACATGACCATCTTGCCGCCACGTGTAAGGCCATTCGGTGTAACATGTGTGGGGAACTGGGTCGACAGTTTAGCCGTTGTCCTTGCTCTTTCGCCAATGCGGTTCTACATCCTGCCACAGCTCCACAGGGTGCTGAGGAGTAGTGAGGGAAGATACTGGCAGAGGTGAAAAGATTAAAGGTCCTGTGAAGAGTAAAGGGCACTTTACACACAGAGATAAATCTTTGGCAGATCTATGGTTGCAGTGAAATCATGGACATATTGTTCCATTTGTACACAGCCACAAACCTGGCACTGATAGTCCACAATTTCACTGCAACCACAGATCTGCCGCAGATTTATCTCTGTGAGTAAAGTGGCCTTAAGAGTATGCCCCCCTCATGAGTGAGGCGACAGCAACAACGTCAAAGGGAGAGGGAGCGAGGTGTGATATCTTTGCCCTCTACCTCTGGGGCACCTGCAGCTGAGGACCTGGGTAGCAAGCTAGATGAGGAGGGGAGGAGGTTGAGAAAAGAGGAGGAGGCCAACGCCTCACATTCCTCTTTCAGTGAAGATCAGGAAGAGGATGTGCAGGCATGGCAAAAGGAACACCGCTAAAAGAAGGGCAACAAGAGCAAAGCCAGGAGGGGAGCCAGGAAGAGGGAGTCCAGGACTCCTTCTCTGGAGTGGGACCCCTCAGTGACATCTATACTGGACGACCCTCCTGGTACGGTTCCATCAACTCTGTCCAGGCGACCAACGGAGGCTTCTGCCACCCCACCTCTGCTAGCCATCTCCAACCGGTACCAGGCCCTGGATGAACACATCCCTCCCTGTCCAGGTGGGGAGAACAAGGCACGGTGCCGGGGGTAGTGGAAAAGGACGTAGGGGCCTCTGGGGATGCTGGATCCTCCCGCCGGGAGAATCCTCCTTGGAGGGGGGATCACCCCAAAATCTCCGGACAAAATTGTGTGTGATAAAAGCATGGATGTGTCAGTATGCCTGAAGTGTATGGCCACATCAGAGAGTGAACAGGATGAGTGTGTTGGTGGGGGTGGGAAAAAGCTGGCTGTTGAGCTCAATCAATCATGATGGCGGTGCTCACCCCGTTGACGTTGGCGACCATTAATGTCGTCAGCATTAAGTCTGATATGACTAGGTTTACGGCATTTGATTTTCTCGGCCATTTTCATGCCGATATTTTGTTTTTGCAGGAGACCAGGTTAACAGATCAGTCTTCCTTGTGGAAAGCAAGGCAGGAGTGGACCCATCTCTTGCGGCCGAGGCATACAGCGGGGTGGCGATCCTTTTAAAGATTGCTGAGGTCACCTACCGATGAATTATTGAGCTCAAAATGGGGAGGTGTCTAATATTAGATGTGCTCATGAAGGGTCAAGAGCTTAGGCTCATTAATATATACGGTCCCCAAACCAAGACTCCGTGATAGAGGAGGTTCCAGAGACAGGCTGGCATATAACAGCGTCATCTTAAATAGCATAGCTATTGAAGCTCCTGGTAGATGTCCACATCAGGGCTGATCTAGGCCACTCGGGATTCACCTATTTTAGAAGTAGTCAGTGTAAGAGGATCTGGAGGTGGGGCTGAAGTTATTAAATTCTAAGCGGATCTGTGAGAAGTTTTGGGACTTGGTTTGGTGCTGTTTCCTAGGTAAGCTATATGTGAAGGACAATTTGCAGTGGCGGAACTCTGATGACAGAGATTGTCCTCGTGGGTCCTGTGTGGGCATACTGGAGAGTATGGACCACTTCCTGCTTCATTATCTCTTCAATATAGAGGTCTATAAATGGGTGGCTGCTTCCATGGGTTGGCTTCGGCTGCCAGTCTCTTCTATGCTGAGTGGGCCTATGGAGCATTCAAAGACCAGGGTGGACAGGACCTGACCACTTTATTCATAGTTAGCATAGTAGTCATGTACTTCATGTGGAATGCACGAGCTTTAGTATCGACGGGTAGCAAAATCCTCCAAGTAGAAGAAGTGTGTAGTAACATCCTTGGTGACCTGGCAAAGGTACGCTTCCTGGAGTATGAGCGGTTCAGTGCACCGAGGGCCTCTCGCTTGTGGAGGGGCTTCTTGTTCAGGGTGCACTAGCTGTCTTTTGATCCAGTATCTTTCCTTTCCTGTCTGTTCCCTTCCCTTCCCTCCCTTTTCCTTCCCCCTCTTTTCCCTTTCTTTTCCTGGTGATGTCCTGTCTTTTTTACCCTATGTTTTCGTTTTAAATACATTATTTGGGGGGAAAGGTTTACAGACACTGACCCTGAGCTAAAATGTTATGCTTTTATTTTGTTAATCATACCTGTTTTCTTTAGTTTTCAGAATTTGCCTTGTGGATTAGTGTAGGGGAGTAGTCAGGTTTTGGATGGGGTTTTTTAAAGGGGGGAGGGGAGGTGTCATAAGTATCGGATGTCCGGCTCGGTCCCCCAGTCTGGGGAAAACTTTGGGGAACTACTCAAACTCGGGAGAACTATCCTTTGAATTTGGAAGCTGGGCAGCCGGATGATGGTTGGTTTAGTTAGATATGTTAAATAGGTTTTATTTTGCGTGTATTATTATTATGTGTGAAGAGAAAAAATTTTTTTGGTGTTTATACTTTTTTTTTGTTGCCGAGTTGCGTGTTTTATGTTTCGTTTTATGCCGAGTTGTGCCTTTTATGTTTTGCCAATTGTGATCTTTTTTATGTTGCATATATGTAAATATTTGTATATAGTGTAATATTTTGGGTGTGTGTACAGGCAGTGGAGCTGTGGTTGGGTGTAGTGTTTTTGTTGTCGGGCAGGTAAGCTGGAAATGTATATATGGTTTTATTCTGTTTTATTCTGTTTTGTAAATATTTCTACTTTTATCAATAAAAAGATTTGAAATGAAAACTGCTGTTCACAAACGCTCACCATTAGAGTTGAGCGCGGTTCGCGGTTCGTGGTTCTCCAGTTCTAGGCTCGAGTGATTTTGGGGGCTGTTCGAGATCGAACTAGAACTCGAGCTTTTTGCAAAAGCTCGATAGTTCTAGATACGTTCGAGAACGGTTCTAGCAGCAAAAAGCAGGGCTTTTTACAGCTACAGTGTGCAGGAGCCATCGCTGGCAGCCTGCCAGAAGCTGGTAACCAAGATAAACATCGGGTATCCAAGCAAAGCGCTTTGGTTAGTAACCCGATGTTTAGCCTAGTTACGTGCAGGAAGCCCACACTTCCCCGCTCAGCTCGCTCCGCCCCCTCCTGCCCGCGGCATATACACACACACACACACACACACACACTCTGCACACATGGCCACCTGCGGTGATGAAGTCCCGCCATCCCGACCTCAGCGCTGTCACTGTCCTCCATGGCCGCCGCTTGTCACATCACCTCTCGCTTCCGACCCGAGACTGACTAGCGGTGACGTCACGGGCCTCTCGCGATACTTGGTGTGAAGGCGCCGGTCATTGAACTCAGTGACAGGGGCTGTCAGTGTGCTGGAGATCAGCGCAGGTAATGTACCTCGCTGACAGCAGCACTTGTCATCCCCCTGCAGTGACCTGGGCTGACCCATTGATGTTAGCTCAGGTCACTGCACTGCTCTCCCAGCCAATGGGGAACATCCTGCTCTTCATTGACTGGGACAGTGTGGATCGTCATGGCAACCCCTTGGATTACACCAGACATGGATTTGTTTTTCATTCTAATAAATTGGTTAAAGAGGGAATGTTTTGGGGAGTGTTTTTTCAAATAAAAATGTGTTTGTCGTCTATTTTTTTTTTATTACTGACTGGGTTGGTGATGTCAGGTATCTGATAGACGCCTGACCTCACCAACCCCAGGGCTTGATGCCAGGTGACATTACACATCTGGTATTAACCCCATATATTACCCCGTTTGCCACCGCACCAGGGCGCGGGATGAGCTGGGGCGAAGCACCAGGATTGGCGCATCTAATGGATGCGCCACTTCTGGGGCGGCTGCGGCCTGCTATTTTTAGGCTGGGGAGAGTCCAATAACCATGGACCTCCCTAGTCTGAGAATATCAGGCCCCAGCTGTCTGCTTTACCTTGGCTGGTGATCCAATTTTGGGGGACAGCTACGTGTTTTTTTTTAATTATTTATTTAATTTAAAATAACAGCGTGGGGTGCCCTCAGTTTTGGATTACCAGCCAAGGTGAGGTTGCCAGCTGTGGTCTGCAGGCTGCAGCCGTCTGCTTTACCCTAGCTGGCTACAAAACTAGTGGGAACCCTACGTCATTTTTTTTTTCATTTTTTTGGCTAAATACAAAGCTAAGCACCCCTTAGTGCCACATGAAAGGCACCAAAGGGTGCTCCACTTTTTCTCCATTTTTTCTCCACTTTTTCTACATTTTTTCTCCACTTTTTCTCCACTTTTTCTCCATTTTTTTCTCCACTTTTTCTCCACTTTTTCTCCATTTTTTTCTCCACTTTTTCTCCACTTTTTCTCCACTTTTTCTCCACTTATTCTCCACTTTTTCTCCACTTTTTCTCCACTTTTTCTCCACTTTTTCTCCATTTTTTTCTCCACTTTTTCTCCACTTTTTCTCCACTTTTTCTCCACTTATTCTCCACTTTTTCTCCACTTTTTCTCCACTTTTTCTCCACTTATTCACTTTTTCTCCACTTTTTATCCACTTTTTCTCCATTTTTTTCTCCATTTTTTCTCCACTTTTTATCCACTTTTTCTCCACTTTTTCTCCATTTTTTCTCCACTTATTCTCCATTTTTTCTCCACTTATTCTCCACTTTTTCTCCACTTTTTCTCCACTTTTTCTCCATTTTTTTCTCCACTTTTTCTCCACTTTTTCTCCATTTTTTCTCCACTTTTTCTCCCCTTTTTCTCCACTTTTTCTTTACTTTTTCTCCACTTTTTCTCCACTTTTTCTCCGTTCTTTTTCTATGGTCGATCTACCCATTAGCTCTGCCATGCATAGTGTAGCTCTACACCTACTGCACATGTTACTTTATGATTGACATCTCTTTCGTAGCAGAGCTGTCTAAGCCTACTCTGACCCCATATTTGTCATTACTATATTGTCCTTGTACTGTATTATGACATTTGTATCATGTGTTTCATTTCTTGCTGTGTTGCAATTTTTTTGCTGCATCCCAATTGTACCTCTACATTGTTCGAGTTTATGTTATTGTTCTCTCACTCTTATGTGATACTGATTATTGTCATTTTTCATGATTACATGCAGATAAGTCCAATCTGACGAAGGCTCAGGCCGAAACGTCATTTGTAACTTGTTTTGGACAAAAACATATATGCTTATGAAAAAATTTTTTTTCTTAATACGGACCAATAAAGAGTGATTTTGCATTACTATCCGTTGTGACTTACTGACTTAGTCTGGGAGATTTAGAGTGCCGAGGTTACTCACTAATTGTATCTATTATTACCTCTGAGCACCTATATACCAGTGAGCAGAGCTTCCTCTACAGTAGTTCTCCTGATTAGGCATGCCCTTACCTCATGAGCAGGGCATTGCAGCTTTGGTAGCAACCATTACGACATGGACTCTGCTGCTGTGGACCCGAGAAGAGTGAGTGCAGATTCATTGCACCCACACTCCTCACATGAAGGGTCCGCACTCCTAGAAAATGGGGGATACGTTCCCTGAGTGTCTCCCCCCATATTCTAGACGGTCCAGAGTCGTCGTGGGACCCCTTTATTTTTTTTCTTACAATAAATTGGTGAAAGAGGAAATGTTTTGGGGACTGTTTTTTCAAATAAATTTCTTTTGTCGATTTTTTTTTTTTGTTAGTACTGACAGTTTATGATGTTGGGTATCTAATAGACGCCATGACATCACAAACTGCTGGGCTTGATCTCAGGTTACTTTACAGCTAGTATCAACCCGATTTATTACCCCGTTTGCCACTGCACCAAGGCACGGGATGAGCTGGGGTGAAGCGCCAGGATTGGCGCATCTAGTGGATGCGCCACGTCTGGGGTGCCTGCGGCCTGCTATTTTTAGGCTGTGAAGGCCCAATAACTATGGACCTTCCCACCCTGAGAATACCAGACCACAGCTGTCCGCTTTACCTTGGCTGGTGATCCAATTTGGGGGGAACCCTACTTTTATTGTGTAATTATTAATATTTATAAAATAATTATAAAAAAGAGCCTGAGGGGACCTCCACATTGGATCCCCAACCACGGTAAAGCTGCCAGCTGTGGTTTTCAGGCTACAGCCGTCTGCTTTACCCTAGCTGGCTATCAAAAATGGGGGGACCCAACGTCATTTTTTTTTTTAACTATTTTTTAAATAGAAAAAATTAATGGGCTTCCCTGTATTTTGATTGCCAACCAAGGTAACGGCAGGCAGATGGGGGTGGCAACCCATAGCTGTCTGCTTTATCTGCGCTGAGAATCAAAAATACCGCGGAGCGCTACGTCATTTTTTTAAAGATTTATTTTTACAGCACTGTGATGTCCAGCAATCAAAATACAGGGAAGCCCATTTTATTTTTAGTTATTTAAATAAATAATTAAAAAAAATATATATGGGCTCCCGCTGCATTTTTTGTATTGCTAGCTAAGGGTAATCCAAGCAGCTACTGGCTGCTAACCCCCACTGCTTGGTGTTACCTTCACTGGCAATGGAAAATCCAGGGAAGCATTTTTTATTTTTTTTGCCAAAAAACTACAAAAAAAGGACGTCAGCTTCGCCATATTTTTGTATGCTAGCCAGGTATAGCAGGCAGGTGCTGGAAGAGTTGGATACAGCGCCAGAAGATGGCGCTTCTATGAAAATGCCATTTTCTGAGGCGGCTGCAGACTGCAATTCGCAGCAGTGGGGCCCAGAAAGCTCAGGCCAACCTGTGCTGCGGATTCCAATCCCCAGCTGCCTAGTTGTACCTGGCTGGACACAAAAATGGAGCGAAGCCTACGTCATTTGTTTTCTAATTATTTCATGAAATTCATGAAATAATAAAAAAGGGGCTTCCCTTTATTTTTGGTTCCCAGCCGGGTACATATAGGCAACTGGGGGTTGGGGGCAGCCGTACCTGCCTGCTGTACCTGGCTAGCATACAAAAATATGGCGAAGCCCACATAATTTTTTCAGGGGGCAAAAAACTTCTGCATACAGTCCTGGATGGAGTATGCTGAGCCTTGTAGTTCTGCAGCTGCTGTCTGTCTGTATGGAGAAGAGCAGACAGCAGCTGCAGAACTACAAGGCTCAGCATACTCCATCCAGGACTGTATGCAGAAGTTTTTTGCCCACCAAAAAAATGACGTGGGCTTCGCCATATTTTTGTATGCTAGCCAGGTACAGCAGGCAGCCACGGGCTGCCTCCAACCCCCAGTTGCCTATTTGTACCGGGCTGGGAACCAAAAATATAGGGAAGCCCATTTTTTTTAATTATTTCACTTATTTCATGAAATAATTAAAAAACAAATGACGTGGGCTTCGCCCCATTTTTGTGTCCAGCCGGGTACAACTAGGCAGCTGGGGATTGGAATCCGCAGCACAGGTTAGCCCGAGGTTTCTGGGCGCCTCTGCTGCGGATTTCAGTCCGCAGCCGTCCCAGAAAATGGCGCTCTCATAGAAGCGCCATCATCTGGCGCTGTATCCAACTCTTCCAACAGCCCTGGAGCTGGGTGGCTTGTTGGGTAATCATGAGTTAATACTGGCTTTGTTTTACTAGCCAGTATTAAGCCAGAGATTCTTAATGTCAGGCACGTTTGACCCGGCCATTAAGAATCTCCAATAAAGGGTTAAAAAAAAGACACCACACAGAGAAAAAATACTTTAATAGAAATAAATACACAGACACATTAGAGACTCCATCTTTATTACCCCCTGTCAGCCCTCCACGATCCTGCTCTTCTGTCTTCTTTCTTTCTAGTGTAGTAGTAGTGACGATTGTAGTGAGGATGAGGTTCACCAGCCCATCACTTGGGGCTGGGGAACCTCATCCTCAGTACAATCCTCACTACAATCGGGAAGCAGCGTGCAGCCTTCACTCCGTGAGTGATCAGTGCTGGCTGTCAGCGGTAACAGCGGTAACGCTGACAGACGCGTTACCATAGCAACGGTGCTCTCAGAGCCGCGGTTAGCGGTGACGTCACCGCTAACTGCGTTGCTATGGCAACGGTGATCTCCGTTAATGACCGGCTGTGTCAGCCGGTCCCTAACGGAACGGGGAGTCGACCGTGTGCTAGAGCATGTCGCCGGTACACGGCGATACACATATGTGCACCGTGTACCGGAGAGATGCACTCGCAGGTCCTACATGACGCGTCATAGTCATGTGACCAGTCTGTAGCCAATGAGATAATAGCCACGTGACTGGTCACATGGCTATTTTGACGTCACGATAGGTCCTGCTTCTCTGCTGGCAGTGCCGGTAACCGGGAGGATTCAGCGATCATCGGATGGAATAGCGGCAGGAGACAGAGTGCAGAAGGGATCGCGGGGACCGGTAAGTGTTATGGCAATGTTTATTAACTGTTTGTGTACATTTATCATGCATTTTTATGTGTTTGTGATTGCCTCCCATTATAGCCTATTGGTTCTAGTTTGGTTCGTCGAACGTTCG
The DNA here is from genome assembly GCF_048569485.1 of Anomaloglossus baeobatrachus. Taxonomy (NCBI): domain Eukaryota; kingdom Metazoa; phylum Chordata; class Amphibia; order Anura; family Aromobatidae; genus Anomaloglossus; species Anomaloglossus baeobatrachus. Next base: position 643,266,399 of record NC_134354.1, read on the forward strand.
ACGAACCGAACTCGAACGGGACCCCCGTTCGGCGAGCCGACCTCGAGCCGAACCGCAACCGGTTCACTCATCTCTACTCACCATCCAACCTCACTCAGCTTGAGCTATTTGCAAAGGAAGAATGGGCAAGAATTTCAGTCTCTCGATGTGCAAAACTGATAGACACATACCCCAAGCGACTTGCAGCTGTAATCGCAGCAAAAGGTGGCGCTACAAAGTATTACCTTAACGGGGACGAATAATATTGCACACCCCACTTTTCAGTTATTTATTTTTTAAAAAGGTTAAAATAAGCAATAAATTTTGTTCAACTTCACAATTGTGTCCACTTGTTGTTTATTCTTCACAATAACATTAACATTTTTATCTTTATGTTTGAAGCCTGAAATGTGGGAAAAGGTTGAAAAATTCAAGGGAGCCGAATACTTTTGCAAGGCACTGTAGATTGACTGCAACTTTCATCACAAACCTGGATAACCTCTTCAATTATAAATTAAGCACTGTATCATACCCAATCTTAAGAGAATGTAAGTAAGCTCAATGTCAAGATTCGGAATTGTTTGTAAGATCCAGTGGTCATCATGTGACCACTTATATGTAATTTTTATACTCACTGTCCTGTACCAACTGGCTTCTCTTCTTGCTTCTCTCAATGAAGCAGGTAATGTATTGCTTCACTGAATATTGAGAATTATCAAAAGAAGCTAGTTGGTATGTGACTGTAAGTATGAAAATCGCATATGAGTAGTCACATGATGACTACTCAAATTACTTGAGCAGTTTACAGGAGGGGGAGCCAAATTAAATTTATGCCCTGCATGCTAGAAAACCTAGATCCGCCTCTGCTATAAAGTTTTGTCCTGCCTCCAGGTTACTTGCAGACATGGAGGAGGATGCAGTGCTTGCTGTAGTTGCATCACTATGTGTTTGTGCGTGAATCGGCAACATAACCTCCTCGTCTTCCACCTCCTCTGCTGAGCTACTCAGCTGCATATGTCTGGGTTCACACCAAATGGGATCTCCAACCTCATTGTTATCTTCTCTGTCATCCCACTCATCACCCTGACAGTCACCGTCCTCTCCTTCCTGCCCTGACACCACAGTACAGTACGCGTGCACCTCAGGTATCTAAGTCTCATAATTATTACCTCCACCCCCGATGCTTAATATTTTCTGATAGGGGTCTGGATTCTGCTTGGACCATACTTCATCTAAACCCGGATCCAACTGACAAAGATTTTGGGTATCGGTGCAAATGCTTTCTTCTTCTTGAGGCTGGGAATCTTTGAAGCAGACCCCTGATGCCCATGGAATAGAATGAGTGAAAAGCTTTTTGCAGACTCTCTCATCTGTGGTTCCCCACAGTTACTTGGGCAATTGCAGAGTTGTGATGTGGGGAGAAACAAAAGTTATTGGGGTGCCACCTCTGAGGATTGTACTGTGTGTGAAGTTGAGGTGGAGGAAGTGGAGGAGAGGCCACTTGATGCAGCACTTGCCATCCACTGTAGCACATGCTCTTTCTGACCTTCATCTTCAAATAATACAGCTGTGCAACTGCCAAAGAAAGAGACTGGAGTAACCCGTTCAGTAAAAGAAGTTGTCACTTGCCTTTAGATAGGACAAGCCAGAATATTTAGCATCTACCCCATATACACCTCAAGCACCACGCTTATTCCCCCTTCCGCCATGATCTCGGGATTTTCCACTCATGCCTCATATATCCTTTCCCTCTTTTAGGCATCTGTTTCACAACCCTAGTCCCACACTTGTCAGTCACCTATCACTAAATTAACAAACACTATTTGGGTGATTAAATGACAATTTTCACCTGGAGCACAGATTTTGCAGTATTTAGATGCAGAAGTAGCAATTTGAGGCTGGAACAAAGATATGGTCCTATTTAGATGCATAAATCGCAATTTGAAGCTTGAACACGGATGTGGCCCTATTTAGAGGCACAAATCACAGTTAGGAGCTGGAGCACACAATTAGCTCTCACTAGATGATGAAATGTCGATTTGCGCACACAATGTTCCCTACACTACACTTCCCTATTGTACACTATCGCCCTATGTACTATCTCAATTACTTATGATTAAACCCCTAGCTAAGTTAACTGTATAGCAGCAGCGGTGGCAGCACCATCCCTCAGGTTTAGCAGTCACAAAATGACGCCGACGCCGCGTGTCCACATTTTCTATGCAGAGGGAAATGTGACAAGGACACAAACCCTTGTGTCTGAACATTGTGGATGTTTTCTGTGCCCTGAATGGCTGCCTCTCCTCAACAAACACATACAGCACCCCTACAATCCCTGACAAAAGTTCTGTCGCTTATCCATGGGATGTAAATAAAAGCTTATAACCTGACTTTAAATTCATCCATTGGTTTCATAAATTACTCTTTTGAAAGCTGAAACCCTCCCAAATTTGGTTTAGGTTATGAAAATAAAGTTGCTGCAAAGCTGAAATATTGATCATTTAATGAACACAGAAAGGTCAGTCTTTGGCAAGACAAAAGTTTTGTCGCCTTGTCATATAATGCACCCAATCCTAGTTTACATCCTCACCTGTGCTCACTAAATGATCGGTTAATTAGTGTGAGTGTATAAAAAGAAGCCGAGCACCCCAGATCTTCAGTTGAACTGCAACTTGACCTCTGACAACATGCCAAAAATCCACCCTGCGACCAAAGCCTTGATTATCAAGAGGCTGAAGACGAGATCCACTGCAGAGGTGGCTGGCACCTTTAATGTTTCTCAACGTCAAGTACAAAGAAGTAAAAAAAGCTTTGAAGAGACTGGAGATGTTTTTGACAAGCCCAGGTCCAGCAGACTCCGCAAGACAACTGCTCAGGAGGAACATTTGTTGGTTAGAAAATCCAAAGCCAGCCTCTCTTCCATGGCCTCCATGGTTGAATCAGTGCCCAAAAGCCAGAACTAAACAAAAGGCAATTAAAAAACTGTGTGACATTTGCCAAGTCCCACAGTCTGCTAAACAGATGGACGCTGGAAAAGTGGCAGAAGGTAGATTTCTCTGATGAATCTTCAGTTGAATTACACCACAGCCGCCACAAATACTGCAGGAGACCTACTGGAGCCGGTATGGTTCCAGAAAACAGTTAAGTTTGGTGGTGGAAAGATCATGGCCTGGGGTTACATTCAGTATGGGGGTGTGCAAAACATTTGCAAGGTGGAATGCAATATCAGTAGCCTAAAATATAAAAAAGTATTAGCTGCCTCTTACATTCCCAATCATAAAAGGAGTCAAATTCTGCAGCAGGATGGTGCTCCTTCTCATACATCCATCTCTACAACAAAGTTCCTCCTGGCAAAAAAGATCAAGGTGCTCAAGGACTGTCCAGCCCAGTCACCATGTCACATGAACATCATTGAGCATGTTTGGAGTAAGATGAAAGAGGAAGCTTGGAAGACAAAACCAAAGAATCTAGATGAACTCTGGAAGGCATGTAAGACTGCATTCTTTGCTATTCCTGATGACTTCATGGGATGGATGCAGTCCTTCAAGCTCATGGAAGTCACACAAAATATTAAATATGGCTCTAATAGCACCACAACTTCATTCACCAATGTTATGCAACATATCTTTGTATTCGAAGTTAATTATTTGTTTGAATTTTACATTACTTTCTGTTGGCGACAAAACTTTTGTCTTGCCAAAATCTGACCTTTCTGTGTTCATTAAATAATCAATATTTCAGCTTTGCAGCAACTTTATTTTCATAACCTAAACCAAATTTGGGAGGGCTTCAGCTTTCAAAAGAGTAATTTATGAAACCAATGGATGAATTTAAAGTCAGGTTATAAGCTTTTATTTACATAACATGGATAAGCGACAGAACTTTTGTCAGGGACTGTATAGTAGCCAAAGTAATAGTATAGTATTAGAAAAGGTGCAGTTATCAAGCGCAACCAAATATTGCCAACTTTTAGGGAAAGTGTACAGATTATCGAGCCTGAGCCGACCCGGCCAAGACTCATACTGAATTTGAAATTGGCAAACGTTTATCGAACAAGTTCGCTCATCTCTACTAACTATTACTTATAAAGGTTGGCCACTACTTTAACATTGATGGCCTATCCTTAGGATAGGTGATCAATGTCTAATCGGCCGGAGTCTGACATCCAGTACCCCTGCCGATCAGCAGTTCTTGGTGACAACAGTGGCAACAGGCAGCTGGAAAAGATCAGTTCTGTAGCTGCCCAGTCAACGGATAGCAACCGCAGCTGGGTAATGCACATCCGCCTCAAATTTAAATCAATAGGAGGCAAATGTGCAGGACCCAGCCACTATCAGAAGATGGGGCGGCCTCAACACTGAGCATTTCCATCTGCCTGCTGCCACCACACCACATAGAACAGATGATCAGTGGAAGTGCAGGGTGTTGGCTTTGGCTGATCAGACATTGATGACCTATCCTAAGAATAGACCATCAATGTTAGAGTAGGGGTCAACATCTTTAAGCTGAAACATATACTCTGAACTGGTCCCTATTGAAACTATGAATAGCGCCTGAAAGAAAATCTGCACTAGACATCAGATTTCAAAATACAAATAGCATACATTATTAACAAGCTCTTCAAATTCCAATTACACCTTTTTAGAATGTTTTCCAGCCTGTTAAAATATATTTTATAAATCTAGGGACAATACTGACCGAGGGTTGCTTCTGGGTCCTTAAACACCTTACATTTAAATCCCGGGATGTTTGACGCCATTATGATTAGTGCTGCTCTCAGACGGCATCCTATAGTATGATGTTGTAAACCAGGATTCATTGATCTCACAATGGAAAGACAGAAGTGATATGAAAATAACCGGTTTACTGAAAGTATAAAACGAACATATATACATTCAGTATCAGGAATTATTTTTATTGGTTTCATCTTCTGCTCAAAACAGAACCACATACCGTACTTTGTGGTTTCAGGCAGCAGTACATTTGTGAGCAACAGTTACAGGGGTACTGCGATCTTCCTTGAGGGCATCCATCTTTAATGTATAAGGAAGCACGGGTTGATGTGTGTCACTATAACTCCTTACAAACTGTGTCCAATTTCCTACTTACAAAGGTCTCACGGATTGATGCGTGTCACTGTGATTTCTTATAAACGTGTCCAAGCCTGGCAGGTTTCCCTATGGCCCCCCGTTTGGCCAACACATAAACTTTCTAATAATATTTCTCTTCTTATTGGTACCCCAACTTATCTGCTGTTGTATATCCTACCGCCACTTTTGAATGGGTTGTGGATTTGCTACCTTATATAAAGTTTGCTCTTCTATGCACACTCATCTGATTGTTTGTTCGAGCATACTTTTGCATCAAGCCTGAAATTCTCACTACTAGAACAGAAACCATTTGTTACGAACCGGCGCCGCCATAGCCGCAAGCAGCCTGCTGCGGTTCCTGTTGCACCCAGGCGCCGGCTGACGTTCTTGGCCGTGCCTCGGGTCGTCCACTTGGCTGCTCCTTCCACCACGTCTAAGTGTGGAGAGGCAGCTAGTGCGCATGCGCGCGCCGATTTACCCCAGCCCGTTGTTTTGCCTAGTGAGCATGCTCAGCCTGATTGTGTCATTTCTGAGATTAAGTCATCAGTTCAGGCTACTGAGCATGCTCCCACAATTAATCCTAACAGCCTCTTTGCACCGGTACTTGGACTTCGTGCTGTGTCTAAGTTCTGTGATGTGCTTACTGAGCATGCTCAGGCAGATAGTCTGATTTCTGAGTCGGTTGTTCAGGCTACTGAGCATGCTCAGGCACTTAGTGCATCAGAGGCTAGGTCCGGTAAGGACCTCACTGAGCATGTCCGTGAGGTGGCAGGCCCTGATAGAGCAGAGGATGTCAGGTGTCCTGATGATGTGGCCACTCCAAACTGGCTCGCAGAGGCCCACCCCTATGATCTTGCTCCTCACCATTGGTCATCAGACGATGACTGGTGAAGTGTTTGGGGCGTGGCTGCCATAAGGTCATCATTGAAGTAGCGGTTCCGGATAGGCCGCTGGTGACGTCGCTGATGATATGGCACTCTGCTATTGGACCTTGGTGGTTCCACCCTGGGTTTGGGGCGGATCTAGGTTATAAAAGGGGCTGGAGACAACATGGAGGTGCACAGTCTTCACTCATATTCACTTACAGTTCATGGTGGCATAAGCCTTGTTTGAAGCTGTAGGTAGGGCTAGACGAACGGTGTCTATCACGCCAAGATTCGTGGCTCAGCACATGAGGGTCAGGTGCCGTGCTTCCTTGCTACCATTCCTGTTGTGCTATAGCAGTCCAGTGGCGTTAACTGGGCTGCGGCTGCTGCGTCACCTGTCCAGTTGTGCCTCCTACGCACACGTACAGCATACCTGCTGCGTCAACTGTCCGAGAGTGCCTCCTACGCGCACGGACAGCATACCTCAGGACCCCTGTGGAGTTAACAGGGTGTTCCAGGATTGGGTGTGTGAATCTTTTATCCTCCTTGGCTTCCCAGTCTACGCTACTGGTGTGATCTCTTGGCCTGACGTGTCCTCTACACACGTGGCCATTCGAGTAGTGACCAGAAATGCTAATCGAAGGACCGCTTGGCCTGTCGTGTCTGACACACGTGGCCGACAGGGCGCTGTCGCGGCGGTCTTCTTGGTCAACGCTACCCGGTCACCATCCGGTCTGATGTGTTCCCTGCACACGTGATCGGGGTTGCGCCAATTCCACCGACACGCTAACTGGGTTGTCGTCTGGTCTGACGTGTCACTACACACGTGACCGGTTCCCTGGGTTATCTCAGAGCCATCCAGCTCTATAGTGTCTGCCTAACACACAGGGTGCCAGCAGCTCCATTACCATCTGGAGCACCGTGGGCCCCGACTGGCGATTGGGATATATACCCCCTGGTCGTAATCTGCCAGTTCCCCCGTAACACCATTCTTCTCAACTTTCAGAGTTGAGAAGAATGTCACATGCAGACTTTTAGCTGTCTACAAATATCTTAAAGGCTGTCACACAGTAGAAGGATCAGTTTTATTCTCATTTTCACAAGGAAAGACTAGAAGCAATGGGATGAAACTGATGGGGAAGAGACACAGATTAGATATTAGAAAAATCGTTTTGACAGTGAGGGTGATCAATGAGTGGAACAGGCTGCCACGAGAGGTGGTGAGTTCTCCTTCAATGGAAGTCTTTAAAAAGAGGTTGGACGGACATCTGTCTAGGATGATTTAGTGAATCCTGCTTTGAGCAGGGGGTAGGACTAGATGACCCAGGAGGTTCATTCCAACTCTAATATTCTATGATTCTAAGATTCCATGAGTACAGAAAGACAAACTATATTGTGCGCTATGTGTGTCGTGGCAAATTTAGACCATGCCCCTAGCGACAACACCAACAACACTCATTCCTATTACTTTCTACCCTGGCAAGAGGAAATGTAAGAGCGGTGGCAGTGAGTAACATGCAGCAGATGCCCAGAACTACAGGTTGTAGACACAAATCAAGGAGAGTCCGCTGTATCCAGGAGGGTTGGGACTAGAGATTAAAGGATTGATTCAGGGGACTTGGGGGTCAGCATTCAGGTCAAAATCACTTGGCGCTGTATTGTAGTTCTACAGATTTCTTACCTTCCAGCAGCCCTGGAGCAGGTTTTTATTAGCCTAGGTTGGCACAACAACATCTGTGCATCATGTCACTGGACCGGAGACTCATAAATCGATCTGCTCATCTCTAGCTGGGACCCATGGATTTATTTTTTGTTCATTCATTCATAGTCATAGCAGCCATATCCTTTCCATGTTTACTTAAGCTTTACTACAGGACATCTTGCTTTTCTGTGTCTGAAAGGCCCCCTTCACAAGTCCATGTAAAAAACCCCCAAATTTTGCACAGTCCATTTTGGCCATCCGTATGGCCATCCATGTGTCCATGTGTGTCATTCGTATGCTGTCCGTATGTCTGTGTGACACGTCCATGTGACCGGTACTGGAAAATAACGCATGATACTGGAATAAAAAAAATGTTATGTGTAAAAAAAGTGATAGAAAAATGCAAGATAGATAGATAAATAGATAGATAGATACAAGTACATCTCAATAAATTAGAATATCTTCGAAAAGTTAATTTATTTCAGTAATTCAATACAAAATGGAAACACATATATTATATACAGTCATTACAAACAGAGGGATCTATTTCAAGTGTTTATTTCTGTTAATGTTGATGATTATGGCTTACAGCCAATGAAAACCCAAAAGTCATTATCTCAGAAAATTAGAATATTATATAAGACCAACTGAAAAAAATGATTTTAAACTCAGAAATGTTGGCGCCTACTGAAAAGTCTATATAGTAATTATTTGGGGTTTCTTTTGCATGAATTTCTGCATCAATGCGGCGTGGCATGGAGGCGATCAGCCTGTGGCACTGCTGAGTTGTTATGGAAGCCCAGGTTTCTTTGATAGCAGCCTTCAGCTTGTCTGCTTTGTTGGGTCTGGAGTCTCTCATCTTCCTCTTGACAATACCCCATAGATTCTCTATGGGGTTTAGGTCAGGCGAGTTTGCTGGCTAATCAATCACAGTGATACTGTGGTTATTAAACCAGGTATTGGTACTTTTGGCAGTGTGGACAAGTGCCAAGTCCTGCTGGAAAATGAAATTTCCATCCCCAAAAAGCTTGTCGGCAGAGGAAAGCATGAAGTGCTATAAAATTTCCTCGTAGACGGCTGCTCTTACTTTGGTCTTGATAAAACACAGTGGACCTACACCAGCAGATGACATGGCTCCCCAAACCATCACTGATTGTGGAAACGTCCCACTAGACCTCAAGTAGCTTGGGTTGTGGCCTCTCCACTCTTCCTCCAGACTCTGGAACCTTGATTTCCAAATGAAATGCAAAATTTACTTTCATCTGAAAACAACACCTTGGATCACTGAGCAACAGTCCAGTTCTTTTTCTCTTTGGGCCAGGTAATATGCGTCTGGCGTTGTCTATTGGTCATAAGTGGCTTGACACAAGGAATGTGACAGTTGTAGTTGTAAGCCATGTCCTGGATATGTCTCTGTGTGCTGGTTCTTGAAGCACTGACTCCAGCAGCAGTGCACTCTTTGAGAATCTCCCTCAAATTTTTTAATTTCCTTTTTTTAACAATCCTTTTAAAGCTGCTGTTATCCCAGTTGCTTGTGCTCCTTTTCCTACAATGCTTTATCCTTTCACTCAACTTTCCATTAACATGCTTGGATGCAGCACTCTGTGAACAGCCAGCTTCTTTAGCTATGACCTTTTGTGGCTTACTCTCCTTATGGAGTGCGTCAATAACGGCCTTCTGGACATCTGTAAAGTCAGCAGTCTTCCCCATGATTCTGTAGCCTACTGAACCAGACTAAGGGTACCGTCTCACTAAACGACGTACCAGCAATTCCGACCACGATATGACCTGGTCAGGATCACTGGTGTGTCGCTACATGGTCGCTGGTGAGCTGTCAATCAGGCAGATCTCACCAACGACCAGTGACCAGCTACCAGCCAGCAGCGACTCGTTGAAACGATGCTGCACTTGGTAACCAAGGTAAATATCGGGTAACTAAGCAAAATGCTTTGCTTAGTTACCCGATATTTACCCTTGTTACTAGCGCACACCGCTTAGCGCTGGCTCCCTGCACTCGTAGCCAGGGTACACATCGGGTTACGAAGCAAAGCGCTTCATTTAGTTACCTGATGTGTACTCTGGCTACGTGTGCAGGGAGCAGGGAGCCAGCACTGGCAGCCTGAGAGCGGCGTACGCATGTAACCAAGGTAAATATCGGGTAACCAAGCAAAGCGCTTCGCTTAGTTACCCGATGTGTACCTTGGTTACCAGCGTCCGCAGCTTCATGATGCCGGCTCCCTGCTCCCTGCACATTCAGATCGTTGCTCTCTCGCTGTCAAACAAGCGATGTGTGCTTCACAGCAGGAGAGCAATGAGCAAAAAATGAACCAGCACTGTGTGTAACGATCAGCGATTTCACAGCAGGGGCCAGGTCGCTGCTTAGTGTCACACACAGCGAGATCGCTGATGAGGTCACTGGTACGTCACAAAACTTGTGACTCAGCAGCGATCTCGCTATGTGAGAAGTACCCCTAGGGGACAATTTTAAACGTCTAGGAAGCCTTTGCAGGTGTTTTGTGGTAATTATTCTAATTTTCTGAGATAATTTCTTTTGAGTTTTCATTGGCTAAAAGCCATTGTCAACAACATTAACAGAAATATACACTTGAAATATATCACTCTGTTTGCAATAACTATATAATATACGCGTTTCCCTTATTGTTTTGAATTATTGAAATAATTGAACTTTTTGATGATATTCTAATTTATTGAGATGTACTTGTATGTGAACAGCCACATAGACCTTAATGATCACATGTATCTGTCTGAATGAGGCCTAATAATGCATAATGAATTCTGTGTTGGGACACATTTCTCAGCATACATGCTAAATGTCGCGGGCGGGGAGGACGCCGTCGCTGCTGCGCTCTTGCTAACGCTCGGGTCCGGGGCTGCTGCGGCTGCTGCGGCTGCTGCTCGGTGGTTCGAGAGGTGGGCCGGATCCGGGGACTCGAGCGGCGCTCCTCACCCGTGTGTGAAAGGGGTGGTTGGTTTGGGGAATTTAGTCCGTGACACCACCCATGGGTTGTGGTGAAGATGGGCACCACCGTTGCTGGTGACGGGAATCCCGGGAGTGATGGTAGGGAGCAGCTGGGATGTTGTTTTCCCCCTCCGTGGGTAGGGGTCGGTGGTCCCGGGGCCCGGTGATGTTGTAACGGGGAGGCAGGGTTGGTGAGGTGCAGGGTCGCAGGGACAGCGCGGCGCGGTGCCGGATGGCACGGGTGTACTCACTCAGCAAGAAAGGTACAAAGTCCTCGGTAAACCAAATGGCTGGATGGACGGGTCCTTTAGCCGGCTGCAGTGTCTCTCCCCGGACAGGTGATGGCGGCTGTCTTTCCCTGCACCTTGATGTTCTCTTTCTGACTACTATGGATTCCCAACGGTAGACCGCTCCCCGGTGTATGGGTACCGGAGGAGCCCGTTTGCCCGCAGACGCTGGCCCTTGGGTCTCTAGCCTTAGGCGGTAGCTGTATACCCTCACGTTGTGGGCGATTGCCTTCAATCGGGACTTTTGCTGTTGTGAAACCCCTGGGGTTCCAGTCACATTCGGATCTGACTATTGTCGTCGGCTCCAAGCCTGGTCGGGGTCCAATGGCCCTGCCTGTTTGTGCTGGCTTCACTTCGCTCCCCGGTCGGTACCGGCGGGCCGTCGCCCGTCCCCGGTCCTATGGTTCCGCGTTGCTCCACCACTCCTGCAGACGGCCACCACCGTCTGCCAACCTTGCTGTCAGTGCCTGGGCCACAAACCCAGACACCCAAGTGTTCACTCCTCTCACTTCAACCTCCTGAACTGAACTCCCACTTTTCCCGCCTCCAGGCCGGTGAACTCCTCGGTGGGTGGAGCTAACCGCTTAGCTCTGTCCCACCTGGTGTGGACATCAGTCACTGGAGGGAAGCAACAAGGATTTTTGTTTGGCTGTTGTCCCTGTCTAGTGGGGGTGGGGTGTTTGTATGTTATCTGTGACGACCTGGCTAGGCCAGGGCGCCACACTAAACATAAACAATATTATGAATTGGGCCTTATGTTATTGCTAAGAGGACACTTTTGCGTTTTACTCTGCTATCTCAGGATTGGTGGGGGATCCAGTAATCAGAATCACAATGATCAGGAGTTCATTTCCTAAACAAATAATAGTGGAAAACTTTCAAACTTGTTACAAACCCTCTAATGGCAACTCTGTGACTGTATCTTTTAAGTGTATGTTATCATACATAGAAAATTAAGGCATTAACATATATATGAATCCAAAAGAACAGCAACACTGCCTAGATGGGTGTAATTGTACCGCCCAGGGCTATGAGGTACTCGGTCCCGGGCTGTATATATACGGGGTGCTGTGTCTGTCGCGGGCGGAGGGGACGCGCTCGCCACGCTCGGGTCCGGGGCTTCTGCTGCTGCTGTTCGGTGGCTCGAGCAGTGGGCCAGACCCGGGGACTCGAGCAGTGCTCCTCAACTGTGAGTGAAAAGGGGGGTGGTATGTTTAGGGAGATTGTGTGATGCCACCCACGGGATGTGGTGATGATAGCACCACCGCTGTTGGTAACGGGAATCCCCGGAGAGATGGTAGGGTGCAGCTGAGATGTTGTCCCCTCCGTGGGTAGGGGGTTGGTGATCCCGGGCCCGGTGGTGTGACGGGGAGGCCGGATGGCTTGGGTGCAGGGACTGCGCGGCGTGGTGCCGGACGGCACTGGTGTACTCACTCAGACAATCACTGACAGAGTCGTAGGTAAACCATAACGGCCGGATGGACGGGTCCCGCAGCCGGCTGCAGTGTTGTTGTTGTGCTCTCCCCGGACGGCTGATGGTGGCTGTCTTTCCCTGCACCTTTGAGAATGTTCTTGACTCCTGTGGTTGCCCACCGGTAGTCCGCTCCCCGGCGTATAGGTGCCGTAGGAGCCCGTTTTGCCCGCAGTCGCTGGCCCTTGGATCTCTAGCCTGTGGCGGTGGCTGTATATCCTCTCTGGGTGGACGGTTGCCTTCAATCGGGACTTGGTTGTTAGGAAACCCCTGGGGTTCCTGTCACATTCGGATTTGACTATTGACGGCGGCTCCAAGCCTGGTCGGGGTCCGATGGCCCTGCTTGTGTGCTTAGCTTCACTCCGTTCCCCGGTCCGTTACCGGCGGGCCGACGCCCGACCCCGGTCCTTACGGCTCTGCGGAGTTCCATCAACTCCTGCAGACGGCCTCCACCGTCTGGCAACTTTGCTGTCAGTGCCTGGGCTCCTACCCAGACACATGCAGATTGTGACCTCTCACTTTCACCTCCTGAACAAATCTGCTCCTTTTCCCGCCTCCAGGCCTGTGAACTCCTCAGTGGGTGGGGCCAACCACCTGGCTCTGCCCCACCTGGTGTGGACATCAGACTCTGGAGGGAGGCAACAAGGGTTTTTGGTTTGGCTGGTGTAACTGTCTAGGGTGGGGGTGTGTGTGTTGGTATGTATGTGACTACCTGGCTAGTCCAGGGCGTCACATGTCACGGGTGTACTGTGGCCGTTGCCCAGTTCCGTGACCCTGGGGGGGGCTTTTGAATAGGGAGATATTTACAGGGGATTTGAAAGAGCTTGTATATCATGATGCCCTTGCGGGTTGTGGCTATGTAGTGGGAGCCGCACAGTTTATAGGCTGGTGGTGATAGCAGCTGGGATGTTGGGCCCTCCACAAGTAGGGCTGAGCCCCAGGGTGTAGATGATGGGGTGCGGCGTGGAAAGAACAGAGACCACACGATGGGAATGCAGTGCAACTTGGGTTTTTACTCACTGAGATAGACAATGCTGGACGGCTGGTTCAGACCCCTGGTCCCTGTAGTCCCAGTGCCGGTGTGGAACCCTGATGGCTTCATTCCCTGCACCTCTCTGTTACTTGTGTGAAACCCGGTAGCTTGGAGCGTCTGGGGGTCCCCTCCTGTTTGTTGTCAGGCTCTCGTCTGTACGGCGGGCAGTGTGAACCCTGTTGGGTTGGTGTTCTGTTCCGGTCCCTGGCTCAATCGTTACTGCTAGTGCCCTTGGATTCTTGGGTCAGTCAGGTCCGTGAAGGTTCCCTTTCTGTGCAGGCATTTGTTAGGCTGCTTAGAGCATCCACGTAACCTAGGGCCCTGTGCCCCGTCGGTGCTTTGGTTCCAGGATGTATTGCAAATATAAAAATGGCTATTTTTGAGTTTATACATTATGTTATACTATAACATATTGTTTAATCGTACAGACAAAGTGTACATGGTTACAAAATCTTGTGTATCCTTAAGGGTTTCTGTGTGTTTGTTTTGAATATACAGGCAGACAATATACCATTGTAGGAGAATCCTTATGATTTACTTTAGTTCAACAATCTGATGTTTTATGGGTTTGCTATATACACAGACAGACAATATATCCATTTACCTAGCTCAAATACCTGATGTGTATTCTTGGGAGAATTGAATGTCTGTGGGTTTATTACCCCATTGTCTGATGTGTGGTGTATCTCTGATTCATCTATGCCCAAAGACTGACCATCAAAGGGCATGGATCAATAAGACTACAACACATTAACTTTAAGGCTTGTAATATTGTTCAAGCCTCTATAAGATCAGATGAAATATAGCACAGACAGAAGCTCGTGTTTCCTGTACCGAGACGTCCGGTCAGTGTTGGGATTTCCAGGAGTCCTCTGTCCTTGGTGTGCTTCTCTGATTCTTAATGTTCCAGGTAGATGATGTTCAAAACTCCTTGGTGATGTAAGTATTTAACTGTACTTAACCTTTGTACGTTCAATATACAAAAGTGTACGCAATATCATACTTTTCCTTTAAGTTTGTATTTCATATTACCCTTTATAATAAAATTACTTATTTGCCTTCTTTAAAGACGTATCTGAACCTTAGTGCTAAAAATATAGCAAAACATTTGGCACTGCGAGCAGGGTTTACGCAGAAGGCTCTGATGTTATTTTTGTTAGTGTGATATTGCGTAAAATATGCCTCCTTTTAAGAAAAAAGTGGTTGTGAGTGAATGCATTGAGATTCCAGGTTGGGAACAGACTCCCTATGATATTTTAGCAACCAAGTGGTCGCACAGTGTTGGTTTGAGTGAACCATGGGACAAATGTTTGAAAAATGCTGAACCTGTTGATGTGGTTGAATGCTTGCAAAAAGTAAAAGTGGAAAAAGGTAAAGAATTGGGCGCTGTTGGTAGGCGTGGATGGATCCTGTTGTCTGCATATAGAAAACAGCATGAGGAAAAGATACGTATGGTAACAAAAGTTCAGGAATTAGAGAGACAGCTGTGTGAGGTCCAGACTGCATTGGTCACAGCACAGTGCCAGAATAAGAGAAACCAAGGAAAAAAAATGGTGAAAACATACCCTGCTGTAACTAAATAAAAGCATAGTGCATATAAACATAGGGTACTTAGTAAACACTGTTTTTTGATCAAAAAAAGCATAAAGCTATCCCACCAACGCCAAGGTGTACCCAGTTGGGATAGTACCTACACTCTCTAATATTAAAACCTTTCCATGGGTCTAAAATAGGCCTCAATATGGCTAAGGGCTGAGAGTGACTGGGTCCCAACAGGACACACAGTCAGGGGATGCACAGAATGAAATGCCCAGCTCACTGAGAAGGGGGCCGCACCCTATTTGTACTGAATACAAAAAAACTACATAAAAACAAAAAAGTGAGCTGGAGTATGAGATGATACACATGGAGCTTGTGAGCTCATGTTCACACTGGCCATAAGACAAAGAGAAACCAAGGAAAAAAAATGGTGAAAACATACCCTGCTGTAACTAAATAAAAGCATAGTGCATATAAACATAGGGTACTTAGTAAACACTGTTTTTTGATCAAAAAAAGCATAAAGCTATCCCACCAACGCCAAGGTGTACCCAGTTGGGATAGTACCTACACTCTCTAATATTAAAACCTTTCCATGGGTCTAAAATAGGCCTCAATATGGCTAAGGGCTGAGAGTGACTGGGTCCCAACAGGACACACAGTCAGGGGATGCACAGAATGAAATGCCCAGCTCACTGAGAAGGGGGCCGCACCCTATTTGTACTGAATACAAAAAAACTACATAAAAACAAAAAAGTGAGCTGGAGTATGAGATGATACACATGGAGCTTGTGAGCTCATGTTCACACTGGCCATAAGACAAAGAGAAACCAAGGAAAAAAATGGTGAAAACATACCCTGCTGTAACTAAATAAAAGCATAGTGCATATAAACATAGGGTACTTAGTAAACACTGTTTTTTGATCAAAAAAAGCATAAAGCTATCCCACCAACGCCAAGGTGTACCCAGTTGGGATAGTACCTACACTCTCTAATATTAAAACCTTTCCATGGGTCTAAAATAGGCCTCAATATGGCTAAGGGCTGAGAGTGACTGGGTCCCAACAGGACACACAGTCAGGGGATGCACAGAATGAAATGCCCAGCTCACTGAGAAGGGGGCCGCATCCTATTTGTACTGAATACAAAAAAACTACATAAAAACAAAAAAGTGAGCTGGAGTATGAGATGATACACATGGAGCTTGTGAGCTCATGTTCACACTGG
Organism: Anomaloglossus baeobatrachus; assembly: GCF_048569485.1. Lineage (NCBI taxonomy): Eukaryota > Metazoa > Chordata > Amphibia > Anura > Aromobatidae > Anomaloglossus > Anomaloglossus baeobatrachus. The sequence continues at coordinate 643,282,573 of NC_134354.1, forward strand.
CCATAAGACAGTGCCAGAATAAGTTGTCAGTGGACAAATGTGATGGATATCAGCATGATGCAGACAAGTCTGCTGTATAGAGCAGTACGAATATAGAAAGAAGAGAGGGAAGGAGAATAGAAAGGAAGTAGCTTTGGCCATAGCCAAAGCAGGGACAGAGGGGAACTCAGATGAGTGGAATGGTGACGTATGGAACTCATCTGATTCTGAAAACGTCACCGATCCAGACCTGAAGGATGAACATTTTAGTGGGGAGAAGGAAAGTGATCCTTGTTACATCTTGTGGCTCTCCTGAGGCAAGGACTGAGGCAGTCTCCCATTCCTTGCCTGCCACGAGCACTCCTGCTCAGCAGCGCCGAAGGTCTGCCAGACTGCGCAGTGTGCAGGAGATACCTTCTCAGAGAGGCAGCAGAAGGGTGACACCTAGTGGTTCTCCTGTTACAAGGAGTGAAGCGGTCTCCCATTCCTGGCCTGCCGCAGACTCTCCTGCTCAGCGGCCCCGAAGGTCTGCGAGGCTGCGCAATGTGCAGAGGTTTACTGCTCAGGGAAGCAGTGAGATTCCCGTTATCTCTGCACATTGTGAGACCGAGGATCCCGCCTCTATTTCCCAGAGGCAGGAGGGTGAGCATGTGCAATGCGTGGTGGGTCCTGATTCGCTCACTGACGTCACACGGCTTGATGACAAGGCTGGTGACGTGGTGAATCCTGACTGGCCAGGCTGGGACGTCGTGGACCCTGATTGGGTCAAGTCTGTCATCTCCGCCTCGCGCCCGCCCTCGGGTGGAGCTGCACCTCCTTAAAAGCTCCCCCTGCCATCATGGCGGCGCGCGACCGTCCTTCTATGTTTGGATGTCTGGCAGCGTGCTGCCACGCCACTGCTCAGGCATTACTGTCTCTTGTGGGCTTGGCCCTTGCTGCTCCGGCAGTACCTCGTTTGCAGGCCGTGTTCCTGCCTTGCTGCTCCGGCAGTACCCCCGTCAACAGGCCGTGTTCCTGTCCCAGGTGAGCTCCTCAAGTCTCCATTGGACTCACCTGGTTATTGAAAGCACACGTGCGTGGGCACCTCTGTGCTACCCTCGTGCCATATTCTCGTGACTTCCACTGGCACACGTGCGTGGGCACCTCTGTGCTTCCCCGTGCAACAGGTACACCGAGCCGTGAGATCTGTGCCATACAACCCTCAGGGGTTAGGGCAGATCGGTGTACATAGATCGTCTGTGACATTCCAGACGATCGCTAGCAGCAACCCGCTCACTCTTCACCCACCATAGCGGCGGTCCCTTACACCGCACAGTGGACCTTGACCGGCGGAAGCAGTCCATTTCCCATCTTGGCACGCTTCCCCGGGTCCCTCTCGTAACATTACGGTCGCGCCAAAGGTCTGGCTATGGCTGAAGAGCAGCAGCAGTTGCTGCGTTATGTGCAGCAGTTGGAGTCACGATTGGCAGCAGTGGAGCAGTCTTCCTCCGATAAGACTACTCTGACGACAGTCGCCACCCAGGCGGCTACCCAGGCTGTGCTATTGGGCGGAAGGTCTCCTCGCCTTGCGCTTCCAGAGCGCTTTAGCGGCAACAGCTCTGAGTGCCGTGGGTTTATAAACCAGGTTACCACCTACTTAGAGCTGTCCGCGACTCTTTACGCTACCGAGAAGGCGAAGGTAGCCTTCGTCCAGTCCCTGCTCACAGGGAGAGCGCTGAAGTGGTCCACGCCGTTGTGGGAGCGCGGAGATCGTGTGGTGAATAACTTAGCAGCTTATCTTGGGGCCATGAGAATGGTGTTCCTCGGGCCTCAAGTCACCCACGATTCCGCGCTGCGCCTCCTACGACTTCGGCAAGGGTCTGCTTCAGTCGGGGACTTTGCTGTACACTTTAGGACACTGGCCGCAGAGCTGGACTGGCCGGATAAGGTCCTTGTCCCTGTGTTTTGGGAGGGCCTGGCAGGGTTTGTCAAAGACGCACTGGCCACACGTGAGGTGCCTGCCACTTTAGAGTCCTTGATTCAGGTTGCCTCTCGCATAGACATCCGCCAGGCGGAGCGAAGGCTCGAGGTCTCTTCAGCACCCACGTCTTCTCGGCCTAAAAAGCGTCTGACTCCCGTCTTCCATCAGACAGGTCCCCCAGCCAGTCCTGTAGGCGACTCCGTGGAGTCAATGGAAGTGTCCAAGGTGGTCTCCTCTGCCCCAGGTTCTCGGTCTTGTGTCATCTGCTTTTCCTGTGGGCAGAGGGGACACATAGCTACCCTATGTCCCAAACCGTCGGGAAAAGACAGCGTCTAGTTTCTATCAGAGGGGGGACTCTAGACGCTACTTCTCCCTCTAGGTTGACTATCAGCGCCCAGTTGCAGTTCGGCACTACTCTCTTCTCTGCCCTGGCTTGCTTGGACTCAGGCGCTGAAGGCAATTTCATCTCGACCTCCCTGGCAACCCGATACTCAGTTCCCCTGGTTCTGTTGCCCAAGCCACTCAGGGTCCGGGTAGTCGACGGGTCCATACTACTCGATCCTATCACCCAGATCACCATCCCTCTCAGGATGGATGTACCACCGGGACACCATGAGCAGGTGTCCTTCCTGGTGCTTCCAGGGGGGACGGATGAGATCCTACTGGGTCTTCCCTGGTTGAGACAGCATGCTCCTATACTCAACTGGGCAACAGGGGAGATCTCATCCTGGGCAGGATCCTGTAGAGAGCACCTCGTGACTACCGAACCACCCGCTACCATTAGGTCGGTTGGGTCCTCAGGGAATACTGAGGGGCCGGGTTTACCGACACCTTATGAGGCCTACAGGGATGTCTTTTCCAAAAGGGCCGCAGATACTCTTCCTCCCCACCGGCCATATGATTGCCGAATAGACCTGAAGCCAGGCTCCGAGCTCCCTAGGGGCAGAGTGTATCCACTCTCTGCTCCAGAGACGGAGGCTATGTCCAAATATATTCAGGACAGCCTGGCGAAGGGGTTCATTCGCAAGTCTATTTCACCGGCTGGTGCAGGGTTCTTTTTTGTGCAGAAGAAGGAAGGGGATCTGCGCCCCTGTATCGATTACAGGGGATTAAATGCAATCACAATCAAGAACAAATACCCTTTGCCCCTCATTACTGAGCTATTTGATCGATTCCGCGGGGCAAAGGTCTTCACAAAGCTGGATCTACGCGGGGCGTATAATCTAGTGCGAGTCCGAAAGGGCGATGAGTGGAAGACCGCCTTTAACACCAGGGACGGTCACTACGAGTATCTAGTAATGCCCTTCGGACTCTGCAATGCCCCCGCCGTATTTCAAGACTTTGTGAATGACATTTTCCGGGATTTGTATCTTTCCGTGGTTGCATACCTGGATGACATTCTTATCTTCTCCCCCGATCTTACCACCCATCGGAGGGATGTCATCCGAGTACTTAAGAGGCTCCGCACCCATTCGTTATATGCTAAGCTGGAAAAGTGCATTTTTGAACAGGAATCCTTGCCGTTCCTGGGGTACATAGTGTCCAGTCAGGGGTTAGCAATGGATCCGGGGAAGTTGGAGACAGTGATGAACTGGCCTGAGCCCCGCTCGCTGAAGGCGATCCAGCGATTCTTGGGGTTTATCAATTATTATCGCCAGTTCATTCCCAACTTCTCGACGGTGGCAGCACCCATCATTGCCCTTACCCGCAAGGGCGCTAATCCCAAAGCATGGACACGGGAAACGGTAGAGGCATTTCACACTCTCAAAACTCACTTCTCCAGAGCTCCCATCCTTCATCGTCCAGACATCTCCAAACCCTTCCTACTGGAGGTAGACGCCTCTTCGGTCGGTGCAGGTGCAGTCCTGTACCAGAAAAACGAACGAGGAAGGAAACATCCGTGTTTCTTTTTCTCCAAGACCTTTTCTCCGGCCGAGAGGAACTACTCCATAGGGGATAGGGAGTTACTGGCGATGAAACTAGCATTCCAGGAATGGCGGCATCTCCTGGAGGGTGCGAAGCATCCATTTGAGGTTTTTTCTGACCACAAAAACCTCACATACCTCCAGACAGCACAACGCCTGAACCCAAGGCAGGCCCGTTGGTCTTTATTCTTCTCCCGGTTCCGCTTTATTATCCGCCACCTGGCCGGTGAGAAGAACGTACGGGCCGATGCCTTGTCACGTTGTATGGTTGTGTTGGAGGAGGACGAGGAGGAGCCTCGTCTTATACTACCCCCGGACAGCTTGAGGATGGTCACTCCCACTTCTTTGGACCAGGTGCCACCTGGCAAAACCCTCGTTCCCCCTGAACTACGGAACGAGGTGCTATCGTGGGCCCATGCCTCCAAGGTCGGGGGTCACTTCGGGGTCAAAAGGACCAGAGACCTGGTGACCAGGCATTATTGGTGGCCGAGACTACCCCAGGACATACAGGAATATGTGGGAGCCTGTATGTCGTGTGCTCGGAATAAGCCGTCCCGGCAGAGACCGGCAGGTCTTCTTCACCCACTGCCAGTGCCGGATCGTCCCTGGGAAGTGGTAGGGATGGACTTCCTGGGAGATCTGCCCAAGTCAGCAGGGCACAGGGTCGTATGGGTCATCACGGACCACTTCTCTAAAATGGTCCACTTGGTGCCTCTCCCACGACTCCCGACGTCACGTGCTCTCGCCACCTTGTTCATTCGGCATGTATTTAGGTTGCATGGCATGCCTGACAAGGTGGTGAGCGACCGGGGTCCCCAGTTCGCGTCTCGCTTCTGGAGAGAGCTCTGTAAGCTCCTGCAGATAGAGCTGAACATCTCCTCCGCATACCATCCCGAGACCAATGGACTAGTGGAGAGGACTAATCAGACCTTGGTAACTTACCTCCGCCATTTTATATCTGCGCACCACGACAACTGGGCTAACCTCCTTCCTTGGGCCGAATTTGCCATTAACAATTCGGTCCATGAATCCTCTGGGCAGACTCCGTTCCTACTCAATAACGGACAACATCCCAGAATTCCAGTTCCGATGCCCATTACGTCACCCGATACTAGAGTGGAGGATTGGGCGACCAAGGCCCGGGAGATCTGGGATGACACCCAAGAGGCTCTTAAAAGGGCCAAAGACCGGATGGTGACAACGGCTGATGTTTGCCGCCGCCCTGCCCCATCCTTCGCCCCTGGTGATCTAGTATGGCTGTCCTCTAAGAATGTTAACCTACGGGTACAGGCAGCCAAATTCACCCCTAGGTATCTGGGTCCGTTTAAAGTACTACAGCAGGTAAACCCAGTGGCATATCGACTCCAGCTCCCTCCACGCTGGGCTATAGCCAACACCTTTCACGTGTCCCTCCTGAAACCCGTACGACTTAATAAATTCTCGGGGTCCCTGCCGGCTCAAACCGACTCCCCGTCCGACGACCCTGAGGTGGCAAAACTTGTGGAGACAAAAGTCATACAGGGCAAGAGGTACTACCTCGTGGAGTGGGCCGGCCGTGGTCCGGAGCATAGATCCTGGGAGTTGGAGGATCATATCCGCGCCCCGGGTTTGATAGCGGCCTTTGAGCACGGACAGGGGGGGGGCCTAGACGGGGGGGTAATGTTACATCTCGTGGCTCTCCTGAGGCAAGGACTGAGGCAGTCTTCCATTCCTTGCCTGCCACGAGCACTCCTGCTCAGCAGCGCCGAAGGTCTGCCAGACTGCGCAGTGTGCAGGAGATACCTTCTCAGAGAGGCAGCAGAAGGGTGACACCTAGTGGTTCTCCTGTTACAAGGAGTGAAGCGGTCTCCCATTCCTGGCCTGCCACAGACTCTCCTGCTCAGCGGCCCCGAAGGTCTGCGAGGCTGCGCAATGTGCAGAGGTTTACTGCTCAGGGAAGCAGTGAGATTCCCGTTATCTCTGCACATTGTGAGACCGAGGATCCCGCCTCTATTTCCCAGAGGCAGGAGGGTGAGCATGTGCAATGCGTGGTGGGTCCTGATTCGCTCACTGACGTCACACGGCTTGATGACAAGGCTGGTGACGTGGTGAATCCTGACTGGCCAGGCTGGGACGTCGTGGACCCTGATTGGGTCAAGTCTGTCATCTCCGCCTCGCGCCCGCCCTCGGGTGGAGCTGCACCTCCTTAAAAGCTCCCCCTGCCATCATGGCGGCGCGCGACCGTCCTTCTATGTTTTGATGTCTGGCAGCGTGCTGCCACGCCACTGCTCAGGCATTACTGTCTCTTGTGGGCTTGGCCCTTGCTGCTCCGGCAGTACCTCGTTTGCAGGCCGTGTTCCTGCCTTGCTGCTCCGGCAGTACCCCCGTCAACAGGCCGTGTTCCTGTCCCAGGTGAGCTCCTCAAGTCTCCATTGGACTCACCTGGTTATTGAAAGCACACGTGCGTGGGCACCTCTGTGCTACCCTCGTGCCATATTCTCGTGACTTCCACTGGCACACGTGCGTGGGCACCTCTGTGCTTCCCCGTGCAACAGGTACACCGAGCCGTGAGATCTGTGCCATACAACCCTCAGGGGTTAGGGCAGATCGGTGTACATAGATCGTCTGTGACATTCCAGACGATCGCTAGCAGCAACCCGCTCACTCTTCACCCACCATAGCGGCGGTCCATTACACCGCACAGTGGACCTTGACCGGCGGAAGCAGTCCATTTCCCATCTTGGCACGCTTCCCCGGGTCCCCCTCGTAACAGATCCTCCTCTTAACCCAATAAAAGTTCATCCTATATACCATAGATAAGTCTTAGAAACAGCTACAGGTAAACAGAACAGGAATATGGTAGAGGATTGCAGTCAGCTTTATGATCGTTTTTCACAAAGGCCAAATGAACCTTTGATAACTTGGATAGTCAGATTATGGGAGGCGGGAGCTCATGGAGTACAGCTGGATGCTGTGGATGGCCCAAAGTTTGTTCAACTGAGCCATGAACCTGTAGTGAAGGAGGCATTTTGTTCCTTGATGATTCAGCGACCACATGTGGTGTGTAGTATGATGGATGTTGTGGCTATGGCATTGCAGCATAAATACCCATCTGAGGCGGACTGGCCGCCTAATGAAAAACCATGGTTTACATTGAAAGATTGTGCTCGGAGATTGAGGAGGAGGCTATGAAAAATGCTATTTCAGCAAGTACATATGACGATTACATGCAAGTTGTTGTAAGTGTTTCTATTAGAAATTGTATCATTAGAAATGCCCCTCCAGCTTATAAACATGTTATGATGGCATTAATGGTAAATCAGACTGGGAAACCCATCTCCAATACATTGGAGGCGATCCGACAGTTAGGGGGTCTGGGAGAATGGGGTCCCAAACAGAGAGGTCAGCTTAATTTTAAAGAACAGTGTAACAACGTCAAAAGTAGTAAAAAGCATAGATCCTGTGTTACCAGGAGAGATATATTTATGGCCCTGATAAAGGATGGTGTTCCCTGGGATAAAATAGATGGGATTGGTACTGACGAGATGTGGAAATTGTATCAAAAGAGAAAATTGTATCAAAGGAGAAGACTCAATAAAAAGTCATGGATTTCATAATAAAAAGGTTGCAGCAAAAGATTCTGAATCTCCACAGCAAGGGCACAGCAGAACACAGGGAGAAAGAGGGCCCACTTTCTCATCGTCACCAGCACAGCCCACAGCACCAGGGGTGGAGGATCTTTATGCTGAAGTCAGATATTTGGTGCAGGAAATCAAAGCCCAGCAGAAGAGGTTATCATCATCTTCCACCAAGATGTCTCCATCTGAAATGGAAGATAGATGGGGGGGGAAGATAAGGGTAATATTGAGACCACAGAGGAGATTGCCACGAATACAGAATGTACAGAGATATGTAAAGAGATAAGTATTACAAAAGCCATTCCTGCTCATAAACAATACAGAGCCATCCAAATGTTCACAAAGGAGAGACTAGAACCCAGCAGGATCCCTGTGTTCAGTCTATTGGAAGGGCAATTATTTTTGCTATTGTTTGGTTGGTCATATATTTACATACCCATGCTGCTAATTAATACAGCACAATATACCAATATGGTCGGGTAAATAGTGAGCTTATTTGGCTGCCAAGTTAAGGTGGCTTTACACACAAACGACATCGCTGTAACATCACCGGTTTTGTGACGTAATAGCGACCTCCCCAGCGACATTGCAGTGTGTGAAACACATCAGCGACCTGGCCCCTGCTGTGAAGTTACATAGTTACATAGTTACTTAGGTTGAAAAAAGACCTAGGTCCATCTAGTTCAACCTTCCTCCACCAGTTCTACATTTAGTCACTAAGTCATTTATAACCAACAATGTTTTGTGTACTGAGGAAATCATCCAGCCCTTTTTTTAAAGCTGTTATAGTATCTGCCATTACTACCTCTTGTGGTAGGGCATTCCACAGTCTGACTGCTCTAACTGTAAAGAACCCTTTCCTATTTAGCTGTTGGAATCGCTTTTCTTCCACTCGCAGTGAGTGCCCCCTGGTCCTTAGTACTGTCTTTGGAAGAAATAAGTCATGTGCCAGTCCTTTATATTGACCACACATGTATTTATACATATAAATGAGATCTCCTCTGAGACGTCTTTTTTCTAAGCTAAACATATCTAACTTTTTCAACCTGTCATCATATGGGAGGCCTTCCATTCCTTGTAATAGTCTAGTTGTCCGCCTTTGAACTGACTCTAACTTCTGAATGTCCTTTTTAAAATGTGGAGCCCAAAACTGGATCCCGTATTCCAGATGTGGCCTTACAAGTGATTTATAGAGGGGTAACAATACGTTGGGATCACAGGATCTAATCTCTCTTTTTATACACCCTAAAATCTTGTTTGCTTTAGCAGCTGCTGCTTGACATTGAGTGCTGCTGCTCAGCTTATTTGTAATGAGAATACCCAAGTCCTTCTCCTGTTCTGTAGTCCCGAGTTTACTTCCGTTCCGCTACAAATCATTCAGGACCATTCTTTGGTCCTTTGTTTCCCGCTCTGCAGCATGATCGCTAGAAAGTCTCAGTGTGTAAAGGGGACTTAAATGGGCAGGCAGCAGGAGCCGGCTTCTGCGGACACTGGTAACCACGGTAAACATCGGGTAACCAAGAAGCCCTGTCCTTGGTTACCCGATATTTACCTTCGTTACCAGCCTCCGCCGCTCTCACTGTCAGTGCCGGCTCCTGCTCCTTGCACGTGTAGCAGAGTACATATCGGGTTAATTACCCGATGTGTGCTGTAACTAGGAGAGCAGGGAGCCAGCGCGAAGAAGTGTGCGCTGCTCCCTGCTCTCTGCACATGTAGCTGCAGCACACATCGGGTAATTAACCCGATGTGTACTGTAGCGAGGAGAGCATGGAGCCAGCGCTAAGCAGTGTGCGCTGCTCCCTGCTCTCTGCACGTGTAGCTGCGTGCGCTGGTAACCAAGGTAAATATCGGGTTGGTTACCCGATATTTACCTTAGTTACCAAGCGCAGCATCGCTTCAGTGCATCGCTGCTGGCTGGGGGCTGGTCACTGGTTGCTGGTGACAGCTCATCAGCAACCCGTGTAGCGATGCTCCAGCGATCCCTGCCAGGTCAGGTTGCTGGTGGGATCGCTGGAGCGTCTGACTGTGTGACCTCTCACCAGCAACCTCCTAGCAACTTACCAGCGATCCCTATCAGGTTGTATCGTTGTTGGGATCTCTGGTAAGTTGTTTAGTGTAAAGGGGCCTTTAGATGTGAATCTTTTAGCATATGGATAATAGACTGGATAAAATTGTGTTTTGTGTATTATTTGAGCTTGTATTCTAATCATGTTTGTGCTTTCTTTTTAGACTGGAGACCAGAGTTTTACATGTTATTAGAGCAATCAGGCTAAAACAATGAAACAAGTAATCATCCCATTGTGGTGAATGGGTATTGTATTTACCTAATGGTTGTTTGATTTATGTGTATGTTCAATCAGGACCACAATAGGTTTGTAAATGCCATCTCAGTATGATGGTCTCATAGGGGTGCTTCACACACAGCGAGATCGCTACTGAGATCGCTGCTGAGTCACGTTTTTTGTGACCTCATTAGCGATCTCGCTGTGTGTGACACTGAGCAGCGATCTGGCCCCTGCTTTGAGATCGCTGCTCGTTACACACAGCCCTGGTTCGTTTTTTTATTGTTGCTCTCCCGCTGATAAGCCTACATCGCTGTGTGTGACAGCGAGAGAGCAACAATCCTGAATGTGCAGGGAGCAGGAGCCGGCGTCTGACAGCCTGCGGTAAGCTGTAACTAAGGTAAACATTGGGTAACCAAGGTGGTTACCCGATATTTACCTTCGTTACCAGCCTCCGCAGCTCTCATGCTGCCAGTGCCGGCTCCTGCTCCCTGCACACGCTAAGCTAAGCGGTGTGCGCTGGTAACTAAGGTAAACATCGGGTAACCATACCTGATGTTTACCTTAGTTACCAGTGTCCACAGCTTCCAGATGCCGGCTCCGTGCAAGCGCAGTGTCGCTTGCACGTCGCTGCTGGCTGGGGGCTGGTCACTGGTAGCTGGTGAGATCTGCCTGTTTGACAGCTCACCAGCGATCATGTAGCGATGCAGCAGCGATCCTGACCAGGTCAGATCGCTGGTCGGATCGCTGCTGCATCGCTAAAGTGTGAAGGTACCCTTAGTCCAAAGGTCAGATTTGGCCTTAAACTGAACTCAGGTAATGAGAGAAGGGATAGATCAGGATTGATAATTAAGGTAATTCTAATGAATAGTGGAGACAGTGATATGTTAATACACAAGTGAGATAGAATAGCTCGGTTGATGGTACTGTCTATTTCTAAAATGTAGATAGTCAGAGGGAGGGCTCCTTCAGTTCTGCAGAGACGAAAAATGATTTGGATCTTCACATCTTCACATCCTATCAATGATTGTGCAAAAATTTGGGTGAAACAATTGAGTGACAAAGGTATTCCAGAACCTGCTGAAGTCATTGCTCAAGGAGCAGGCAATGTGCTGACAGTTATGAAACAAGAAAAGTGGGAATACATCCCAACTGACAGATGAGTAATATGTGTATTTTTGTCTCTTTAGATCAAAATCTGGAAATGTTGCATCATTGGCGCCACCATGGGCATGGATCTAATTCCGTCAGAAGCCAAGCAACCTTCAGACCAAAAACAGAGAGACCAACCATGGAAAATGTGGCCTTATTGAAAACCAAACAGAATAAGACCTAGAAGAAGAAGATGTGACCCAAAACTTCACCTCCAATCTGTATTGTGCCTATATGAACTGCACTGGAGAACATTCTCTAACAGAAGAGATGATTGCCCTAAGGACTCAAAGTGTTACATGAGCTGATCTATCAGAGGACTTGTCAAAGCAAAATAGGCAGATGTCAACAATTAAAAATCATCATATACACAAGATGTAAAATTGTTAACAAAATCATAGATACAAGGATTATCTATAATAATTGTAGGAACACTCACAGTAGCGGCATATGCTGCTAAAGCAGTAGGCCGATTCTCTTGTATGGTGGCTATATTTATCACAAGTAGAGATATATTTATACTAGATTAATTACATTACACAAGATAATGGTAGATGGTGGGAATGGGGACTTTCTTAGTTACTTGATTTTTGGATATATGCATTATATATTAGGAGTAATTTTTGCTATTGTGCATACATTGCTTTGTGTTGTACACAGTGTACGCTAAAACCATGGTGTTAGGGTATGGTACCTGGTATAAATAATGTATGGCTCAAAATAGCCAAGGGTGGAATGTATTGCAAATATAAAAATGGCTATTTTTGAGTTTATACATTATGTTATACTATAACATATTGTTTAATCGTACAGACAAAGTGTACATGGTTACAAAATCTTGTGTATCCTTAAGGGTTTCTGTGTGTTTGTCTTGAATATACAGGCAGACAATATACCATTGTAGGAGAATCCTTATGATTTCCTTTAGTTCAACAATCTGATGTTTTATGGGTTTGCTATATACAGAGACAGACAATATATCCATTTACCTAGCTCAAATACCTGATGTGTATTCTTGGGAGATTTGAATGTCTGTGGGTTTATTACCCCATTGTCTGATGTGTGGTGTATCTCTGATTCATCTATGCCCAAAGACTGACCATCAAAGGGCATGGATCAATAAGACTACAACACATTAACTTTAAGGCTTGTAATATTGTTCAAGCCTCTATAAGATCAGATGAAATATAGCACAGACAGAAGCTCGTGTTTCTTGTACCGAGACGTCCGGTCAGTGTTGGGATTTCCAGGAGTCCTCTGTCCTTGGTGTACTTCTCTGATTCTTAATGTTCCAGGCAGATGATGTTCAAAACTCCTTGGTGATGTAAGTATTTAACTGTATTTAACCTTTGTACGTTCAATATAGAAAAGTGTACGCAATATCATACTTTTCCTTTAAGTTTGTATTTCATATTAACCTTTATAATAAAATTACTTATTTGCCTTCTTTAAAGCCGTATCTGAACCTTAGTGCTAAAAATATAGCAAAACAAGGGGTACCTCTTTGTACCCTCTGTGGCAACCACTCTCCTGTGCCTGTCAGGTTACCGTTACATGACCCCGTTTTGAGATACGTCTGTCTCCTTCATTGGTCTCCACCAACTGACTGTTGTCTGTCTCCTCCCCCGGGGGTTGGCTAGTGGACTGGATTGGCTCCACACCTAGGTGGCCATCCATTGGGTCCCCATCCCTATCTGAGTGAGGGAACTGGGTATGTTATGTGTGTAGAATGGTACCGGCATTGAGCTTTCAGGTCCCTGGGGGTAGGCCTTGCATCGGTGACAGGATGCAGTACATAGTAGTGACCTGAAAGGTTCAGGGGTGCTACATTCCCCCTTGGTTAAACGCAGCACGTCCATGGGCTGCAAAAAGTAACACATTTTTCATTAAAATTTTTACATTTTTGAACATCAACATTCTTCCCACGCAGGGGAGGCATTGCTTAATGTTACTAAACTTGAGCACCCCTCACGGTCAGGGTGTCCCTTCTGGAGGTAGTCCAGCACATCTTAGCAGGACATGAACACCCCAGCATGCAATCCGGGCTCAGTGATAAAGCCCGACCCCGTTTTTGATCAAACCAGTCCACAGTACCCTGGTACCATACTCCACGGGTCTTCAAGCTGGCCCAGCGCAGGCTCTGCTTGTCTTGGAGACTGTGGGCCTCCACCTGCTTTCTCTGGGTCGCACGCTCCTTCTACTGTAGAGCCAGCTGCCGGATGGTGGCTTGGCAGTCTTCGTGGAATTCCTCACCTATGACAGCCCGTTGTCCGGCTACAGCCACACCGAACACCAGCTCGAAGATTTGGCCCACTGGACCCGAACAGTCCTCTTCCAGGTACTTTTCAGCGGGTGGGCATTCAGCTTGGTCACTGGCAACTCCTCTATTGGTTGTCAGTTCTTCCACGACTGAACCTGGTGGCGCAGCCTGGTCTTGTCAAGCAGTTAAAGGCAAATCATCTTGTTCCTTGTCCTCCAGAGAAGGGGATGTGGCTGGGTCTGGTCTGGCCGGGAAACTCAGGGCATCTGGATCCTTCTCCTCCAGAAAAGGGGATGCGGCCTGGTCTGGTCTGGCTGGGGGATTTAGGACAGCTGGATCCTTCTCTGGAGAAGGGGATGTGGCCGGGTCTGGTCTGGACGTGGACGGTAGTGGTGTGGCCTGGTCCGCAACCGGGGAGGGAACTGGGTATGCTGCCTGGTCAATGGCTGGAAATGACATGTGTTCCGCTGCTGAAGGAACTGGTGGGGCCAGGGAGGCTTCCATTCCTACCTGCTCCTGGCACCCCTGCTCATGCAAAGCCCGTTCCTCCTGGGCTTGCACAATTGCCACCATCTCCTGCATCTCTGCATGCCAGTCCAGACTTGCTGCGCCTTCATCCGGAAACACAGCCACTCCACCTCCATCTCTAGCCAGGCGGTGGTTCCGCTGCCGGGCCGATCCACTCTCTTATCCCCTGGGGCAGATATCTTGTCTCTCTCGGGTTCGCTTGGCTGAGGAAACTGGGGCTGCCTTTCTTCTAGCGCACCAGGGAGCATTCTGCAGCAAGCTCTTCGCGCCTCCTGCTCCCGGGTTCGATTTCATCTCTTGTACACTCCTAGGGGCCGGAGTCTCCTTCTCGCACGCTTTCACCACAGTGGTGGCGCAGTTACTTTTTCACAGATAATAAAATGGCAGGGGCGCTACATAATACCCCCCAAAGAAACTGGTAAAGTTTCCTATCAAAGATTTAAAGATCCAAAGATTGAGGCAGTCCATCCAAAGTAGTGAAAAAGTAAGGATTCTTTATTCACCAACACCAGCTACATATCAGGTCTCGCCATGTAAAGGCACCATAGAGAAAGCTGAAACGTAGATGGGTGTTTTCGATATGCTGCCTTCCTTTTTGTATATATATATATATATATATATATATATATATAGATATAGATATAGATATATCTATGTACACGTACACAATACACACACACAGATATACAATGCCTACAAGTAGTATTCAACCTCCTGCATATTTAGCAGGTTTACACATTCGGAATTAACTTGGCATTGTGACATTTGGACTGTAGATCAGCCTGGAAGTGTGAAATGCACTGCAGCAAAAAAGAATGTTATTTCTTTATTTTTTTTTTTTTTTTAAATGGTGAAAAGTTTATTCAGAGGGTCATTTATTATTCAACCCCTCAAACCACCAGAATTCTGTTTGGTTCCCCTAAAGTATTAAGAAGTATTTTAGGCACAAAGAACAATGAGCTTCACATGTTTGGATTAATTATCTCTTTTTCCAGCCTTTTCTGACTAATTAAGACCCTCCCCAAACTTGTGAACAGCACTCATACTTGGTCAACATGGGAAAGACAAAGGAGCATTCCAAGGCCATCAGAGACAAGATCGTGGAAGGTCACAAGGCTGGCAAGGGGTACAAAACCCTTTCCAAGGAGTTGGGCCTACCTGTCTCCACTGTTGGGAGCATCATCCGGAATTGGAAGGCTTATGGAACTACTGTTAGCCTTCCACGGCCTGGACAGCCTTTGAAAGTTTCCACCCGTGCCGAGGCCAGGCTTGTCCGAAGAGTCAAGGCTAACCCAAGGACAACAAGGAAGGAGCTCCGGGAAGATCTCATGGCAGTGGGAACATTGGTTTCAGTCAATACCATAAGTAACGTACTCCACCGCAATGGTCTCCGTTCCAGACGAGCCTGTAAGGTACCTTTACTTTCAAAGCGTCATGTCAAGGCTCATCTACAGTTTGCTCATGATCACTTGGAGGACTCTGAGACAGACTGGTTCAAGGTTCTCTGGTCTGATGAGACCAAGATCGAGATCTTTGGTACCAACCACACACGTGACGTTTGGAGACTGGATGGCACTGCATACGACCCCAAGAATACCATCCCTACAGTCAAGCATGGTGGTGGCAGCATAATGCTGTGGGGCTGTTTCTCAGCCAAGGGGCCTGGCCATCTGGTCCGCATCCATGGGAAGATGGATAGCACGGCCTACCTGGAGATTTTGGCCAAAAACCTCCGCTCCTCCATCAAGGATCTTAAGATGGGTCGTCATTTCATCTTCCAACAAGACAACGACCCAAAGCACACAGCCAAGAAAACCAAGGCCTGGTTCAAGAGGGAAAAAATCAAGGTGTTGCAGTGGCCTAGTCAGTCTCCTGACCTTAACCCAATTGAAAACTTGTGGAAGGAGCTCAAGATTAAAGTCCACATGAGACACCCAAAGAACCTAGATAACTTGGAGAAGATCTGCGTGGAGGAGTGGGCCAAGATAACTCCAGAGACCTGTGCCGGCCTGATCAGGTCTTATAAAAGACGATTATTAGCTGTAATTGCAAACAAGGGTTATTCCACAAAATATTAAACCTAGGGGTTGAATAATAATTGACCCACACTTTTATGTTTAAAATTTATTAAAATTTAACTGAGCAACATAACTTGTTGGTTTGTAAGATTTATGCATCTGTTAATAAATCCTGCTCTTGTTTGAAGTTTGCAGGCTCTAACTTATTTGCATCTTATCAAACCTGCTAAATCTGCAGGTGGTTGAATACTACTTGTAGGCACTGTATATATATATATATATATATATATATATATATAGAGAGAGAGAGAGAGAGAGAGAGAGAGAGAGAGAAGTATTGAATAGATCGCCAGTTTTCTAGGTTAACATATTTCTAAAGGTGCTGTTGACATGAATTTCTCACCAGATGTTGATAACTACTAGTGATTAGAGTTGAGCGCGGTTCGTGGTTCGTGGTTCTCCAGTTCGCGGCTCGAGTGATTTTGGGGCATGTTCTAGATCGAACTAGAACTCGAGCTTTTTGCAAAAGCTCGGTAGTTCTAGAAACATTCGAGAACGGTTCTAGCAGCCAAAAAACAGCTAAATCATAGCTTGGTTTCTGCTGTAATAGTGTAAGTCACTCTGTGAATCAAACTATTATCACATTTCAGTGTATAGTGTGCGTGAACAGCGCCTTCAGATCACTGCTGTTTCTATAATGGCGATCGCCATTTTTTTTTTTTTTTTTCTTGTCTTCCTTCCCTAAGCGCGCGCGTCTTGTGGGGCGGGCCAGCATGTCAGCCAATCCCAGACACACACACAGCTAAGTGGACTTTGAGCCAGAGAAGCAACGGCATGTGTGATAGGATCTGCATGTCACATGTCCCTGCATTATAAAACCGGACATTTTCTTCACGGACGCCATTATCTGCCTTCTGCGTCTTTGGTGTCAGACATCACTGTCGCAGCTCCGTCTTCCTGAGTCCTATAGCCGATACAGCTGTATGCGCTGCATACACAGCGTTAGACAGCTTAGGGAGAGCACTTTATAGCAGTCCTTTTAAGGGCTCCAACCGGCAGGGTCAGAGAGCCATAGGTGACAGGTCCTGCAAACAGCAACAGCGTCTGTGTAGCCCAGGTCAGGGATTTCCTACCTGCATTTCACCATTAGGAGGGAATAGAAAGGCAGGCTTCCATTCCTCTACCCAGAGCACCACAATCCTGCCACTGTACCCTCTTGTCCTCTGCACACTCCAACTGATAACTAAGCCATTATACTAGCAAACACTCAGTGTACCTAGTGGCATCCTATACGTGGCTATTGGACTTTGCTATAGTCCCACTAGTGCAAAGACATTTGCAGAGCGCGTCTGCCTGCATTGCACACTACAACTCATTCTAACCAAGCCATTATACTAGCAAACACTCAGTGTACCTAGTGGCATCCTATACGTGGCTATTGGACTTTGCTATAGTCCCACTAGTGCAAAGACATTTGCAGAGCGCGTCTGCCTGCATTGCACACTACAACTCATTCTAACCAAGCCATTATACTAGCAAACACTCAGTGTACCTAGTGGCATCCTATACGTGGCTATTGGACTTTGCTATAGTCCCACTAGTGCAAAGACATTTGCAGAGCGCGTCTGCCTGCATTGCACACTCCAACTCATTAAAACCAAGCCATTATACTAGCAAACACTCAGTGTACCTAGTGGCATCCTATACGTGGCTATTGGACTTTGCTATAGTCCCACTAGTGCAAAGACATTTGCATAGCGCGTCTGCCGGCATTGCACACTCAAACTCATTTTAACTAAGCCATTATACTAGCAAACACTCAGTGTACCTAGTGGCATCCTATACGTGGCTATTGGACTTTGCTATAGTCCCACTAGTGCAAAGACATTAGCAGAGCACATCTGCCTGCATTGCACACTACAACTCATTCTAACCAAGCCATTATACTAGCAAACACTCAGTGTACCTAGTGGCATCCTATACGTGGCTATTGGACTTTGCTATAGTCCCACTAGTGCAAAGACATTTGCATAGCGCGTCTGCCTGCATTGCACACTCAAACTCATTTTAACTAAGCCATTATACTAGCAAACACTCAGTGTACCTAGTGGCATCCTATACGTGGCTATTGGACTTTGCTATAGTCCCACTAGTGCAAAGACATTAGCAGAGCACATCTGCCTGCATTGCACACTACAACTCATTCTAACCAAGCCATTATACTAGCAAACACTCAGTGTACCTAGTGGCATCCTATACGTGGCTATTGGACTTTGCTATAGTCCCACTAGTGCAAAGACATTTGCAGAGCGCGTCTGCCTGCATTGCACACTCCAACTCATTAAAACCAAGCCATTATACTAGCAAACACTCAGTGTACCTAGTGGCATCCTATACGTGGCTATTGGACTTTGCTATAGTCCCACTAGTGCAAAGACATTTGCATAGCGCGTCTGCCTGCATTGCACACTCAAACTCATTTTAACTAAGCCATTATACTAGCAAACACTCAGTGTACCTAGTGGCATCCTATACGTGGCTATTGGACTTTGCTATAGTCCCACTAGTGCAAAGATATTAGCAGAGCACATCTGCCTGCATTGCACACTCCAACTTTTTTAAACTAAGCAATTTTACTAGCAAACACTCAGTGTACCTAGTGGCATCCTAAACGTGGCTATTGGACTTTGCTATAGTCCCACTAGTGCAAAGACATTTGCAGAGCACGTCTGCCTGCATTGCACACTACAACTCATTGTTACTAAGCCATTATACTAGCAAACACTCAGTGTACCTAGTTGTATCCTAAACGTGGCTATTGTACTTTTGTCTATTCACAGTATTGGAACGATATTTGCAGCACGTCTGCCTGCATTGCACACTCTAACTTTTTTAAACTCAGCCATTTATAGTAGCAAACACTCAGTGTACCTAGTTGTATCCTAAACGTGGCTATTGTACTTTTGTCAATTCACAGTATTGGAACGTTATTTGCAGCACGTCTGCCTGCATTGCACACTCAAACTTTTTTAAACTCAGCCATTTATAGTAGCAAACACTCAGTGTACCTAGTTGTATCCTAAACGTGGCTATTGTACTTTTGTCTATTCACAGTATTGGAACGATATTTGCAGCACGTCTGCCTGCATTGCACACTCTAACTTTTTTAAACTCAGCCATTATACTAGCAAACACTCAGTGTACCTAGTTGTATCCTAAACGTGGCTATTGTACTTTTGTCAATTCACAGTATTGGAACGTTATTTGCAGCACGTCTGCCTGCATTGCACACTCAAACTTTTTTAAACTCAGCCATTTATAGTAGCAAACACTCAGTGTACCTAGTTGTATCCTAAACGTGGCTATTGTACTTTTGTCAATTCACAGTATTGGAACGTTATTTGCAGCACGTCTGCCTGCATTGCACACTCAAACTTTTTTAAACTCAGCCATTTATAGTAGCAAACACTCAGTGTACCTAGTTGTATCCTAAACGTGGCTATTGTACTTTTGTCTATTCACAGTATTGGAACGTTATTTGCAGCACGTCTGCCTGCATTGCACACTCTAACTTTTTTAAACTCAGCCATTATACTAGCAAACACTCAGTGTACCTAGTTGTATCCTAAACGTGGCTATTTTACTTTTGTCTATTCACAGTATTGGAACGATATTTGCAGCACGTCTGCCTGCATTGCACACTCTAACTTTTTTAAACTCAGCCATTATACTAGCAAACACTCACTGTACCTAGTTGTATCCTAAACGTGGCTATTGTACTTTTGTCAATTCACAGTATTGGAACGTTATTTGCAGCACGTCTGCCTGCATTGCACACTCAAACTTTTTTAAACTCAGCCATTATACTAGCAAACACTCACTGTACCTAGTTGTATCCTAAACGTGGCTATTGTACTTTTGTCAATTCACAGTATTGGAACGTTATTTGCAGCACGTCTGCCTGCATTGCACACTCAAACTTTTTTAAACTCAGCCATTATACTAGCAAACACTCACTGTACCTAGTTGTATCCTAAACGTGGCTATTGTACTTTTGTCAATTCACAGTATTGGAACGTTATTTGCAGCACGTCTGCCTGCATTGCACACTCAAACTTTTTTAAACTCAGCCATTTATAGTAGCAAACACTCAGTGTACCTAGTTGTATCCTAAACGTGGCTATTGTACTTTTGTCTATTCACAGTATTGGAACGTTATTTGCAGCACGTCTGCCTGCATTGCACACTCTAACTTTTTTAAACTCAGCCATTATACTAGCAAACACTCAGTGTACCTAGTTGTATCCTAAACGTGGCTATTTTACTTTTGTCTATTCACAGTATTGGAACGATATTTGCAGCACGTCTGCCTGCATTGCACACTCTAACTTTTTTAAACTCAGCCATTATACTAGCAAACACTCACTGTACCTAGTTGTATCCTAAACGTGGCTATTGTACTTTTGTCAATTCACAGTATTGGAACGTTATTTGCAGCACGTCTGCCTGCATTGCACACTCAAACTTTTTTAAACTCAGCCATTTATAGTAGCAAACACTCAGTGTACCTAGTTGTATCCTAAACGTGGCTATTGTACTTTTGTCAATTCACAGTATTGGAACGTTATTTGCAGCACGTCTGCCTGCATTGCACACTCAAACTTTTTTAAACTCAGCCATTTATAGTAGCAAACACTCAGTGTACCTAGTTGTATCCTAAACGTGGCTATTGTACTTTTGTCTATTCACAGTATTGGAACGTTATTTGCAGCACGTCTGCCTGCATTGCACACTCTAACTTTTTTAAACTCAGCCATTATACTAGCAAACACTCACTGTACCTAGTTGTATCCTAAACGTGGCTATTGTACTTTTGTCAATTCACAGTATTGGAACGTTATTTGCAGCACGTCTGCCTGCATTGCACACTCAAACTTTTTTAAACTCAGCCATTATACTAGCAAACACTCACTGTACCTAGTTGTATCCTAAACGTGGCTATTGTACTTTTGTCAATTCACAGTATTGGAACGTTATTTGCAGCACGTCTGCCTGCATTGCACACTCAAACTTTTTTAAACTCAGCCATTATACTAGCAAACACTCACTGTACCTAGTTGTATCCTAAACGTGGCTATTGTACTTTTGTCAATTCACAGTATTGGAACGTTATTTGCAGCACGTCTGCCTGCATTGCACACTCAAACTTTTTTAAACTCAGCCATTATACTAGCAAACACTCACTGTACCTAGTTGTATCCTAAACGTGGCTATTGTACTTTTGTCAATTCACAGTATTGGAACGTTATTTGCAGCACGTCTGCCTGCATTGCACACTCAAACTTTTTTAAACTCAGCCATTTATAGTAGCAAACACTCAGTGTACCTAGTTGTATCCTAAACGTGGCTATTGTACTTTTGTCTATTCACAGTATTGGAACGTTATTTGCAGCACGTCTGCCTGCATTGCACACTCAAACTTTTTTAAACTCAGCCATTATACTAGCAAACACTCACTGTACCTAGTTGTATCCTAAACGTGGCTATTGTACTTTTGTCAATTCACAGTATTGGAACGATATTTGCAGGACATCTGCCTGCATTGCACACTCAAACTTTTTTAAACTCAGCCATTATACTAGCAAACACTCACTGTACCTAGTTGTATCCTAAACGTGGCTATTGTACTTTTGTCTATTCACACTACTGCAAATCTATGTGCAGCACCTCTGCATGACAACCTCGTGCTCTGTTTTTAATAAGCTATAATGATAGCACAAAATACTGCCATTTTGTGGCATCATAGAACTGGCTGTTGTATTCCATTAGTGCCCCACTGGTGACAAGCTATTTCTAGCACCTCTACATCACACCCTCATGCACATTTAGCTACGCTAATGTTATAGCAAACTCATGGAATTCATTGCTGCATTTCATAATTCGGAGGGATAGAAAGTCAGGCTTCCTTTAGCTTTTCCTTCTGTTCATAGACAGCATCTCCAAGACAAATTTCCCCTCCACGTCTAAGTGTGGAGAGGCAGCTAGTGCGCATGCGTGTGCCGATGTACCCCAGCTGCAGCATAATTACAGTGTTTCGCCTAGTGAGTATGCTCAGCCTGACTGTGCCATTCCTGACGCTAAGTCTTCATTTCGGGATACAGCGCATGCTCCCACACTAAGTGTGAAAAGCCTCTTTGCACAGGTGCTTGCATTCTGTGCCGGGTCTAAGTCCTGTTTTGTGCCTAGACACCATGCTAAAGCTGATAGTCTTTTTTCAGAGACTGTATTTCATGCTACTGAGCATGCTCAGGCACTTCCTGCATCAGAGACTAGGTCCGGTAATGAACTCTTTGGCCCTGGCCCTGATGTGGGGGTCCCATATAGACCACAGGGCATCAGGTGTCCTCCCAAATGGCTTGCAGAGGCCCACACCTATGACTTGTCACCGCATTATTGATGGTCAGACGATGACTGGTGAGGTGTTTGGGTCATGGCAGCCATGAGGTCATCATTGAAGTTGCGTTTCCAAATAGGACGCTAGTTATGCCACTCATGACGTGTCACTCTGCTTTTGTCTCCAGGAGGTGCATTGTGGTTCACCCTGGTTTGGGGCGGACCCAGGTTATAAAAGGGGCTGGAGCCAACAAGGAGGTGCGCAGTCTTCTATTATGCTCCGAAAGAGCACACCTCCATGTGTTGAACCCATTGCGGCTTTAGGCCAGAGGTAGGCAGGGATAGGGTGGTGGATGCAGGCCACCACCACAGTTGGTAACGCAGAACGGTTAAGACCAGCTCCTGTCCTAACAGTCCTGCTTGTGCAGCCCAGTGGCATTAACAGGCCTGCTGCTGCTGATGCGCCTGCTGTCCACAGGTGTGGCCCCTACGCACACGGTCAGCGTACTCAATGGCCCCTGTGTTGTTAACAGGGAGTTCCTGGGCTGGGTGGGCATGTGGACCCTGTGACGCTAACAGGGCTCACAGTCTCCAGATCCGAATGGCGTCTAACTCGGTTCAGGCTACTATTAGTTTCATAGCCACACAGCTCTGTATCCTCCACCAAACCTTCAAGTTGCCAACCTCTCCTTTTCCAACTGGGAGCACGGTGGACACTGACTGCTGAAGGTGATATATACCTTTCTCTTTCTTTTCTTATTAATTTTTGTTATATAGCGGTCACAGATTATATACCACTTTATCCAAATCTGCCAGTCCCACTGTAACAGATGTTGTTTCTTCAGCAAATGTTACAGTTGTTTAACCACCAAATCCACGGACCAAAATTTTTTTCCCCTTTCCAACACACCTGTTCCCCTTTCCAACAGCATCTGTCCTTTTTCAACTCATTTTGGGATATGACCAAAAGTGCAACTGTGCAGGGACACCGTACTCAACGCCATCTCAGCACAGCAGCCATCCCTCGGTCCCTCCGATGTGGACAAGTAAAAGACCATTTCCTCCTATCCATGACAAAGTGTTGAGATTCACTCTGTGCAGCACTGGTGTTTAGTGGAAAAGTAGATCTAAGATTGCGTACCACATTCTGCAGATACTCCTGTATACGTGCGTCTATTTCTATGGCAGGAATTAGTTCGCCAAATTTTGTCTTGTACCGGGGATCTAACAGTGTGGCAACCCAGTATTCAGGATTACTTCAAATTCATACAATCCGAGGGTCATGTAGGTAGTGCAGCAAGAAGGCGCTCATGTGTCTTGTGCATCCAGGAGGACCAAGTCCTTGGTGTGTTGGTGGCAGAGAGGTGAGAATCGTGCATCCTTCCTCTGCCCTCTACCCACAACCTCGCACAACCGAAATGTGAGCAAGCTCTCACTCATCTGCTGAGTCTTCCATGCCCATCGCCAGTTCGTCCTCCATTTCTTCATGGGCTCCTGCACTTTCATCAACACTTTTTGCTGATACTATGCGCCCTTGTTAATCCCTCTCCCTCACCATGACTGCCGCATAGGTGCCGCTGACCATCTGGACCTCGTAGATCTTGTTATCCCTTCCGCATATGACTCCTCCTGTACTTCCTCCCCTTCCTCTTGTCCCAACACCTGACTCCGAATAATAATTACAGTGTGCTCCATCATGTAGATGACCAGAATTGTCACGCTGAGAATGACATTGCCAGTGCTAAACATCTTCGTCGACATTTCAAAACTGTGTAGCAGGGTGCATAGGTCCTTGATCTGACACCACTCCAGCAGCGTGATCTGCACCACCTCTGGATCAACTTATCCCAGGCTATATGTCTTACCGTATTTCAGCAGGGCTCTGCGGTGCTGCCACACACGCTGCAACATGTGCAGATTCCAATTCCTGCGTGTCGGAACATCGCATTTCCGGCGTTTAACTGCCAGACCCTAAGACTTCCGGAGTGATGAAAGTTGTTGAGCTGCTGTGTGCGCACGATGGAAGTGAGCACATAGCGAGCGTGCCCGCTGCACAAGGCCATGTAGGCCGTGATGGTGTTTTAAAAATTGCTGGAGAATTCGGATCAACACGTGAGCCATAAAAGGCACGTGTGTCACATTGCCCTGAGGATGGCCCGCAGCCAGGTTTGCATCATTGCCGCACACGGCTGTTAAGTCACCAACGGAGTCCGCTCCGTCAATTTGTACTCCGGTCGCCAGGTGACAACGTGTTCCTTTCATGAATAGTGCTGATGATGGGAGAGTAGTCGATGCCAGCGGCGCAGGTGGACGCAGGTTATGCTCACCCACTGGGCTGCATTACCTTGACAGATGCAGAATCTCTGGCTGAATGTAGCTGGTGGGTATCTCACAGATGAAATACCATCATTCAGCTACAACCAATGGGAAGACACCACACCCTTTTTTATGCCCATCCTGTCTGCAGACCACTGCCAGACATAGCTATGAACCTCTGGTTAATTTTACCCCCAGTTCAGTTTTATGATTTTGTGTGCTTGTTACCTGACTACTTTTCCTGCTTGCTGTTTATGTACCTTGTTGGCCGATACGCATTTCACCTCTGCTTGTTTTCTGATTAAGTCCTGGCCGTCCCATTCTGTTCCTGTTCCTCAATTAATGTTTTGACCCTGCCTGACTACTATTCTCTGTAATAGCGGTGTGACTCACATTTCCCATACATTTCAAAGTAAAACTTTGACCGCCTGATGGCATTGAGCTCTGCTGCCAGCATAGTAAGGAGGTGTGTGGTAGTCCTTGTGCGCAGTTGCAAGGAAGGGTGGCCTGACCACACAGGGTTTGCGCAAAGGTAGAGGACCCACACGAGGTTGAAGAGGCAGAAGCAGTGTATTAACTTCTACATACAGAACAAGGATTGAAACAACTCGTGGGGACGGCAAGACTTGTACAGCAGACCCTTCTCCATCTCTCACCATAGTTTGCCAGTGCCCAGTCAGTGACATGTAATGACCCTGTCTATGCTTACTGGTCCAAGTATCTGTGTTGAAATGCACCCTGTCGCACACAGATTTTCTCAAGGAAGTGGTGATGTTGTGTGCGACATGCCGGTGTAGCGCGGGCATGCTTTTCTTGGAGAAGCAGTGGTGATTGGGCATCTGGTACTGGGGCACAGCGACAGACATAAGGTCTGTAAAATCCTGTGTGTCCACTACGCGTAAAGGCAGCATTTCGGTAGCCAACAGCTTACAGAGGGATAGAGTCAACCACTTAGCTTTGTCATGGGTCGCAGTAAGTGGCCTTTTATTTGACCACATCTGAGGGACAGAGATCTGGCTGCTGTCTGTAGACGGTGTTGAGTAGGGTGTCCCTGGAAAAATGCAGGTTTGTGAGAAAAGTGCAGGCGGAGACATGATGTTGGCTTCATCTTGCCTTCAGATCTGTTCATCTTGTATCATTTTTAAAAAACACAGCAAGCAAGGGTTACTCCAAGCGGAGTCTCCCTTTTTTTCCAAAAATTGGGCCCCACACAGACACCTTATCAGTGGCAGCACTTGTGCCCTAGTTGCAAACAGGATGTTTTGATTTGCATCAAGCACATTCCAAATCCACAAGCATTTACTCTCCCCAGGATGACACAGGGGTAGTAAATTCCTTCTGGATCCATGACTTGTTCATTTTGATGAACGTCAGTCTGTCCACATTGTCACTGGACAGACGCGTGCGCTTATCTGTCAGCACACACCCAGCAGCACTGAAGACACGTTCAGAGACAACGCTGGCAGCTGGACACGACAAAATCTTCGAGGCGTAACTGGAGAGCTCTTGACATTTTTCTAGATTTGAAGCACAAAAGGAGCAAGGCTCCATTTGCAAAGTCATTGCATCGATGTTCATTTGGAGATACTCCTGTATCATCCTCTCCATCCGTTGACTATGTGTCAGACTTGTTGTCTCTGGTGGCCTTGCAAAGGAGGGTCTAAAAAAATTATGAAAAGATTCCATAAAATTGCTGTTACCAGCACCAGATACGGTCCTACTGGTACGGGTAGACTGTTGAAGATGACGAGGCCGTCCCATGTTTGTCAAGTTACAACTGGGAGAATCACTCCCTTCACCTGCACGGTTGTTTGGTGGAAAAGCCGAGCTAAGATCGAGTAACAGCTTCTGCTGATACTCCTGCATACGTGCGTCCCTTTCTATGGGTGGAATTATGTCACAAAATTTGGACTTGTCCCGGGGATCTAATAGTGTGGCAAGCCAGTAGTCATCATCACTTCTAATTTTGACAATACGAGGGTCATGTTGGAGGTAGTGCAACAAGAAGGCACTCATGTGTCTTGCGCAGCCATGCGCACCAAGTCCACGCTGTGTTTGTGGCATAGAGGTGCTAACCGTTCTTTCTTCCTCTGTCATCTCCCCCCAACCTCTTTCAACTGAAATTTGACCAAGGTCCCCCTCATCTGCTGAGTCTTCCATGTCCATGGACAGTTCGTCCTCCATATCTTCATGTCCTCCTGCACCTTCCTCAACATCTCACCTGCTACCATGCGCCCTTGTTGATCCCTGTCCCCCATGGTCCCATGCCTGCCGCGTTGGTGATGATGAACGTCTGGACCTTGGTGATGTTGTTGTGTCTTGCGCATATGAATCCTCCTGTAGTTCCTCCCCTTCCTGTTGTCCCACCCCCTGACTACGAATAGTGTTTAGCGTGTGCTCCAGCATGTAAATGACTGTAATCGTCATGCTGATAATGGCATTGTCAGCGCTAAACATATTCGTCGCCATGTCGAAACTGTGCAGAAGGGTGCATAGGTCCTTGATCTGAGATCACTCCATCAGGGTGATCTGCCCCACTTCTGCATCTCGTTGGCCCAGGCTATACATCATGACGTATTGCACCAGGGCTCGCCGGTGCTGCCACAGTCGCTGTAACATGTGGAGAGTTGAATTCCAGCGTGTCGCCACATCGCATTTCAGGCGATGAACCGGCAGGCCGAAAGACTTCTGGAGCGATGCAAGTCGCTCAGGTGCGGCGGTTGAACGGCGGAAGTGAGCACTGCAGACAGTTTCCGTGCCCTGGTCAGAAGGCCATCTAGGCCGGGATAGTGTGTTAAAAATTGCTGGACAACAAGGTTAAACACGTGAGCCATACAAGGCACGTGTGTCACCTTGCCCAGGCGAAGGGCCGCACCCAGGTTTGCAGCATTGTCGCACACGGCCTTACCAGGCTGCAGGTTGAGTGGAGACAACCATTTATCAAAATCAGTCTCCAGAGCTGCCCACAACTCAGTCGCTGTGTGACTCCTATTTCAAAGACATGTCAAGCTAAAGACCGCCTGATGCCGTTGCGCTCTGCTACCAGCATAGTAATGAGGGGTGCGTGATTCCTTCTGCGCAGTGAGAACGCTGGTGGCCTGACCAGGCAGGCTTGGGGCGGAGGTGGAGGACCCAGATGAGGTGGAGGATGCAGAAGCAGTGGCGGAACTTGGACAGACAGAGGATTGACACACAAGTCGTGGGGACGGCAAGACTTGTGCAGCAGACCCTTCACCATCTATCACCATAGTTACCCAGTGGCCAGTCAGCGACATGTAACGTCCCTGTCCATGCTTACTGGTCCAAGTATCGGTGGTGAAATGCACCCGTTCACACACAGAGTTTCTCAAGGAAGCGGTGATGTTGTGTGCGACATGCTGGTGTAGCGCGGGCACACCTTTCTTAGAGAAGTAGTGGCGACTAGGCATCTGGTACTGGGGCACAGCGACAGACATAAGGTCTCTAAAATCCTGTGTGTCCACTAGGCGGAAAGGCAGCATTTCTGTAGTCAACAGCTTACAGAGGGATAGAGTCAACCTCTTCGCTTTGTCATGGGTCGCAGGAAGTGGCCTTTTATTTGACCACATCTGAGGGACAGAGATCTGGCTGCTGTGTGTAGACGGTGTTGAGTCGGGTGTCCCTGGAAAAATGCAGCTTTGTGAGGAAAGTGCAGGCGGAGACATGATGTTGCCTTCATCCAAAGTTGGTGCTATCGATGTCTGAGAGAGCTGTACACACTCACTTGTTTCCCCTTCCAAACCAACTGACGACCTACCAAGCAAACTGCCTGTTGCGGTTACAGTGGTGGAAGTTGTGGGTGGAAAAACAGGTGTGACAGCTGTCCCCACAGTCCTAGAAGATGACGAGCGCGCGGATGCACTGGAAGGGGCAGGCGGTGGATGGTTCGCTCCGCTAGGCCGCATTGCAGCACGGTGAGCTTCCCATCGGGCCATATGATATTTATTCATGTGACGATTCATGGAAGAAGTTGTCAAACTGCTGAGGTTTTGACCTCTACTAAGAGAACCATGACAAATTTTACAGATCACATAATTTGGGCGATCTTTTTCTATGTCAAAAAAGGACCTGGCTAGGCAAGGCTTAGAGGCCATGCGACCTGTTGATCCACCCCGAATAATGCTCAGAGGCAGAGTGGTGGCTGAGGATGCAGTTGTAGACGTGCTACCAGTGCTCCGACTGTGTCCAGGAAGGCGCCAGGTTACTTCGACGTCGGTTGCATCCTCCTCCACCGCCTCTGTTGACCTCCTCGAGTGTCTGACTGTGGGTTGACAGTAGGTGTGATCTAGAACTTAATCATCAATTGTTGTGTTTGCACTCCCCTACCCCTCAGACCGAGTTTCTTCTTGCCCTGACCGAATATTTAAGTTGTCATCCCAATCGGGTATCTGCGTCTCATCTTCATCAGTATGTTCCTCATTGCCTATAACCACAGTTGTTGGAAAGGCAGCATTTTGGTAGCCAACAGTTTGCATATGATGAAAGTCAACCTCCAAGCCATTTCATGCCCTTCTAAAAGCATGTAAAACACAGCGAGGGGACTCCAACCACAGTCTCCCTCGTTGCCACTAACTGGGCCACACACACCCCACTTGACTGGCATCGGTTGAGCCCCCTTTTGAAAAAGAAAAAGATGCTTTGCATGAAGCACTCTCAAAAATACGCGTGCCTTTCCCGTCCCCTGGCTGACCCAGGGGAAGAAAAGTCCTCTGAGAGCCATGACTTGTTCATCTTGGTTCTTTTAGAGACACAGCGAGGGGACTCCAACCACAGTCTCCCTCGTTGCCACTAACTGGGCCACACACACCCCACTTGACTGGCATCGGTTGAGCCCCCTTTTGAAAAAGAAAAAGATGCTTTGCATGAAGCACTCTCAAAAATACGCGTGCCTTTCCCATCCCCTGGCTGACCCAGGGGAAGAAAAGTCCTCTGAGAGCCATGACTTGTTCATCTTGGTTCTTTTAGAGACACAGCGAGGGGACTCCAACCACAGTCTCCCTCGTTGCCACTAACTGGGCCACACACACCCCACTTGACTGGCATCGGTTGACCCCCCCTTTTGACAAAGAAAAAGATGCTTTGCATGAAGCACTCTCAAAAATACGCGTGCCTTTCCCGTCCCCTGGCTGACCCAGGGGAAGAAAAGTCCTCTGAGAGCCATGACTTGTTCATCTTGGTTCTTTTAGAGACACAGCGAGGGGACTCCAACCACAGTCTCCCTCGTTGCCACTAACTGGGCCACACACACCCCACTTGACTGGCATCGGTTGACCCCCCCTTTTGACAAAGAAAAAGATGCTTTTCATGAAGCACTCTCAAAAATACGCGTGCCTTTCCCGTCCCCTGGCTGACCCAGGGGAAGAAAAGTCCTCTGAGAGCCATGACTTGTTCATCTTGGTTCTTTTAGAGACACAGCGAGGGGACTCCAACCACAGTCTCCCTCGTTGCCACTAACTGGGCCACACACACCCCACTTGACTGGCATCGGTTGAGCCCCCTTTTGAAAAAGAAAAAGATGCTTTGCATGAAGCACTCTCAAAAATACGCGTGCCTTTCCCGTCCCCTGGCTGACCCAGGGGAAGAAAAGTCCTCTGAGAGCCATGACTTGTTCATCTTGGTTCTTTTAGAGACACAGCGAGGGGACTCCAACCACAGTCTCCCTCGTTGCCACTAACTGGGCCACACACACCCCACTTGACTGGCATCGGTTGACCCCCCCTTTTGACAAAGAAAAAGATGCTTTGCATGAAGCACTCTCAAAAATACGCGTGCCTTTCCCGTCCCCTGGCTGACCCAGGGGAAGAAAAGTCCTCTGAGAGCCATGACTTGTTCATCTTGGTTCTTTTAGAGACACAGCGAGGGGACTCCAACCACAGTCTCCCTCGTTGCCACTAACTGGGCCACACACACCCCACTTGACTGGCATCGGTTGAGCCCCCTTTTGAAAAAGAAAAAGATGCTTTGCATGAAGCACTCTCAAAAATACGCGTGCCTTTCCCGTCCCCTGGCTGACCCAGGGGAAGAAAAGTCCTCTGAGAGCCATGACTTGTTCATCTTGGTTCTTTTAGAGACACAGCGAGGGGACTCCAACCACAGTCTCCCTCGTTGCCACTAACTGGGCCACACACACCCCACTTGACTGGCATCGGTTGAGCCCCCTTTTGAAAAAGAAAAAGATGCTTTGCATGAAGCACTCTCAAAAATACGCGTGCCTTTCCCGTCCCCTGGCTGACCCAGGGGAAGAAAAGTCCTCTGAGAGCCATGACTTGTTCATCTTGGTTCTTTTAGAGACACAGCGAGGGGACTCCAACCACAGTCTCCCTCGTTGCCACTAACTGGGCCACACACACCCCACTTGACTGGCATCGGTTGAGCCCCCCTTTTGACAAAGAAAAAGATGCTTTGCATGAAGCACTCTCAAAAATACGCGTGCCTTTCGCCTCCCCTGGCTGACCCAGGGGAAGAAAAGTCCTCTGAGAGCCAGGTCCACATTGTCAGTGGACAGACACGTGTGCTTATCTGCCAGCAGACCCCCAGCAGCACTGAAGACAGGTTCCGAGAGAACGCTGGCTGCAGGACACGACAAGATCCTCAAGGCGTACGTGGCGAGCTCAGGCAATTTATCCAGATTGGAAGCCTAAAATGAGCAGGGCTCAAGTTGCACAATAATGGAATCGATGTTTCTTTGCATATACTCATATATCTGTGTGTCTCCCTCTTTTTCCTTGTCCAGCTGTTTTGTTTTCACATGAGTATATGTCCTTGTCACTTTCCCATGTGTTTGTGTTATGTTGTGAGTTGTTTGTCACCTTTTGGACACCTTTCAGGGTGTTTTCTAGGTGTTTTACTGTGTTTGTGATTGCCTGCCATTGTTTCCTATGGGCTCGAGTTCGGTTCGTCGAACGTTCGACGAGCCGAACTCGAGCCAGACCCCCCGTTCGGCGAACCGCCTCGAGCCGAACCGGGACCGGTTCGCTCATCTCTACTAGTGATGAGCGAGTACTAAAAAGCTTGGGTGCTCGAGGCTCAGGCCGAGCATCCCAAGATACTCGTGTACTCGGCCTGAGCACCGAGCCCAATGTTATCCTATGGGAGACCCGAGTATTTTTCTGAAATGACCCCCGGCAGCATGTAGAAACCCTAAAAATGTCACAAAAGTCTCAGAAGAGTGCTCAAATGACATGGCAACAGAATGGGGAAGACCCCTTGAAGCATTTATCACTCAAAAGTCACAGCTGTGAACAATTTTGTCCGCGTTTTACGCCATTTTTACGGACTCACCAGAAAACCTTCCAAAATGACACCAAAATGAATTTTCATGGCAGAAATGTTAAGGGCACATACCCAATAGTGAGATAGAGCTGGTGTATGTTACTTTTTGAGATTAATACATGAAAGATTTTACGTAAAACATTGTGTGGCACTCCGATGTCCCTGAGAAGAGACGTACATGAAGGCCTCTTGAGTCTAATGTGCCCATTTTGAGGAAGTGAGTCTTTGTAGTATTTTCCTTTGCCAGGGCAGTCCAAAATTGTGAGGTTCACCAATGCCCCTGCATACAGACGTGCATGAGGGCCTGTAAACCTGAAGTGCCCATTGTAAGGAAGTGGGTCTATTGTAGTATAGCCCTTAGGCAGGGCAGCCAAAAATTGGGAGGCTCCACATTGTCCCTGGATAGAGACGTGCATGAGGGCCTGTAAACCTGAAGTGCCTATTGTAAGGAAGTGGGTCTATTGTAGTATAGCCCTTTGGCAGGACAGCCAAAAATAGGGAGGCTCCACATTGTCCCTGGATAGAGACGTGCATGATGGCCTGTAAACCAGAAGTGTCCATTGTCAGGAAGTGGGTGTATTGTAGTATAGCCCTTTGGCAGGGCAGCCAAAAATTGGGAGGCTCCACGTTGTCCCTGGATAGAGACGTGCATGAGGGTCTGTAAACCTGAAGTGCCCATTGTAAGGAAGTGGGTGTATTGTAGTATAGCCCTTTGGCAGGGCAGCCAAAAATTGGGAGGCTCCACATTGTCCCTGGATAGAGACGTGCATGAGGGCCTGTAAACCTGAAGTGCCCATTGTAAGGAAGTGGGTGTATTGTAGCATAGCCCTTTGGCAGGGCAGCCAAAAATAGGGAGGCTCCACGTTGTCCCTGGATAGAGACGTGCATGAGGGCCTGTAAACCTGAAGTGCCCATTGTAAGGAAGTGGGTGTATTGTAGTATAGCCCTTTGGCAGGGCAGCCAAAAATTGGGAGGCTCCA
This sequence comes from Anomaloglossus baeobatrachus, assembly GCF_048569485.1. NCBI lineage: Eukaryota > Metazoa > Chordata > Amphibia > Anura > Aromobatidae > Anomaloglossus > Anomaloglossus baeobatrachus. The sequence goes on from NC_134354.1 coordinate 643,315,273, forward strand.
CGTTGTCCCTGGATAGAGACGTGCATGAGGGCCTGTAAACCTGAAGTGCCCATTGTAAGGAAGTGGGTGTATTGTAGTATAGCCGTTTGGCAGGGCAGCCAAAAATTGGGAGGCTCCACGTTGTCCCTGGAGAGAGACGTGCATGAGGGCCTCAAAACATTGTTCTTATTGCAAAGGAGCGGGTCTCCTGTCGTTGTAATGTCCATTCTGAAAGAATGGGCGAAAAAATTTACCACTGGGGGTATACCTGAAACAAAGGCCTAACTATTGTAACAGTCATCATGGTGGCGCATGAGGAGAAGGAGGAGCAGTCCAGCGATTATCCAAAGTCCAGAAGTGTGTACCCATGGGTGAGTGGAGGTACATGGCAAATTCCCGTTTCAAACTTTAAATTCCGCTCTCATTTGCTGGTGGTGTGGTGAAGTCTGGCCCAATCCAACCCTTGTTCATCTTGATCAGAGTCAGCCTGTCAGCATTTTCAGTTGACAGGCGGGTGCGTTTATCTGTAATGATTCCACCTGCGGCACTAAAAACACGCTCTGACAAAACGCTAGCGGCAGGGCAGGCCAGGACTTCCAAGGCGTAGAGAGCCAATTCATGCCACGTGTCCACCTTGGATACCCAATAATTGTAAGGCACAGAGGAATGTCGGAGTACAGTTGTTCGATCTGCAAGGTACTCCTTGAGCATCTGGGCAAACTTAGGATTTCTTGTGGCACTACCCCGCACCTCAGGGGCTGTGGTACGTGAGGGGCTGAGAAAACTGTCCCACATCTTAAAGACTGTTCCCCTACCTCTGGCGGATTGGACTTGTGCCTCTCTCGGCTGTACGCCTTGGTTGTCCACTGATTCCTGACCTATGCCGCTAGCGTTTTGTGAGGGGAATGCTTTGCCTACTTCCGTGACTATGGCCTTCCGGAACTGCTGCATTTTGGTTGACCTCTCCGCCTCGGGAATAAGAGACATAAAGTTCTCCTTGTAGCGTGGGTCTAACAGTGTTACCAACCAGTAATGATTGTCGGCCAAGATGTTCTTAACGCGAGGGTCACGAGACAGGCAGCTTACCATAAAGTCAGCCATGTGCGCCAGACTCTTAACAGCCAGTACTTCAGTATCCTGACCAACACGATGACTGAACATGCTGTCCTCCTCCTCCTCCTCCTCCTCCTCATCTACCCTGTCCTCTGGCCAGCCACGCTGAACCGAGGATATGACTGGTGTGCATGTCATATCCTCAATTTGGCCGGAGAGTTTCTCCATGTCTTCATCCTCCTCCTCGTCATAGTCCTCAACTGCACGTTGTGATGAGACGAGGCTGGGCTGTGTGTTATCACCCACACCCACTACTGTTTCTTGCTGCAAATCATCGCGCTCTGCCTGCAATGCATCATGTTTGTTTTTGAGCAGAGACCGTTTTAGAAGGCAGAGAAGCGGTATGGTGACGCTAATAATGGCGTCATCACCGCTCACCATCTTGGTGGAGTCCTCAAAGTTTTGGAGGATGGTACATAGGTCGGACATCCATCTCCACTCCTCAGGTGTTATGTGTGGAGTTTGACCCATTTCCCGACGGCTTAGGTGATGCAGGTACTCAACAACTGCCCTCTTCTACTCACATATCCTGACCAACATGTGCAGAGTTGAATTCCAACGCGTGGGGACATCACACACCAGTCTGTGAGCCGGAAGATGCAAATAGCGCTGAAAGCCGGCAAGGCTGGCTGAAGCAGTAGGTGACTTTCGAAAATGTGCAGACAGGCGGCGAACTTTTACCAGCAGATCAGACAGCTCTGGGTATGACTTTAGAAACCGCTGAACCACGAGGTTGAGCACATGGGCCACGCATGGAACATGTGTCAGCTGGCCTCGCCTCAAAGCCGCCACCAGGTTCCGGCCATTGTCACACACGACCTTTCCTGGCTTTAGGTTCAGAGGTGTGAGCCAGTGATCTGCCTGCTGTTTCAGAGCGGTCCACACCTCTTCTGCATTGTGGGGTTTGTCACCTATGCAGATTAGCTTCAGCACAGCCTGTTGCCGCTTTGCCGAGGCAGTGCTGCAGTGCTTCCAGCTTGGGACTGGTGTGGAGGGTAAAGTGGATGAGGATGCGCAGGAGGAGGAGGAGGCTGAAGAGCATGACATTCCGGAGCTGTAGAGTGTGGGTGAAACCCTGACTGAGGTAGGGCCTGCAAACCTTGGTGTGGGAAGGACGTGTTCCGTCCCTCGCTCAGACTGGGTCCCAGCTTCCACAATATTAACCCAGTGTACCGTCAACGAGATGTAGCGGCCTTGCCCACAAGCACTTGTCCACATGTCTGTGATTAGGTGGACTTTGGGTGAAACAGCGTTGTTCAGGGCACGTGTGATGTTTTGTGACACGTGGTTATGCAACGCGGGGACGGCACACCGGGAGAAATAGTGGCGGCTGGGGACCGAGTAACGTGGGACAGCTGCCGCCATCAGGTCGCGGAATGCTTCTGTCTCCACCAGCCTAAAAGGCAACATTTCCAGTGCAAGCAGTCGCGAAATGTTAGCATTTAGAACTGTGGCATGTGGGGCGTTGGCAGTGTATTTGCGCCTGCGTTCAAAGGTTTGCTGAATGGATAACTGAACGCTGCACTGGGACAAGGACGTGCTTGATGATGGTGTTATTTCTGCGTAGGCAACTGCAGGTGCAGGACCGGAGGAGGCTTGTTCGCAGGCAGCATGGACAGGGGATTGGCTCGCATGCACAACAAGCGAAGACGTAGCAGTGACATCAGCAAGCACTGCTCCTCGACTCTGTTGTACTTCCCACAAAGTCGGGTGCTTGGCTGACATGTGCCTGATCATGCTGGTGGTGGTCAGGCTGCTAGTTTTGGTACCCCTGCTGATGCAGGCACGGCAGGTGTTGCAAATGGCCTTTTTAGAATCATCTGGAGCCAACTTAAAAATTTGCCAGACTCGGGAAGACCTAACATTTATACAGGCACCTTGTGTCGTGTTGTTGTTCCGGGGAACGGTTGCCTGACTTCTGCCTGGAGCCACCACCCTGCTTCTTACTGCCTGTTGGGATGCTACGCCTCCCTCCCCCTGTGCACTGCTGTCCTCGCTCTGCATATCCTCCTGCCAGGTTGGGTCAGTTACTGGATCATCCACCACGTCGTCTTCCTCTTCCGCACCCTGCTCCTCCTCCTGACTTCCTGACAATTGTGTCTCATCATCGTCCACCCCTTGTTGAGACACGTTGCCAACTTCGTGAGAACGTGGCTGCTCAAATATTTGGGCATCTGTACATACGATCTCCTCATGACCCACTTCAACAGGAGCTGGCGAGAGGCCAGAATGTGCGAATGGAAACGTGAACAGCTCTTCCGAGTGTCCAAGTGTGGGATCAGTAATGTCCGAGGACGTGTACTCAGCCTTGTGGTAGGAAGGAGGATCAGGTTCTGAAATGTGCGGTGCAGTATCACGGCTACTGACACTTGACCGTGTGGAAGACAGAGTGTTTGTGGTGGTGCCAATCTGACTGGAAGCATTATCCGCTATCCAACTAACAACCTGTTGACACTGGTCTTGGTTCAAGAGCGGTGTACTGCTGCGGTCCCCAAGAATTTGGGACAGGACGTGCGAGCGACTAGATGTGGCCCTTTGTTGTGGTGAAATTAGAGCTTGCCCACGACCTCGGCCTCTGCCTGCACCACCATCACGTCCACTTCCTTGTTCCTTGCCAACGCCCTTGCGCATTTTGCAATGCTGTGCTGACGTGTATTCACTAGACTTGTGCGTTATATATTAGTTTGTGAAAAACACACACAAGTGCACCTGTACGCTGCCACCGACAGGCACACACGTGCGGTTTTTAAATGCAAGCACGGACGCACTAAGAACCTAACAGGTTTTTAGGAGCGACAATTACTGAGAAGTCTGACACTATCAGACACTGCTGACTGACGTGTATTATTCACTAGACTTGTGCGTTATATATTAGTTTGTGAAAAACACACACAAGTGCAGCTGTACGCTGCCACCGACAGGCACACACGTGTGGTTTTTAAATGCAAGCACGGACGCACTAAGAACCTAACAGGTTTTTAGGAGCGACAATTACTGAGAAGTCTGACACTATCAGACACTGCTGACTGACGTGTATTATTCACTAGACTTGTGCGTTATATATTAGTTTGTGAAAAACACACACAAGTGCACCTGTACGCTGCCACCGACAGGCACACACGTGCGGTTTTTAAATGCAAGCACGGATGCACTAAGAACCTAACAGGTTTTTAGGAGCGACAATTACTGAGAAGTCTGACACTATCTGGACTGGTTTAGACTGTGTACACCAGCCCCAGATATGATGAAGGCTGGTATACGGTCACCACTAGGAATGGCTATATACCCTGCCTGCCTGCCTGTATACTGCTACAATAGTCCTGACAAGGACTCTTCTGGTCACTAGCCTGTATTCCGACCTGGCTATACCCTGCCTGTATACAGCAACAATAGTCCTGAGAAGGACTCTGCTACTGTACTCCGACCTGGCTATACCCTGCCTGCCTGTATACAACTATAATAGTCCTAAGAAGGACTTCTGGTCACACTGTTTGCAGCCCTGCTCCGGAACTAACTATAAAGGGCCGCAAACCTTTCCCTGAAGCAGCAACACTCTCCCTGCACTCACTGTCTGGATGGCTGTGAGCAGAGCACAGCGCGCCCGCCGGTATAAAGGCTCGGTCACGTGTCTGTTTCTGTGTGTCTGTCTATGTGTGTTTCTGTGTTTGTGTCTGTGTTTCTGTGTGTCTGTCTTTGTGTGTCTCTGTGTGTATCTGTCTTTGTGTGTCTGTCTCTGTTTTTCTGTTCCTGTGTGTATCTCTGTGTGTGTCTGTCTCTGTGTGTCTGTCTCTGTGTGTCTGTGTGTTTCTGTCTTTGTGTGTCTCAGTGTGTCTGTCTCTGTCTGTGTGTCTCTGTGTGTGTGTCTCTGTCTCTGTGTGCCTTTGTCTCTGTCTTTGTATGTCTATGTATCTGTCTGTCTCTGTGTGCCTCTGTGTCTCTGTTTGTGCCTCAGTCTTTGTGAGTCTCTGTCTAATATTGCCCTCCACCCTGGCCTTGTCCCATTGCAAATTAAAGGGTTAAAGAAATAAAAGTATATGCCCACCTTTGGCATCGCCACGTTCAGAAATGCCCGATCTATCAAAATATAAAACCAATTAATCTGATCGGTAAATGACATAGTGGGAAAAAAATTCCAAACACTAAAATTACGTTTTTGCGCAAAATGCAGTAACAGGCGATCAAAACGTAGCATCTGCGGAAAAATGCTACCATTAAAAACATCAGAAGAAATGAAGTCCAGCGGATCACAGGCAAAATAGATTAAAACCTTTTCTTTATTTTTATCTCGTTAAAAACAGACAGACAGCAACCACAAATTAAAAACACATTAAAAACATCAGCTCAATACGCAAAAAATAAGCCATCACTGAGCTGTAGATCCCGAAAAATGAAAACGCTACGGGTCGTGGAAATTGGCGCAAAATGAGCGCCGCTTTTTTGGACAAACTTCTGATTTTTTTAACCCTTTAGATAAAAGTAAACCTATACATTTTTGGCGTCTACGAACTCACAACCTGAGGCATCACACCAACACACAAGTTTTACCATATAGTAAATAAAATATCTCAAAAACTATAGTGCAATCGCACTTTTTTTGCAATTTTTCCCGCATTTGGAATTTTTGGCCATTTTCCAGTACACTATATGGTAAAACTCATGGATTCATTTAACCCCTTCACGACCTTGGACGGATCTATCCGTCCAGGATCGTGTCCTGTTAAGCCCCGCCCCCAGCTGACATGTGTGCCTGCTAGCCGCGGGTGGAATCGCTTCCACCCGCGGCCATTAACCCCTTAAATCTTGCTGCCAAAGTCTGGCAGCAAGATTTAAATGCGCGCAGCCATGTTTGTTACTTACCGCCGCCCCCACCGGAAGTCACGTGTGTTATCACGTGACTATCGGTGGTTGCCATCGTAGCACAGGCTCATGTGATGACGCCTGCTGCTATGATGTTTCACTTTCGTTTTCCCTCGGCCGAGAGCAGAGGGAAAACCAAAGTGACTGAATTACTGATTGCTGTGATCAGCAGATAGTGATCAGCGATCGGATTGCTGATTGCTATAGCCCCCTAGGGGGACTAGTAAAATAAAAAAAAAGTAAAAAAAAAAGTTTTAAAAAATAAAAAAAAAACAAAAAACCTAAAAGTTCAAATCACCCACCTTTCCCCCCATTGAAAATTAAAGGGTTAAAAAAATAAATAAATATACACATATTTGGTATCGCCGCATTCAGAAATGCCCGATCTATCAAAATATAAAATCAATTATTCTGATTGGTAAACGGCGTAGTGGCAAAAAAATTCCAAACGCCAAAATTACGTTTTTTGGTCGCCGCAAGTTTTACGCAAAATGCAATAACAGGCGATCAAAACGTAGCATCTGCGCAAAAATGGTACCATTATAAACGTCAGCTCGAGACGCAAAAAATAAGCCATCACTGAGCCATAGATCCCAAAAAATAAGAACGCTACTTGTTTTGGAAAATGGCGCAAAACGTGCGCCACTTTTATTGGACAAACTTGTGAATTTTTTTTAACCCCTTAGATACAAGTAAACCTATACATGTTTGGTGTCTACAAACTCGCACCGACCTGAGGCATCACATAGATACATCAGTTTTATCATATAGTGAACACGGTGAATAAAATATCCCAAAAACTATTGTATGATCCCACTTTTTTTGCAATATTTCTGCACTTGGAATTTTTTTGCCGTTTTCCAGTACACTATATGGTAAAACTTATGATTTCATTTAAAAGTACAACTCGTCCCGCAAAAAACAAGCCCTCATATGGCAAGATTGACGGAATAATAAAAAAGTTACGCCTCTTGGAAGAAGGGGAGCAAAAAACAAAAACGCAAAAACGGAAAGTGCCCGGGGGCTGAAGGGGTTAAAAGTACAACTTGTTCTGCAAAAAATAAGCCCTCACATGTTAAGATTGACTAAAAAATAAAAAGGTTACGGCTCTCAGAAGAAGGGGAGCAAAAAAACAAACGGAAAACGGAAAATTTTCCGGGGGTGAAGGGGTTAAAAAGGTAAACGTTAAAATTGTTGAAAAGGACTACCCCGAAAAGTTGATTTCTGATGCGCACAATAAGACTAAATTACTTTGTCAATCAGACTGTTTAGCCAGTATACAGGATAGGGCATCTATCAAAGAGGGGGGGCTAAAGGATAGAGTCTACTTCAAATTTTAGGCTATATTTGGTCACAATCTATAATACATCCCATTATGCAGTTTGGAGCCTAGCAAAAAAATATTGGCATATTATTGGTAATGACCCTATGTTATCATCTGTTTTACCCAATAAACCGGCTGTTATATTTAGGAGAAACAGGAATTTGAAAAATTTAGTAGCACCTAGCCAGATTTATCAACTAAGGGTACCTAATACTGAGTCCTCTGCATTGCCTGCAGGTGTTTTTCAATGTTGTCACTCCAAATGCCTTTGCTGTGGGGTGATTAAACACAAAACAAACCTTTTTAACACTAGATGTCCCAGGAATTTCGAGCTCCATAGGGTTCCAATGGTAGAAATGTTAAATGACCCCTCTCTGGGACTTCTAGTGTTAAATCCAGCATCACTGAGGAGACTTTTTTTATAAAGCAATTTCTCACTTGTGATTCTCCCTACGTACACTGCTTGAGTGTTCTTGTGGCCTACAGTATGTAGGTCGCACAACCCAATGTCTGCAGAATCGCCTAAATAAACACAGACATAACATCCGGCAAGGTGTACTCACTCATAGTGTCTCAAAACATTTTTTTATCTGGCATATGAAAAACCCTGATGGGCTACAGGTAATTATCCTTGAACGGATATCGGAGGATGTACCAGAGCGGTTTTTGCGTTTGGTCCAGAGGCAATCCTTCTAGATATTCAAGATAGCTACAATGAGCCCTGAAGGACTCAACATAAGCCTTGAATATAATTATCAGATAAACAAGAAGTCTTTAAATTTACCTGTATGTGTATATACATCTATAAGTAAAGAATGACACAAAGAAGCAGTAGAGTAATGAAAAATGTAATTTATTAAACGTATAAAAAGTGCAAGGGATATAATGTACATAAATGTAAATAGACAGGACATCCGACAAAAAGGGTGAAAGAATCCCCATATAGGACCACATGCAAAGCACATAAAGCTGCTCAATTGCTAAAAAATAACATTGCTGTATAGTAATCCCACAGGTTAGGGGAGGGGAAAATATCAAAAGAGAAATACCTCAAAAAGAGTCAATCTGAATAGAGTCAGAGACCTGGATGAAAATCCAGTACACAAAGGGTGTCAGATACCCAACAGCAATTGTGTAGGAGAGCTTGCCAGTGGTATTAAAGCCGCATGTGGACGAACATGGGGACAAGTCCCAACACGTGTTTTGTGTACTTGCTCAGTACAAATAAAATTTGTTTTGTGTTTCTTTTTTATTATGTACAAAAGATAACAAATACATGGGTGATATAGAATATGAAGGATAAAGTATTAAAAATTGAATGGGACAGAAACTAAGTCAATCTAAATAAAAAAACCTAATAAAATAACACAACTTGATTCGAATCTCCATTTGAATCGTTTTCTCATACAATTTTCTATCTTTTTTTTATACATATATTTTTATACTCATTTTTACATAAATTTTATATATTTATTCCTTCTGATTTTAACATTTTTGTTCTTTCTTTTTTCATCTCCAGTATATACATTTTGTTTTTATTGGGCACAGCTAATTTCAAAGCAATTTAAATTCCCATGTTTTAGCTAATTTACATGACTAATTGGTAGTCATGTGGTGTTAGCATGTATGTATGTATGTATGTGGTGTGTGTGTGTGTGTGTGTGTGTGTGTATGTCTGTGTGTGTGTTTGTGTGTGTAATGTCTGCTGTAGCTGATACCTGGAAATGGTGGAGCTGTGGAAAGAAAGCGCAATAGGGTCTTACCCCAAAATACACAGGGTAAACACAAGTGGGGTCACTCACCAAGTCGAGTTGTGAGAGTCACAACTACTGTAAATGCATAAAAACTAGGCCATGGCAGCAGCAACCTACAGGCTGATAGCAGAGAGTAGTATAGAACGGGTTAATTTCACACTGCGCCAATGACCACTGGTAGAGATGATAAGATAAATGTCGCTTTATTTCATGCTCAGGTCTACGCGTTTCAGGAGACTCAGCTCCCTTCCTCAGGACAAACAGGCACAAGAAACATCAAATCTCTCTATTTGATGTATCTTGTGCCTCTTTGTCCTGAGGAAGGGAGCTGAGTCTCCTGAATCGCGTAGACCTGAGCATGAAATATAGCGACATTGATCTTATCATCTCTACCAGTGGTCATTGGCGCGGTGTGAAATTAACCAGTAGCTGATACCTGATGAAGCGGACAGGCTGTCCCAGAAACAGCGCCTGGTCTGCCACTGAACAGCACAGAGAGTAGCCGGCTGCCTCTCTGCAGAGCGGGCGCCTGGCCCCTAACCCTGCTGGGCCCAGTCGCAGTAGTGATCTCTGCAACTGCGGTCATTACGCCCCTGTCCCCAATTCTGTCCCCCATAAAAAGTAATTTCCTCTACTGTGGCCCCAATATACTAATAATGTCTCCAAAACTAGCTTTTATATACTGTAGTAACAATATCCTCCATTCTGTAAGCAATATAGTAATAATGTACATGAAGCCCACAAACCCATAAAATAAATGTTTTACCTGTAAAAACTATAGTATTTGACTGAAAACTAAATCACAAAGCCAAAACAATATGTGGTAAAACTAAATGCATTTGAGGATGCAGGAGAGCAGGCAGTGAATGACAACATTAAGTCTATGTGTGCACGTTGAAATTTCTGCATCAATGTTGCACCTTCTGGCAGAAAAATGCACCAAAAAAACGCATGCATTTTTGGTGCTTTTTATGCCATGCGTTTTTCTTAAAGAAGTCAATGGGGAAAGAGCTAAAAATCGGAGTTAAAAAACACACCAACAATTGACTTGGTGGATCTTCTGCCCTGAGCAGGTGTCCGTGCGATGGATTAGAGACTGGTCCTTCTATTCAGTAGGTGAGCTGACACACCTTTTTCTTTTTTGAACAATTGACATACTGCAGATTATTTTCTGCATCAAATCTGTGAGGAAAAAAAATAAACAAAGTACGCAAATTCCAAATTTGCACCAAATCTTCATCAAAAACGCACTTAAGGGCGGCTTTGCATGTTGCAACATCGCACGTGCGATGTCGGTGGGGTCAAATCGAAAGTGACGCACATCCGGCGTCACTTTCGACATCGTTGTGTGTAAATTCTAGATGATACGATAAACGAGCGCAAAAGCGTCGTTATCGTATCATCGTTGCAAGCTCCGACTTTTCCATAATTTTGCTGCAGCGATGGTACGATGCTGTTCCTCATTCCTGCGGCAGCACATATCGCTGTGTGTTACGCCGCAGGAGCGAGGAACTTCACCTTACCTGCCACCGGCGGCTCTAGGGAAGGAAGGAGGTGGGCGGGATGTTGACATCCTGCTCATCTCCGCCCCTCCACCGCTATTGGCCGCCTGCCGTGTGACGTCGCTATGACACCGCACGACCCGCCCCCTTAGGAAGGAGGCGGGTCGCCGGCCAGAGCGACGGTCGCAGGGCAGGTGAGTGCATGTGAAGCTGGCGTAGCGATAATGTTCGCTACGCCAGCTATCACAAGATATCGTACCTGCGACGGGGGTGGGGACTATCGCGTGTGACATGCAGCATCGGCTTGCGATGTCGCAACGTGCAAAGCCCGCCTAAGAGTGCATCTACAATCTTAAATTTGTAGTTCCAATCTATAGCATACTGCTTGGATGGTATAAGATGCAGAAGATGAAGATTTCAAATTAGTGCATCAAGACTAAATGCATTTTTATATATTCTGAGAGAACCACTTTAAGATAAAATGAAAGGCCTAAACACGACAAAGAAAATGGATCTCAAGGCAACACAACATGGCATACTGATGCAGCAAAGAAGGGCACAAATTAAGAATCCATCATTTTAAATGTCACGCTATGCAAAAGGTTAACTGCACAGAAAACTTGATTTTCGTTTTAGAACCAAATTCTTTGATTGTTACACAATTGCTTTACGTCTTAGCCACAATTTGTAGACCCAGTTGGGCATTATTTTTACTATCTTTTATTATGTAATTGTAAAACATTATCTACTTCTATATATATGTTCCTGCACTGCTGAAAGGAGTTCCCAAGTCAAATATGTCCCAGGCAAGAGGAGGGGGTGAGGCACTTGAGCTGACAGGTGCCTCTGCCGGTTTTCATTTCCTGTTGCTGTAATTTCACTTGTCACTCAGCACCGGGAATGGCACTTCTTATTGAGACGATACAAAATGAGCTGTTTATTTCCTTCGGTCCAGGGAGATTTGCTGCTCTGCGCTCCTGTCTTTCTCGCCATCTCTCTCTCCTGACAATCCATGGATGAAATAGAGGGGTGCTGACAGGCAACGGCGCCTCTCTATCAAGTGATTGCTTGACTTTCTAAACAGACCATGATTTAACCATTACAGTTCCATGACCCATGCTTGGCTGCTCCATGATAATGAGACTAGTATGAAAGATCCACAAATGAAGCCCAAACTATAATGTCACTGATTTGATCTTACAGCATTGTGTTGTCTGTTCAGTAATCGATAACTTCCTTGCTTCGGTAAAAAGATATAAAGGGGTAGTCAACGTGTCACAAAAACGGTCAAGGTCCATTTGTTAGGCTAATTTTTATGTCTATGTGCTTTCTACTGTTTACTTTGTCCTTTGTTTCTTTTTTTATAACACCTTCCCACACAGGGTTACATTCAGCCGATCTGAAATCCTAGCCCCCCCCTTTGGGTAGTCCAGACACACCAGTGGGCCGGACCAGGCGGATGAGAAACGCCCACCTAGGGGTCTGGAGAACCCGGGGGCAGAAAAGCAGTCAGTTGGGAGTTTGCAGTTAAGTCAGTGAGTGGAGGAGTTTGGAGGTGCTAATTGACAGGCATCGGGGTTGGATCCCTGGCGTACTGGCTAAGTGGCAGACAGTGGCCAGTGTCAGCATGAGATGGGATGACGGCTGCCGGAAATCCGAGGTGGACCGGGGCAGGGTTGTAGCCCGCCGGTACCGACACCGGAGAACCGGCCCGGAAACCGTGCATACAAGGGGGTACTTGGACCCTGAAGCCAGGACCGAAACCAACGGCCTAGATAATTAACCAATTGAGGGCAGGATTATAGGTCCTGTCCCAACTTAAGTCCCGAAAAGAGACAACCACCTACCGAGAGGGATAGGGCATCCGCCAGGGCCCGGTAGATCCCAAGGGTCAGCATCAGCGGGCAAGGCTCCCAACCAAAGGACCGGGAGTGGACTCCCGTGTTTCACATCAAGAGGTCCCACAGACAACACACAGCGTGCAGAGGAGAGAGACATTGACTACAAGCCCGGGTGTGGGATCAGATACACTCGTCTGCGGCCGGCCACCAACACCTTGGTTTACCAAAAGGACTTTGTGTTTATTGACTCCACACATCAGTGCAACTTCATCCAGCACCACAAAAACCAATGACTCCACACATCAGTGTAACCTCATCCAGCACCAGGACAACCGAACTGTAAGTTTACTGGTCCCTGCAACCCTGCACAACCCTGGGCCCCGGGGCATCCATCCCTACCCACAGAGAGGTTAATTTCCAGCTGCCATCCCATCGCCCCCGGGTACCCCATAACAGCAGCGGTGGTGCCACATCTCACCACCCACCATGGGTGGCATCACAGACTAATTACAGCAAATACCGTACAAATACGTCCCCTTTTATTCAAAGTGTCTGCGTGACCCCCAGGTTCGGTAGAGTCCCTCGAGCCATACCGCAGATCTGGAACTGAGCAGCACGGCTGCTGGCATGGGGGTGGCACATATAATTACTGTTGCATGTGAACAGTGGCCTTTAATCTGAACATGTAAATTGGATTTTGTGACTAGATAGGGCCTATGGACTGCTTGAGAATTATATAATTCAAGGAGTTTCAAATTAAAGGGGTCGTGCGGTCTAAAATAAGTTTACAGTCAATCTATGTGACTGCAGACTTATGAATCCTCCCAGCAATGCCATGCCCACTAGAAGGCAATACCTACTAGTTGGATGCTCCCAATCCATACACTTGTATTAAGTGAGGTCACTTCCACTAGTCGGGTTCTGCACGGGAAGATGCATATCAAATTCTCGCAGTCTTGACAAATCCTCACAGTGTGCGCTGGGAGGATTTTTAAAGGGGTATTGTACGATAGGTATGGGGAAACACCAAGCAAATGGCGAAAAGGAAGGGAAACCCTGTTTCTAGGTAAAGGAAAGATGGTGATCCTTGACTAAACCTACTACTGGTCCCTGGGGTCCCTCACCACCCTGGATAGGATCCACACCTACGATGGGACGAGCTCTTCGTCAACCCCACTAACCACTATAGACAACACAAGGAGGACATACAGGAGGAAAATTCATGAACTACTTATCGATAGATGGCACCAGTAGGAATTCAGCATAGCTATCTGCAACAACACCACAGAGGAGGACAAGCAACTGGCTTGCAAACAAGGCTTGAATAAACTGAAGAATATCACAAGCACCTGTCCAAGGAAGGAAGGGGTATATAAGCACCAAAAGAATGCTGATAGTCAGCAGCTGGGTGGAAGGCGAGCTCCTACTGAGGCCAAAAGGGGGAAATATCAATCCAGCAAGAAAGCTACTTATACCAATGAATACTGACAGCAGGACCAATGGAAAGTCAGGGAGCATATTGTGGAGCCAAATGCTGTGACCTTCTATGGCCCGAGACCAAATAACTCTGTCACGCGTGACAGGTATTCCTAACTCCAAGATCCTTTCCCAATATGTAATAGGTGTAGTAATAATAATAATAATAATAATAATAATAATAGCAAATACCTCCAATTAGAAATATCATATAGTTCTCTTGATTCACTGTTGCTTACCTCATGTTTAGGGCATTGCAGGACCTTAAGTATCCATGGTTACAACCACTATCAATTAACTAACTGTAACTATACAGTGTATATGGAAAGTATTCAGACCCCTTTACATTTTTAACTCTTTGTTTCATTGCAGCCATTTGATAAATTAAAAAAAATATATTTTTTTCATTAATGTAAACTCTGCACCCCATTTTGACAGAACCCCCCCCCCCACAGAAATGTAGAAGTTTTTGCAAATTTATTAAACAAGAAAAACTGAAATATTAAATGGTCATAAGTATTTAGACCCTTTGCTCAGTATTAAGTAGAAGCCTCCTTTTGATCTAGTACAGCCATGAGTCTTCTTGGGAATGCTGCAACAAGTTTTTCACACCTGGATGGATTTGGGAGTCCTCTGCCATTCTTCCTTGCAGATTCTCTCCAGTTCCTACAGGTTGGATGGTGAACATTGGTGTACAGCCATTAGCTGTGTGCTTAGGGTCATTGTCTTGTTGGAAGTTGAACCTTCAGCCAAGTCTCAGGTCCAGAGGTTTTCTTCCAGGATATCTCTGTACTTGGCCGCATTCATCTTTTCTTCAATTACAACCAGTCGTCCTGTCCCTGCAGCTGAAAAACACCCCCACAGCATGATGCTGCAACCACCATGTTTCACTGTTGGGATTGTAATGGACAGGTGATGAGCAGTGCCTGGTTTTCTCAACACATACCACTTAGAATTATCACCAAAAAGTTCTATATACATCTCATCAGACCAGAGAATCTTATTTCTCATTGTCTGGGATTCCTTCATGTGCTGTTTTACAAACTTTATGCGAGCTTTCATATGTCTTGCACTGAGGAGAGGCTTCCGTCGGGCCACTCTGCCATAAAGACCCGACTGGTGGAGGGCTGCAGTGATATTTGACTTTGTGGAATTTTCTCCCATTTCCCTACTGCATCTCTGGAGCTCAACCACAGTGATCTTGGGGTTCTTCTTTACCTCTCTCACCAAGGCTCTTCTCCCATGATTGCTCAGTTTGGCTGGACGGACAGGTCTAGGAAGAGTTCTGGTGGTTCCAAACGTCTTTCATTTAAGGATTATGGAGGCCACTGTGCTCTTAGGAACCTTGAGTACTGCAGAAATTGTTTTGGAACCTTGGCCAGATCTGTGCCTTGCCACAATTCTGTCTCTGAGCTCCTTGAGCAGTTCCTTTGACCTCATGATTCTCATGTGGTCTGACATGTACTGTGACCTGTGAGGTCTTATATAGACAGCTGTGTGCCTTTCCAAATCAAGACCTGTCAGTTTAATTAAACACAGCTGGACTCCACAAGGAAATAGCAGCGGTGATCGGTAGGTAAGTATACATTCTTTTTTTTAACTTTAGACGATGCTGGACTATTTTTTCATTTCGACAACCCAAATAACTAAATACTCCCCTATGTTTTATTTTATATAGTTACTAGCTGTACTACCCGGCTTCGTCCGGGTTAATAACTGCTGTTAACAAAAATCCTGTTAGCATAAATCCTGTTGTAAACATTTTTTTTGTTGCACCAAATGATGTAATTTGGAAGCAGGAGTTGTACTTCCTAATGTTGTCCAAGAAATGCTTTGATATTGTACTGGTACCTGTCATCAGAGACTTTAGGGGATCTGGTGGTGACAGGAGAGGTGGAAGTTTTATCTTGCCATTTGCACAGCATAAACCTGGCGGTTCATCGTTCCATTTCAGGGCACTGCAGTACATGCAGACCACATCCATTTTTCCTATCTGAACTTTAGGATGATCCTGATAGTTTATGTCTGGCTGGTAACAAAAGGCAGCATGTTTCAAATCTCCAACCATTTCCTGTGCCTTGGTGGAAGAAATAGCAATTCTCTTAGTGGCAAGTCGGCCTTCTCTTTGCTGAGATGACTCATTGGCCCTTGAGGAAGCAGCTCTTCTTTTCTTGTCTGCAAGCCTTGCTTCCCTCTCCTCAGAAAGTTCATTGGCCCTTGAGGAAGCAGCTCTTGTTTTCATGTCTGCAAGCCTCGGGTCTCTCTCCTCAGAAAGTTCATTGGCTCTTGAGAAAGCAGCTCTTGTTTTCAAATCTGCAAGCCTCGCTTCCCTCTCCTCAGAAAGTTCATTGGCCCTTGAGGAAGCAGCTCTTGTTTTCATGTCTGCAAGCCTTGCTTCCCTCTCCTCAGAAAGTTCATTGGCTCTTGAGGAAGCAGCTGCTGTTCTCACGTGTGTCAGCCTTGTTTCTCGGACTTCACATTTTTCATTGGCCTGTAATGCAGCTTTTCTTTTCGCATCAGCTGACATTCGTGCCAAGGAATTCCTTTTCTTATGAGGTATAATTGTGGTAAATATAGTCTGTAACTGACAGTTTCCATATCCTCTCACATAGAGGTAATGTGACTGACATCAGCCTTTCCACCAACACACCCTAACTGACATCCTATTACCTCACACAAGCTTTGTTATTCTGAGAATGTCCTTTGTTGCCTATATTAACCAGTCAGAGCTCAGCAGTCAGATTAATTACCAGTTGCAAAATAGAAGCTGAGCTGTGATTGGTTCCTATTGGCAGCCTGATAAATCCCCAGGCAACAGAAAGCCCTCCCCCCTGACAGTATATATTAGCTCACACATACACATAATAGACAGGTCATGTGACTGACAGCTGCAGTGTTTTCTATATGGTACATTTGTTGTTCTTGTAGTTTAGCTGCTTATTAATCAGATTTTTATTTTTGAAGGATAATACCAGACTTGTGTGTGTTTTAGGGCGATTATGTGGCGAGGTTGGTGTATGTGTGGTGAAATGTGTGCTGAGGGTGGTATATGTATTCAAGCACGTGGTAGCGTGTGTAGCATTTTGTGTGTGTGTGTACATATCCCCGAGTGTGGTGAGTATCCCATGTCAGGGCCCCACCTTAGCAACTGTATGGTATATACTCTTTGGCGCCATCGCTCTCATGCTTTAAGTCCCCCTTGTTCACATCGGCAGCTATCAATTTGCCTCCAACACTTTTTGTTTCACTTTTTCCCCATTATGTAGATGGGGGCAAAATTGATTGGTAAATTGGAACGCGCCGGGTTAAAATTTTGCATCACAACATAGCCTATGACGCTCTCGGGGTCCAGACGTGTGAGTGTTCAAACGTTTGTGGCTGTAGCTGCGACGGTGCAGATGCCAATCCCGAACATACACACATACATACATACATACATACATACACACATACAGTCAGGGCCATAAATATTTGGACAGTGACACAAGTTTTGTTATTTTAGCTGTTTACAAAAACATGTTCAGAAATACAATTATATATATAATATGGGCTGAAAGTGCACACTCCCAGCTGCAATATGAGAGTTTTCACATCCAAATCGGAGAAAGGGTTTAGGAATCATAGCTCTGTAATGCATAGCCTCCTCTTTTTCAGGGGACCAAAAGTAATTGGACAAGGGACTCTAAGGGCTGGAATTAACTCTGAAGGCGTCTCCCTCGTTAACTTGTAATCAATGAAGTAGTTAAAAGGTCTGGGGTTGATTACAGGTGTGTGGTTTTGCATTTGGAAGCTGTTGCTGTGACCAGACAACATGCGGTCTAAGGAACTCTCAATTGAGGTGAAGCAGAACATCCTGAGGCTGAAAAAAAAGAAAAAATCCATCAGAGAGATAGCAGACATGCTTGGAGTAGCAAAATCAACAGTCGGGTACATTCTGAGAAAA
The DNA here is from genome assembly GCF_048569485.1 of Anomaloglossus baeobatrachus. Classification (NCBI taxonomy): domain Eukaryota; kingdom Metazoa; phylum Chordata; class Amphibia; order Anura; family Aromobatidae; genus Anomaloglossus; species Anomaloglossus baeobatrachus. Next base: position 643,333,062 of record NC_134354.1, read on the forward strand.
AAGGAATTGACTGGTGAGCTTGGGAACTCAAAAAGGCCTGGGCGTCCACGGATGACAACAGTGGTGGATGATCGCCGCATACTTTCTTTGGTGAAGAAGAACCCGTTCACAACATCAACTGAAGTCCAGAACACTCTCACTGAAGTAGGTGTAGCTGTCTCTAAGTCAACAGTAAAGAGAAGACTCCATGAAAGTAAATACAAAGGGTTCACATCTAGATGCAAACCATTCATCAATTCCAAAAATAGACAGGCCAGAGTTAAATTTGCTGAAAAACACCTCATGAAGCCAGCTCAGTTCTGGAAAAGTATTCTATGGACAGATGAGACCAAGATCAACCTGTACCAGAATGATGGGAAGAAAAAAGTTTGGAGAAGAAAGGGAACGGCACATGATCCAAGGCACACCACATCCTCTGTAAAACATGGTGGAGGCAACGTGATGGCATGGGCATGCATGGCTTTCAATGGCACTGGGTCACTTGTGTTTATTGATGACATAACAGCAGACAAGAGTAGCCGGATGAATTCTGAAGTGTACCGGGATATACTGTCAGCCCAGATTCAGCCAAATGCCGCAAAGTTGATCGGACGGCGCTTCATAGTACAGATGGACAATGACCCCAAGCATACAGCCAAAGCTGCCCAGGAGTTCATGAGTGCAAAAAAGTGGAACATTCTGCAATGGCCAAGTCAATCACCAGATCTTAACCCAATTGAGCATGCCTTTCACTTGCTCAAATCCAGACTTAAGACGTAAAGACCCACAAACAAGCAAGACCTGAAGGCTGCGGCTGTAAAGGCCTGGCAAAGCATTAAGAAGGAGGAAACCCAGCGTTTGGTGATGTCCATGGGTTCCAGACTTAAGGCAGTGATTGCCTCCAAAGGATTCGCAACAAAATATTGAAAATAAAAATATTTTGTTTGGGTTTGGTTTATTTGTCCAATTACTTTTGACCTCCTAAAATGTGGAGTGTTTGTAAAGAAATGTGTACAATTCCTACAATTTGTATCAGATATTTTTGTTCAAACCTTCAAATTAAATGTTACAATCTGCACTTGAATTCTGTTGTAGAGGTTTCATTTCAAATCCAATGTGGTGGCATGCAGAGCCCAACTCGCGAAAATTGTGTCACTGTCCAAATATTTCTGGACCTAACTGTACATTCAGCTTTATATATTAGATTTTGATTAAAACTTGTTTTCTAGAGATGACATCAGAGACATGAAGTAATTATTCAGGATAAAAAAAAAACTACTGTAGATCTGTTTTCTATAAAAAAAACTTAATAAAGTAGTTTTACATCAGATTGCATGTGTATTGTGCGCTTTATACGTCACTACACTAACGTGAATATATTAGATTTATTAAAAGATTAATGTTCAGTGATTTAAACTGCCATCCCCATGCCCCCTTCTTTGTCACTTTATGGCAAATGCAATATGAAAGAAAACCAATGGCATGATGGTGACAAGTCTGTTAGGGGCACTTTGCACACTACGACATCGCAAGTGCGATGTCAGTGGGGTCAAATCGAAAGTGACGGACATCTGGCTTCGCTGTCGATATTGTAGTGTGTAAAGCCTTTTTGATACGATTAACGAGCGCAAAAGCGTCGTAATTGTATGATCGGTGTAGCGTCGGTCATTTCCATGATTTGGAAATGACCGATGTTACGATGTTATTCCTCGTTCCAGCGGCAGCACACATCGCTGTGTGTGAAGCCGGAGGATCGAGGAACATCTCCTACCTGCGTCCTGCGGCTCATGCCAGCTATGCGGAAGGAAGGAGGTGGGTGGGATGTTTACGTCCCGCTCATCTCCGACCATCCGCTTCTATTGGCCACCTGCCGTGTGACGTCGCTATGATGCCGCACGACCCGCCCCCTTAATAAGGCCAGAGCGACGTCGCAGGGCAGGTGAGTGCATGTGAAGCTGGCGTAGCGATAATGTTCGCTACGGCAGCTATCACCATGATATCGCAGCTGCGACGGGAGTGGGGACTATCGCGCATGGCATCTTAACATCGGCTTGCGATGTCGTAGTGTGCAAAGAGCCCCTTATTGTGTACCAATGATTTTTATTACTATTGTAGAAAGTGAGGGGAGACACAGTGGGGTCTGGCCTGGGTGATATCACGAAGTGCATATGATGGACAAGGAACAGAACACATGAAAAATATTAAATCTATTAAGGCAAATAGAAAATGAGAAAAATAAGTAATGCAACTGCTGATAAATAACCATTATATGAAATAATACAGAAACATGCCCCTCATTACATATCTTCATAGATTTTGTAGTCCTCATTAGCATCATTACAATATAGCACATTAAACCTAAACAGTCTTGGTCTCTCAATTACTTACCAAACAACAAGGCAGAAATCACTTGTTCACATCAATTTATGGAGCAGAACAAGTCACGCTAGATTAATTACCCCAACCAGAGGCCTTCTTTTTAAAGGTCTACACTCCATTTTTATAAATAGGAATGCATTTTATATTAACTACTGATGAGCGAGCACTACTGTTACGCGAGAGGACGGTTAGAGCAAAACTAATAACAGCTCCCAAGGTCCTCTGGGCAGATGACCTAGCCACAGATGGACAAGCAGCCGGACGGCACAACTTCAGAGGAACACGAAAACAAAAACCACAATCGGTGGTGTTAGCTGCACACCCACCGAGTACTGGAATTCCCCTGTTAACGGCACAGGGAGTCCTGAGGGAAACTGTCCATGTGCGTAGAGGGTACACCGGACAGTATACGCAGCCCAGTTAACTTCACAGAGCTGCCACAGTATGACTGGAAGGGTAGGGAGGAAGTGGGATAACTGGCCCTGGCTGTGCCTCACCGCGAATCTTGGTGCGACAGGCACCGGATGCCTAACACTGCCTACCACTTCCAAAATCACATGCAGCCTTGTCACAAGCACTACAGGTTTTTTTTGGCGCAATGGCCGCTATATGGTTGCACTTCTCTGTGCCAAAAAAATAGAATGACGCTCGAGCAGCCATGGGTGTCGTCCAGGGTCTTTTAAAGACTAAGCCCTGCCCCAAGTCAAGCACCTGATGACAATGACGCTGCCAGCGGCCACTCAGGGACCACCACATCACCAATGATGTCATCAACGGCCAATTAGCAGCCGCCATGACACCGCTGACATCATTGATGGCCAATCAGTGGCCGTCGTGTCATCGGTGATGTCAGCACCATCCAATCAGTGGCCGCCGCGTCACTGGTGATGTCACGTGCATGCACAGTAGCGCGAATCCTGCACTTAGAGTCAGGAAAGGCAGCGGGAACCTGCGCATGCGCAGTAGGGCAAACAGGGACTTAGCCTCAGAATGAACAAAGACCCTGGACTCCTGCCGCCTAGCAGCCAGGCGCCTGGAGCGGTGGACAGGTGTTGCAGGTGAGCAGCCGGAGATGAAGACGGCTCAGGGGCGGTTCAAGGCTTGTAGCAACTACCATGCTATGCTCGCGTGCAGTTGGATGCTCGGTTGGGCGCGACTTGAGTACCCGAGTGTAATTGAAGTCAATGGGGAACTCAAGCATTTTTCCCGAAGATTTCCCGGAAAAATTCTCGAGTTCCCTATTGATTTCCATTATACACCAGTTCACGAGTCATGCCCATCCGAGCATCCAAATGCTCATTACGAGTACCGAGCAGCCAAACATGGTAGTGCTCACTCATCACTAATATTAACCCTATGCAACCATATGCAACATAGGTCTAAAACAACCTTTACATATATAAAATTATTAACAGTATGCTAATAATGGCGGCCCCGAGAGTAGCCCATTAAACCAATGAATGCAGGACGGTAAAGAAGAGGGGGACATTGAAACAACCAGCAGGCCCCAGCCAAAATCTCATCACCAAATAATCATGTCCAGCTTGTGGATCCCTGAGAGGCCCACTCTGAGGGAGGGGTGGCGTAAAAGGCCACTCCGGGATGGAAAGAGGCAGAAGAAAGGGCTCCCATGAACTCGGGAACATCAGCGAGTGAGCGAAGCAGGATGACTGAGTTGCCCCTCCTCACCTGGAGCTGGAAGGAGTAACCCCAGAGTAGGCAATATTGTGTCCACAAAGAATTTCCAACACTGGGCCAAGCGCCCATTGTTTGGCAAGCATGGAACGGGAGAGGTCAGATAACAGGTGTAGGAAAGCACCATCAAAGTCAATCAGACCTTAATCCCGGGCTTTCCGCATGATAGCCTCCTTGAGCTGGAAAAAATGTACCCTGCAAATTACGTCCCTGGGCCTTGATAAGTCTGTGCTTGGGGGGCCAAGGGTTCGATGAGCCCAGTCTATCTCCACCAGAGTACTGGAAGGGTGACTAAAGAGGGTGTTGAATATGTCCTGTAGGGTCGGGATCAGGTCCTGCGGCCAAGTAGTCTCAGGTGGGCAACAGGCCCTAATATGGTTCCTCCGATTCCTATTCTCTGCATCTGTCATGATTGACTCCTGGCTCAGCTGGAGCTGAGCCTTTTTTTTAGTTTCACTTCTGATGCAAGTCATGTTAGGGATTAATCCTTTCTGCCTCGTTCTGGAGGTCAGGCTGCTTTATTAGGGCACTAATTCTCTTGGACTTCGCCAGTGACACTTCTGGCTCTGCTGTGTTCTGCTCTTGAGTGACCTGTTGTGTGCCCTGCCCCCTCCTGACCTCCATGTTCACCTGACCTGTTAACCTCCTCTGTTGTCTATTTCCATCAGTGTCTCTCCCACTGTCTCCCTGTTCGTTCCTTATCTGTTTACCTTTATTCTGTCTTGTCTTCCCACTCCCCCTCGCTTCTAGGCTCTGATTTCCTGGCTAATGACTATTTGCTTCCCTCTGACTACGTTTAGACTTTGCCCTTGTGTACTTACAAGACGTCATGTTGTGACACGGCTTTCTGACGATTCTACTGCCATCTGGTGGGCTTGACTAGTATTACCTCTGCTAGAGAATTCCCTGCTCATACGTTTCCTCCACTTTTACGCCCCCTAGTAGTTTACCAGCTAACTACCGTCTCAGATAGTTTCAGGAATCCTCTCAGTCCCACATTACTGCGCTGTACTGCTATTGTACATCTTAGAGTACAGCGTGACAGCATCCTTGGTGATATCAAATAGCATTTGAATGTAGCTAGAATGCTGATCAATAAGCCACTGCTGGGAATTCAGCTGGAGCTGAAAATCATGAGTGGAGGATTCCAATGTTAGTACTTTAGTGTTCAGAGTCCCAAGGTCTTCTCTGAGGGACCTGATCTCCATTTTGCAGACCACCTCAAGCCTGGAGATGTAGCCATCCATATTACGTTTTGTAAGCATGGAGATAATAAAGGACTGGAGGTTCAAGATCTCAGAGACAGCACCCAGTGAAAAGCAAGGCTCCTCCTGGCTTTGACCGAGCACATAATGTGTGAGGTAAGGCTCCACAGCAGGCTCCTGGGTCAGAGCATGGGAGGGGGCCTGTTCCATGGCCCCAGTGACTGTATCTCCCAGAGGGCCACAGCACCCACCAGCAGGTGCAGAAGGCAGCATCCCCAGAGACTCCTGATGGCTGCTAGGAGAGGCAGGGCTCCCTGTAGAGGCCTGTGAGGGGCAGGCACTGTCGTACCCGCTAAGGCTCGACCAGTGCAGAGCTGGGACTCCCAGAAACAAGAGAAGTACCAGGATGGGGGCCAGCAGGTACCTTAGGTGTCGGCGATGCTCTGGGTGATCCCGGGGGTGCCGCTGCAGGAGGAGAAGCCCGCTCACAGGTTTGGCGGGTCACGCACCACGAGATCCCTCCACATCCACCATGTAGGAAGGAGCCGGTCTCTCTCGAGGCAAGGAAGTGGGTGCCAAATACCGGGCAATGTCTTCCTTCAGCTTGCCTGGAGTAGTGGAGACGGATCCCTGAAATCGCAGGCCAGCATTCCCCCACATCTGAATGGGTGTACGAAAGCAGAGACACTTCTAAAAGGCAGAACAGAAGGCTGGATGCAGGGAGCTATGACAGCTTGCAACCAGCCAGCACCATTTCCAGGCCACACCTTACTACTATCTTTTTTTAAACTTCATTCTGCACTTAGGAAGCCACCAGTGGTTTTTGAAACAAAGATGTTATCAAACCACTCAAATAGACACACAGACTTCTTCCAGGCATCTTTTGAGTCTTCCCATCAACTCGTACTATAAAGTATAAATCAACTTTAGAGTAGAAGACTAGTGATGAGCGAGTCCCAAAAAGCTCGGGTGCTCGAGGCTCGGGCCGATCATCCCAAGATATTCGTGTACTCGGCCCGAGCACCGAGCCCAATGTTATCGTATGGGAGACCCGAGTATTTTTATGAAATGACCCCCCGGCAGCATGTAGAATCCCTAAAAATGTCACAAACGTCTCAGAAGAGTGCTCAAATGACATGGCAACAGCATGGGGAAGGCCCCTTGAAGCATTTATTAATCAAAAGTCACAGCTGTGAACAATTTTGACCGAGTTTTACGCCATTTTTACGGACTCACCAGAAAACCTTCCAAAATGACACCAAAATGAATTTTCATGGCACATACCCAATAGTGAGATAGAGCTGGTGTATGTTACTTTTGGAGAATACATGAAAGATTTTACGTGAAAACATTGTGTGGCACTCCGATGTCCCTGAGAAAAGACGTACATGAAGGCCTCTTGAGTCTAATGTGCCCATTTTGAGGAAGTGAGTCTTTGTAGTATTTTCCTTTGCCAGGGCAGTCCAAAATTGTGAGGTTCACCAATGCCCCTCCATACAGACGTGCATGAGGGCCTGTAAACCTGAAGTGCCCATTGTAAGGAAGTGGGTCTATTGTAGTATAGCCCTTAGGCATTGCAGCGAAAAATTGGGAGGCTCCACATTGTCCCTGGATAGAGACGTGCATGATGGCCTGTAAACCTGAAGTGCCCATTGTAAGGAAGTGGGTCTATTGTAGTATAGCCCTTAGGCAGGGCAGCCAAAAATTGGGAGGCTCCACATTGTCCCTGGATAGAGACGTGCATGAGGGCCTGTAAACCTGAAGTGCCCATTGTAAGGAAGTGGGTCTATTGTAGTATAGCCCTTAGGCAGGGCAGCCAAAAATTGGAAGGCTCCCCATTGTCCCTGGATAGAGACGTGCATGATGGCCTGTAAACCTGAAGTGCCCATTGTAAGGAAGTGGGTCTATTGTAGTATAGCCCTTAGTCAGGGCAGCCAAAAATTGGGAGGCTGCACATTGTCCCTGGATAGAGACGTGCATGATGACATGTAAACCTGAAGTGCCCATTGTAAGGAAGTGGGTCTATTGTAGTATAGCCCTTAGGCAGGGCAGCCAAAAATTGGGAGGCTCCACATTGTCCCTGGATAGAGACGTGCATGATGGCCTGTAAACCTGAAGTGCCCATTGTAAGGAAGTGGGTCTATTGTAGTATAGCCCTTAGGCAGGGCAGCCAAAAATTGGGAGGCTCCACATTGTCCCTGGATAGAGACGTGCATGATGGCCTGTAAACCTGAAGTGCCCATTGTAAGGAAGTGGGTCTATTGTAGTATAGCCCTTAGGCAGGGCAGCCAAAAATTGGGAGGCTCCGCATTGTCCCTGGATAGAGACGTGCATGATGGCATGTAAACCTGAAGTGCCCATTGTAAGGAAGTGGGTCTATTGTAGTATAGCCCTTAGGCAGGGCAGCCAAAAATTGGGAGGCTCCACATTGTCCCTGGATAGAGACGTGCATGATGGCCTGTAAACCTGAAGTGCCCATTGTAAGGAAGTGGGTCTATTGTAGTATAGCCCTTAGGCAGGGCAGCCAAAAATTGGGAGGCTCCACATTGTCCCTGGATAGAGACGTGCATGATGGCCTGTAAACCTGAAGTGCCCATTGTAAGGAAGTGGGTCTATTGTAGTATAGCCCTTAGGCAGGGCAGCCAAAAATTGGGAGGCTCCACATTGTCCCCGGATAGAGACGTGCATGATGGCCTGTAAACCTGAAGTGCCCATTGTAAGGAAGTGGGTCTATTGTAGTATAGCCCTTAGGCAGGGCAGCCAAAAATTGGGAGGCTCCACATTGTCCCTGGATAGAGACGTGCATGATGGCCTGTAAACCTGAAGTGCCCATTGTAATGAAGTGGGTCTATTGTAGTATAGCCCTTAGGCATTGCAGCGAAAAATTGGGAGGCTCCACATTGTCCCTGGATAGAGACGTGCATGATGGCCTGTAAACCTGAAGTGCCCATTGTAAGGAAGTGGGTCTATTGTAGTATAGCCCTTAGGCAGGGCAGCCAAAAATTGGGAGGCTCCACATTGTCCCTGGATAGAGATGTGCATGATGGCCTGTAAACCTGAAGTGCCCATTTTAAGGAAGTGGGTCTATTGTAGTATAGCCCTTAGGCAGGGCAGCCAAAAATTGGGAGGCTCCACATTGTCCCTGGATAGAGACGTGCATGATGGCCTGTAAACCTGAAGTGCCCATTGTAAGGAAGTGGGTCTATTGTAGTATAGCCCTTAGGCAGGACAGCCAAAAATTGGGAGGCTCCACATTGTCCCTGGATAGAGACGTGCATGATGGCCTGTAAACCTGAAGTGCCCATTGTAAGGAAGTGGGTCTATTGTAGTATAGCTCTTAGGCAGGGCAGCCAAAAATTGGGAGGCTCCACATTGTCCCTGGATAGAGACGTGCATGATGGCCTGTAAACCTGAAGTGCCCATTGTAAGGAAGTGGGTCTATTGTAGTATAGCCCTTAGGCAGGGCAGCCAAAAATTGGGAGGCTCCACATTGTCCCTGGATAGAGACGTGCATGATGGCCTGTAAACCTGAAGTGCCCATTGTAAGGAAGTGGGTCTATTGTAGTATAGCCCTTAGGCAGGGCAGCCAAAAATTGGGAGGCTCCACATTGTCCCTGGATAGAGACGTGCATGATGGCCTGTAAACCTGAAGTGCCCATTGTAACGAAGTGGGTCTATTGTAGTGTAGCCCTTAGTCAGGGCAGCCAAAAATTGGTAGGCTCCACATTGTCCCTGGATAGAGACCTGTTAGGTTCTTAGTGCGTCCGTGCTTGCATTTAAAAACCGCACATGTGTGCCTGTTGGTGGCAGCGTTCAGGTGCACTTGTGTGCGTTTTGCACAAACTTGGATATAACGCACAAGTCTAGTGAATACACATCAGCACAGGATTGCAAAATGCGCAAGGGCGTTGGCAACGAACAAGGAAGTGGACGTGATGGTGGTGCAGGCAGAGGCCGAGGTCGTGGGCAAGCTCTAATTTCGCCACAACAAAGGGCCACATCTACTCGCTCGCACGTCCTGTCCCAAATTCTTGGGGACCACAGCAGTACACCGCTCTTGAACCAAGACCAGTGTCAACAGGTTGTTAGTTGGATAGCAGATAATGCTTCCAGTCAGATTGGCACCACCACAAACACTCTGTCTTCCACACGGTCAAGTGTCAGTAGCCGTGATACTGTACCGCACATTTCAGAACCTGATCCTCTTTCCTACCACCAGGCCGAGTACACGTCCACGGACATTACTGATCCCACACTTGGACACTCGGAAGAGCTGTTCACGTTTCCATTCGCACATTCTGGCTTCTCGCCAGCTCCTGTTGAAGTGGGTCATGACGAGATCGTATGTACAGATGCCCAAATATTTGAGCAGCCACGTTCTCACAAAGTTGGCAACGTGTCTCAACAAGGGGTGGACGATGATGAGACACAATTGTCAGGAAGTCAGGAGGAGGAGCAGGGTGCGGAAGAGGAAGACGACGTGGTGGATGATCCAGTAACTGACCCAACCTGGCAGGAGGATATGCAGAGCGAGGACAGCAGTGCACAGGGGTAGGGAGGCGTAGCATCCCAACAGGCAGTAAGAAGCAGGGTGGTGGCCCCAGGCAGAAGTCAGGCAACCGTTCCCCGGAACAACAACACGACACAAGGTGCCTGTACAAATGTTAGGTCTTCCCGAGTCTGGCAGTTTTTTAAGTTGGCTCCAGATGATTCTAAAAAGGCCATTTGCAACACCTGCCATGCCAGCATCAGCAGGGGTACCAAAACTAGCAGCCTGACCACCACCAGCATGATCAGGCACATGTCAGACAAGCACCCGACTTTGTGGGATGTACAACAGAGTCGAGGAGCAGTGCTTGCTGATGTCACTGCTACGTCTTCGCTTGTTGTGCATGCGAGCCAATCCCCTGTCCATGCTGCCCGCGAACAAGCCTCCTCCGGCCCTGCACCTGCAGTTGCCCATGCAGAAATAACACCATCATCAAGCACGTCCTTGTCCCAGCGCAGCGTTCAGTTATCCATTCAGCAAACCTTTGAATGCAGGCGCAAATACACTGCCAACGCCCCACATGCCACAGTTCTAAATGCTAACATTTCGCGACTGCTTGCGCTGGAAATGTTGCCTTTTAGGCTGGTGGAGACAGAAGCATTCCGCGACCTGATGGCGGCAGCTGTCCCACGTTACTCGGTCCCCAGCCGCCACTATTTCTCCCGGTGTGCCGTCCCCGCATTGCATAACCACGTGTCACAAAACATCACACGTGCCCTGAACAACGCTGTTTCAGCCAAAGTCCACCTAACCACAGACACGTGGACAAGTGCTTGTGGGCAAGGCCGCTACATCTCGTTGACGGCACACTGGGTTAATATTGTGGAAGCTGGGACCCAGTCTGAGCGAGGGACGGAACACGTCCTTCCCACACCAAGGTTTGCAGGCCCTACCTCAGTCAGGGTTTCACCCACACTTTACAGCTCTGGAATGTCATGCTCCTCAGCCTCCTCATCCTCCTGCGCATCCTCATCCACTTTACCCTCCACACCAGTCCCAAGCTGGAAGCACTGCAGCACTGCCTCGGCGAAGTGGCAACAGGCTGTGCTGAAGCTAATCTGCATAGGTGACAAACCCCACAATGCAGGAGAGGTGTGGACAGCTCTGAAACAGCAGGCAGATCACATGCTCACACCTCTGAACCTAAAGCCAGGAAAGGTCGTGTGTGAAAATGGCCGGAACCTGGTGGCGGCTTTGAGGCGAGGCCAGCTGACACATGTTCCATGCGTGGCCCATGTGCTCAACCTCGTGGTTCAGCAGTTTCTAAAGTCATACCCAGAGCTGTCTGATCTGCTGGTAAAAGTTCGCCGCCTGTCTGCACATTTTCGAAAGTCACCTACTGCTTCAGCCGGCCTTGCCGGCTTTCAGCGCCGTTTGCATCTTCCGGCTCACAGACTGGTGTGTGATGTCCCCACGCGTTGGAATTCAACTCTGCACATGTCGGTCAGGATATGTGAGCAGAAGAGGGCAGTTGTTGAGTACCTGCATCACCTAAGCCGTCGGGAAATGGGTCAAACTCCACACATAACACCTGAGGAGTGGAGATGGATGTCCGACCTATGTACCATCCTCCAAAACTTTGAGGACTCCACCAAGATGGTGAGCGGCGATGACGCCATTATTAGCGTCACCATACCGCTTCTCTGCCTTCTAAAACGGTCTCTGCTCAAAAACAAACATGATGCATTGCAGGCGGAGCGCGATGAGTTGGAGCAAGAAACAGTAGTGGGTGTGGGTGATAACACACAGCCCAGCCTCGTCTCATCACAACGTGCAGTGGAGGACTATGACGAGGAGGAGGATGAAGACATGGAGCAACTCTCCTGCCAAATTGAGGATATGACATGCACACCAGTCATATCCTCGGTTCAGCGTGGCTGGCCAGAGGACAGGGTAGATGAGGAGGAGGAGGAGGATAGCATGTTCAGTCATCGTGTTGGTCAGGATACTGAAGTGATGGTTGTTAAGAGTCTGGCACACATGGCTGACTTTATGGTAAGCTGCCTGTCTCGTGACCCTCGCGTTAAGAACATCTTGGCCGACAATCATTACTGGTTGGTAACACTGTTAGACCCACGCTACAAGGAGAACTTTATGTCTCTTATTCCCGAGGTGGAAAGGTCAGCCAAAATGCAGCAGTTCCGGAAGGCCATAGTCACGGAAGTAGGCAAAGCATTCCCCTCACAAAACGCTAGCGGCATAGGTCAGGAATCAGTGGACAACCAAGGCGTACAGCCGAGAGGGGCACAAGTCCAATCCGCCAGAGGTAGGGGAACAGTCTTTAAGATGTGGGACAGTTTTCTCAGCCCCTCACGTACCAAAGCCCCTGAGGTGCGGGCTAGTGCCACAAGAAATCCTAAGTTTGCCCAGATGCTCAAGGAGTACCTTGCAGATCGAACAACTGTACTCCGACATTCCTCTGTGCCTTACAATTATTGGGTATCCAAGCTGGACACGTGGCATGAATTGGCTTTCTATGCCTTGGAAGTCCTGGCCTGCCCTGCCGCTAGCGTTTTGTCAGAGCGTGTTTTTAGTGCCGCAGGTGGAATCATTACAGATAAACGCACCCGCCTGTCAACTGAAAATGCTGACAGGTGACTCTGATCAAGATGAACAAGGGTTGGATTGGGCCAGACTTCACCACACCACCAGCAAATGAGAGCGGAATTTAAAGTTTGTAACGGGAATTTGCCATGTACCTCCACTCACCCATGGGTACACACTTCTGGAGTTTGGCTAATCGCTGGACTGCTCCTCCTTCTCCTCATGCGCCACCATGATGACCGTTACAATAGTTAGGCCGTTGTTTCAGGTATACCCCCAGTGGTAAATTTTTTCGCCCATTCTTTCAGAATGGGCATTACAACGACAGGAGACCCGCTCCTTTGCAATGGGAACAATGTTTTGAGGCCCTCATGCACATCTCTATCCAGGGACAATGCGGAGCCTCCCAATTTTTGGCTGCCCTGCCAAAGGGCTATACTACAATAGACCCACTTCCTTACAATGGGCACTTCAGGTTTACAGGCCCTCATGCACGTCTCTATCCAGGGACAATGTGGAGCCTGACGCTGCCACCGACAGACACACACGTGCAGTTTTTAAATGCAAGCACGGACGCACTAAGAACCTAACAGGTTTTTAGGAGTGACAATTACTGAGAAATTTGACACTATCAGACACTGCTGACGTGTATTATTCACTAGACTTGTGCGTTATATCCAAGTTTAAGGACCGTGGACGGGCGGTGGCCCGGCGGTACCGGACCGGTACACAAAGAAAAGTCAGCACCATCTGGTAGGGGCTTACGGACCCCGGCAAGGCTAGGAGTCGCCGTGAATTTGCCAAATTCGTTAGCGAAGGGAACCTCCTGGGTTTCCCAGCAGCCAAGTCCCGACAGAAGGCAACAGTCCAACCGAGAGAGGGAAACACAGTCACCGCCAAGGCTAAAGTTCCCAGGGCCAGAGCCTGTGGGCAAAAGGGGCTCCTCCAGCCCATATCCAAGCTGGGGAGCGGGTTACCGGTGGGAACCTATTGGAACCATTTACCGTACATAGGTGCAGGGAAAGGCAGTCACCATCAACCTGCCGGGAGAAACAACACCGCAGCCGTCTGTGGGACCCGTCCATCCAGCCGTGTGTTTTACCGAGAACTGTGTCCTCATCATTGGCTGAGTGAGTACCACCGTGCCGTGCGGCACAGCGCTGCCCCTGCAACCCTGCACCTCACCAGGCCCCGTAACCCGCCTGCCATCCATCCCTACCCCATCACCGGGCCCCGGGACAACCAACCCCCCTACCCACTGAGGGGAGAACTAACAACAAAGCTGCTCCCTGTCACTGCTCCCGGGATCCCCGTCCAGAGCAGCAGTGGCGTCACCAACTTCACCACAACCGTGGGTGGCGTCACGGATAATCACCAAATCCCCAACCATCCAAACAATCTCCCTTTTCACTCACGGGCGAGGAACGCCGCTCAAGTCCCCGGGATCCGGCCCACCGCTCGAGCCACCACCGAGTAGCGGCAGCAGCAGCAGCGGCCGGACCCGAGCAGTGGGAGAGAGCAGCGTCCCCTCCTCCGCCCGTGACACACACAAGTGCACCTGTACGCTGCCACCAACAGGCACACACATGCGGTTTTTAAATGCAAGCACGGACGCACTAAGAACCTAACAGGTTTTTAGGAGCAATTACTGAGAAGTTTGACACTATCAGACACTGCTGACTGACGTGTATTATTCACTAGACTTGTGCGTTATGGTTCCCTGAAAAATGCCCACAGGAAAATTGCCCACAGGAAAAATGCCCACAGGAAAATTGCCCACGTGGAAAATTGCCCACACGGAAAATTGCCCACATGGAAAATTGCCCACACGGAAAATTGCCCACACGGAAAATTGCCCACACTGAAAATTGCCCACACTGAAAATTGCCCACACTGAAAATTGCCCACACGGAAAATTGCCCACATGGAAAATTGCCCACACAGAAAATCGCCAATTGCAGCATCACAAAGTTTCAGATCTATGATATTTGAGGTGCAAGGTGAGGATGTTCACATAATAGGTCATCAACCTGTGATTTACAGTTGACCTAGTGCAAAACTGCAAAAATGCTGAAGATCTGTGGTTTGTAGCAGTCTGTCATTATCAGCAATACAAATGAGAGTGAAAAGGGAGTTAATGCCGCGCATCAGCCAAAATGAAGATGTAGCACGTTGATGTTATAAACGTATTCTTTTATTCCATCGGTCTACGCGTTTCGAGGATATACCTCTTCTTCAGGACCAGTGCATCAACATAGTATACTATGTCTAATGATCGTCTATGGTGGCGGATTCCGCCGCTATGCGCTAAGCAGCGGAATCCGCTGATGGATTCCATAACATTCTACTGATCATATGTACCGCCCCGGGGCTTGGCCGGCTGCCGAGACGCTCGGATCCGGGCTCATCGGTGGGTGGCTCGAGCTCCTCCTGGACCCGGAAGTCACGTCACTCTGAAGGGATGCTGACGCTACGTGAGGGGTGGTGTTCGGTGGGGAGGTCCACGGCCGAGGCCGCGGTTGTTTTTGGGGGTTAAGTTCGTGACGCCACCCACGGGTTGTGGTGAATGGATGGACACCACCGCTGCCATTGACTAGGCTCCCGGGGATGGTGTTGCGCAGCTTGGTGATTTCCCCTCCGTGGGTAGGGGGTGATGGTCCCAGGGGCCCGAGGGTGCTGAGGAGGGGTGATGCGTGCTGGCTTGTTGGTGCGATGCGGTGCGCGGCCCGAGGAAACTGTTGTACTCACTATTACAGACACACTGGAGTCTCTGGTAAACCAAACAAGATGGTGGACGATGGCCGCAGCCGGCTGCGCTTCTCCCCTTTTTTCAGGTTGGTGGTTTCCGCCTTTCTCCTGCACCTCACTTTTAGTAGAATGGTGACTCCTATGCCTGAGCAACAGTATTCTGCTCCCCAGCTTTGTGTGTGCCAGTAGAGCCCGTTTGCCCGCAGATGCCGGCCCGTGGGATCTCGATGCCTGGGCGGTGGCTTTCTATCCCTCTGGTTGGGCTGTTGTCTTCAGTCGGGTCTTGGGTGGGAAAGGACCTAAAGTCCAGACCCCAATCAGTGAATTCAACTCGGTCCAGTGGCTTCTCGGCCTCGTACTGGGTCTGAGTACCCCTCCTGGTGCTCTGGTTTCCAATCGGTTCCCCGGTTCGGTACCGGCGGGCTACTACCCGGTCCCGGTTCCTTACGGTTCCTTTGGCTGTAATCCCTGCTCCTGTAGGCGGCCACCACCATCTGCCCCCTGGCCACAGGGTATCTGGGCTCCAACCCAGATCCCTGACAGACGTGCACACTTTGCTACCACTCTCCTCCACTCCTGTCACTGAACTCTCTGTTTTTCCTGCCTCAGGCTCTCCGAACTCCTCGGTGGGCGTGCCCAACCGCCTGGCTCCACCCCCCGGGTGTGAACATCAAGTCCTGAGAGGGGTGACTCAGGGTTTTAAGGTTGGCTGCTGGTACCTTTTTAGGGGAAGGTTGTTTGTGCAAGGGCCTACCTGTGACTACCTGGCTAATCCAGGGCGTCACACATGCTCAGCATGTCCAGCAGAATGATCTAAATTGTTTAAAATCACTCCTGGTCTCTCTATCGCTCTCTGTCGGTCTCTCCCTCTCACCCCCTCTCTCATACTCACCAATCATGAGCGTGGCGCTGCACAACTGTCACCATGCTCTGGTGGCTTCTCCTCTTTTGAAAATGTCGGCCGCTCATTATTCCATTTCGTATTCCCTGCTTCCCCCGCCCACCGGTGCCTATGATTGGTTGCAGTCAGATGCGCCCCCACGCTGAGTGACAGCTGTCTCACTGCAACCAATCACAGCCGGTCTATATCATGCAGTACAATAAATAAATAAAAAATTTTAAAAAAACGGCGTGCGGTCCCCCCCAATTTTGATACCAGCCAAGGTAAAGCCACACGGCTGAAGGCTGGTATTCTCAGGATGGGGAGCCCCACGTTATGGGGAGCCCCCCAGCCTAAAAATATCAGCCAGCAGCCGCTCGAAATTGCCACATCCATTAGATGTGACAGTCCCGGGACTCTACCGGGCTCATCCCAAATTGCCCTGGTGCGGTGGCAATCGGGGTAATTAGGAGTTAATTGCAGCCCATAGCTGCCACTAAGTCCTAGGTTAATCATGGCAGGCGTCTAGGAGAAACCCCCCATGATTAACCTGTAAGTGAAAGTAAATAAACACATACACCCAAAAATCCTTTATTTGAAATAAAAGACAAAAATACACCCTTTTTCACCACTTTATTAAAATCCCCAAATATCCCTCCAGATCCGACGTGATCCACAGAGGTCCCATGACGCTTTCAGCTCTGCTACATGAAGCTGACAGGAGCGGCCACAGACCATTACCGCTCTCTGTCAGCTCCACACAGCAACTGAAGTGAATCGCGCTGTCAGCGGGGATGTCACTGAGGTAGTGCTGGTGTGTGCATTAATGATGGGGCGGTAGTACCTGCGTGTGTGCGGTGATGATGGGGGCGGTAGTGCCGGTGTGTGCGGTGATGATGGGTGCGGTAGTGCCGGGGTGTGCGGCGGTGATGATGGGGGTGGTAGTGCCGGGGTGTGCGCAGTGATGATGGGTGCATTAGTACTTGCGTGTGTGCGGTGATGATGGGGGCGGTAGTGCCAGGGTGGGGGCGGTGATGATGGGTGCAGTAGTGCCGGGGTGTGTGCGGTGATGATGGGGGCGGTAGTGCCTGTGTGTGTGTGGTGATGATGGGGGCGGTAGTGCTGGGGTGTGTGCGGTGATGATGGGGCGGTAGTGCTGTGGTGTGTGCGGTGATGATGGGGGCGGTAGTGCCGCTGTGTGCGGTGATGATGGGGGCGGTAGTGATGGTGTGTGCTGTGATGATAGGGACGGTAGTGCCTGTGTGTGGGCGGTGATGATGGGGGCGGTAGTGCCTGCGTGTGTGTGATGATGATGGGGGCGGTAGTGCCGGGGTGTGTGCGGTGATGATGGTGGCGGTAGTGCCTGCATGTGTGCGGTGATGATGGGGGCGGTAGTGCCTGTGTGTGTGCGGTGATGATGGGGGTTCTCTCTCTCTCGGCTAAAGAAAACTAACGCAACGTGTTATTTCACAGGAATCTGTTGCCTTTATTATCACACTATTTACAACGCATCCGTCACATGCGTCACACAACGCATTGTGACGGATGCCACATTGTGACGCATTGTGACGGATGCAATTGTGAAAGTAGCCATAGCTGGTCCTGAAAGCCCCAAAGGCACAGCAGAGAGGTGAGACTCTGTCGCTTGTACCACCTTCTGTTCGTGCTGGGAATGTATGATATGTTTTTGCAGTGGTGTAACTAGAGTCCAATGGGCCCCAGTGTGAATTTGGACCTGCCCCCCCACTCACTCATGTTCTCACATGTACGGGCCCTTGTAGTGTTCTAACTTCTATCAAGACTTATGAACTGCCTCCCCTCCCCCTTCATTATATAGTAATGTCCTCCGTCCTGGTATATATGCCCATCATCCTGGTGAGTATGTCCTCATCCTGGTGTATATGACCCAATGCTGGTATATAAGGTCCTCATCCTGGTATGTATGGTCCACGTTGTCTCCATCCTGGTATATATGTTCCCATCCTGAGTTACATGGTCCCCAATCCAGTGGGCATTCAAGTCTGTTGGCATTTTCTGTGGACATTTTTCACATATCATGTGAAAATCCTCACCTTGCACCTCAAATATCATAGATCTGAAACTTTCTGATGCTGCAATTGGCAATTTTCTGTGTGGGCAATTTTCCATGTGGGCAATTTTCCGTGTGGGCAATTTTCCGTGTGGGCAATTTTCCGTGTGGGCAATTTTCCGTGTGGGCAATTTTCCATGTGGGCAATTTTCCATGTGGGCAATTTTCCATGTGGGCAATTTTCCTGTGGGCATTTTTCCTATGGGCAATATTCATGTGGGCATTTTTTCCTGTGGGCAATTTTCCCTGTGGGCATTTTTCTGGTCACCGTGCGTTATATACTAGTGTGTGCAAAACGCACACAAGTGCACCTGTACGCTGCCACCGACAGGCACACAACGTGCGGTTTTTAAATGCAAGCACGGACGCACTAAGAACCTAACAGGTTTTTAGGAGCGACAATTACTGAGAAGTCTGACACTATCAGGACTGTTTTAGACTGTGTACACCAGCCCCAGATATGATGAAGGCTGGTATACGGTCACCACTAGAATGGCTATATACTCTGCCTACCTGCCTGTATACAGCTACAATAGTCCTGAGAAGGACTCTTCTGGTCACTAGCCTGTATTCCGACCTGGCTATACCCTGCCTGCCCTGCCTTTATACAGCAACAATAGTCCTGAGAAGGACTCTGCTCCTGTACTCCGACCTGGCTATACCCTGCCTGCCTGTATACAACTACAATAGTCCTGAGAAGGACTTCTGGCACACTGTTTGCAGCCCTGCTACGGAAATAACTATAAAGGGCCGCAAACCTTTCCCTGAAGCAGCAACACTCTCCCTGCACTGACTGTCTTGATGGCTGTGTGCAGAGCACAGCGCACCCGCCGGTATAAAGGCTCGGTCACTCTGTGCGGGCCGGCCAATCACTGCAATTCCACAACTAACAGGGCTGTGGCATTGCAGTGGTCTGCCAGCCAATCCCTGCATGAGGGCTGGCTCTCAAAAGAGTGCCAACATGCAGGGATAAAGACCACGAGTACAGCACGAGTATCGCGAGATTACTCGGTACCCGCCGAGTAGCCCGAGTACAGTGATACTCGTGCGAGTACCGAGTAGTGACAAGCATACTCGCTCATCACTATAGAAGACGCCTTCTTTTTGCCAATTGGCATCTTTGAAACCTTATGTGGTTAAGTTACTCAAATTCCTGGGCTTATGGACATCAAGTTATTTTTACATTCATTCTTTTAAGTGTTTAGTTAGTAGTTTGTTTTTTTCCTGGCAAATTTTGGAGAAAAAAATGGAGTGTGCACATACCATTAGATTGTCTTGAGTTGTCAAGGTGCCAGAGAAACTGTGCGAGAAGAAGCACTGCTTCACAGACCCCCAGCAGACTGATACAATTGTTAATTGAGCATTGCAGGGAATAGTCAAGTGTCAGAAAAGACACTAAAGTGTGTCAAGTGTTAGCCCACAGGTAGAAGTACCAATTGAATGTTGAAACCATCAAGCCTTTTGTCTCATGTAGGACTCTGTAACCATTAAGATCATTGACACCCAGCGAGGAAAGCTTTTAAAGGACATCTGAGTGCAACTGCATTTGTCCTTCATTCATGAGTGGGGAACCATTCTACCACCAAGGGCCACTACATCATTCTTTTTAGTGCTCATTCACACATCCCTGTTTAAATACGTACGTGAAAAAATGCTAGCAGTGTGATCAATGTTTTGGATCACTGTGTCATCAATGTACGATCCTTGTGTCCATTTATTCTATGAGTGTTATTTTCATGGATAGATCATTAACTAAATAATTTACAAAGCTTCTCCTATCCTTTTTAATGTTAAAACACATACAGCACACTGATGCCATCAGTACGCTGTACGTGTCTTTCACTGACCTATAGACTTGTATTTGCCCTCGTCTTACGTGCTGCCAGAAAAAAAAACAGACATATCTTTGTTATCCATATGGTCTGTGTAGAACATGTAAATGTGAATAGCACCATAGGTTATAATGGGTACATGTGGTACCACACGTGCGTGCCACATGGACGCGTGACTGAGACTTAAAGGTGCACACCATTTACTCAATCCCCTCTTATGCATAGGTTTTACAATGAGGATATTTAATTATTAATTAAAAAGATCTCAAATTAAATTGTTCAAAAGGTAAAATGCTCTATTGGTATTCCCAGATGGGGTTTTCTCCTCCTGACCCCATTGGCCTAAGCCCATGAAAGTATTTTGTAAACCTGTGGAAGGTGTCACACGGTGTTCAGCTCTGTTTTTTTTGTGTGGGACAAGCCACTTCTGTGGGGTGGGAGAGAGGTGTTATAGACCAGAGCTGTTCAGGAGCTAGGGTTAGGAACATCGACACCATTAAACATATCTTTGGGAACAGGGACAGCTATGGCCACCCTAATCCTAGGCCCAGTTTGGTGCCCTTGTTTCAAGTTACCTTGTCAAACCCTGTGACATTTACTGTCACACGATGTTCAGCTCTAAACTCACCAAGTGTCATAACGACTTCTGACCCTGCTCAAACTGCAGAGTTTGACAATTCAGACTATTGTTTCCCTGGTGGTTTTGAGTTGCACAGACTCTGGTGTCAACCAGTTACGTGCTTATTAGTGATTAGTCTAGCAAAAGTTAATTTGTGCTAGCCTGTGGATTGCTGCTAGAGTCACAAGTTACAGAAGACCTATCACAGCTGCCTCCACCCTTTTAGAAGA
This sequence comes from Anomaloglossus baeobatrachus, assembly GCF_048569485.1. Taxonomy (NCBI): domain Eukaryota; kingdom Metazoa; phylum Chordata; class Amphibia; order Anura; family Aromobatidae; genus Anomaloglossus; species Anomaloglossus baeobatrachus. The sequence goes on from NC_134354.1 coordinate 643,353,811, forward strand.
TGGTGGAGCCTGTTCCTCCACAACAATTTTAGCTTCATTTGGGATACCAGTCCTAGTGCTGTGGTGCTCTTGCTCTGGTGATCTCTTGTGCGTTATTTGGTGTGTTGGAGAAATATTCTGGTTGTCCGTTTATTGCCTTCTTCATTCTTTATTTCGTTCTGAGCACACATTGTCTTATTTATCTGTGCATGTGCAGTGAGTTTGAGTTTTGTTTTTTCCCTGTTTATCTATTTGTGTGGGATAAACCACTCCTGTCCTGGCCCTTCCTGGGGTGGGGGAGAGAGGGCACAGACCAGGGTTACTCAGGAGCTCGGGTTAGGAAACAAACGGGTCACCCTAGCCTTAAGGCCAGTGTAGGTGCCCCTGTTCCAAGTTATTTAGTCACACCCCATGTCAGAAGGCCTGCCAGACTTCAGCTCACAGTATTAATTTGTGAAATGCACATTTTTTGGAGGGGTCCACTGAAAAACAGGAGTGGTAGGACACAGATTAACATATATACAGTACTTAATCAAGCATCGGGGTGCTCAGGCATGCTACTGAGTACCATTCTCGAGTCTCCGCCTCACATATTTCGCAGCTGTTAGACAGCCAATCAACATGCGGAGATTATTTGCCATACACTGTAATTCAATAGCCATGTTGACTACTAGCATTACTGTAATTGGCCGGCCGCATCACGTCATCGGGTCTTATATGAGACCAGGGGGCACGATGCTCACCCCACTGCAGTTCATGCAGGGTTGATGGAGGAGGGAGACCTTAGATTAGAGCAGGGTTTATACACTTGGACCCTTTTGTGGCTTTCATGTGGCACTTAAGGGTGTTTTTAGCTTTGTTTAAGTACCAGCAGTTGGAGAAAATGGACAGATGAAAACTGTTCCTATACCTCCTCTAATTAATAGTCTATTAACAGCAACAACAGAAGAAAATTATAATACATAACTATATAGAAACAACAAAAGTCACAGTTGTGTCATTTGGATTAGGTAGATAGGTATGATCACAGTGACAGTGTGTGGGGATTAATTTTGCCTAGTGATAAGATATTCAGTGTGGTCATATGGTAAGAAATACAATCACAAAAATTGATATAAAGGGTTGGTCTCACCCATAGGTCCGGCTCTGTTATTGATGGGGTCAGAGGTATAGAGGAATCAGGTAGCCGTCCATTACCAGGCACAGAGCTCTTTCCCTGAGGTGGACTATGCTTAATCCTCAATCCCCAATAACTCCTGCCCTTTCAAGGGTAATCCCAAACTGACCCTGAATAACTTAGCCCTAGAAATCTTCGCCATAAAGCCTCCCAGGGTTAGGGACCTGTCAATGCATGACACTGTGAATTGATAGTATTGAACCTCTGGTATTTAGTGGCACTACCATCTCTAACAAGAGTGGTGTCCATGATACAGTTGTGTTCAACTTTTGGTCCTTTCTGGACATGAATGTTGTTTCTTATTGTTTGCACAATTTTTGGGTGATTGCATCGTTACGCAATTTTTAATTAATTAAATAAAAGTTCTGTATTATAATTTTCCTCTGTAGTTGCTGCTAATAGCCTTGTTTAAGCTAATAAATAAATAATGAAAAAAATTACATGGGGTCACCCCTATTTTTGATAACTAAATATCAGGCTGAGAAGGTCCATGATTATTGGGCCCCTCCCAGCCTAAAGTAGCAGCCCGCAGTTGCCCCAGAAGTGGCGCATTACATTAGATGCACCAATTCTGGCACTTTGCCCAGCTATTCCTGACTGATTGCCCTGGTGTGGTGGCAATCGGGTAATATTTTTGAGTTGGGGTCAGCTGGCATCAAGCCCAAGAGTTAGTAATGGAGTGGCAACTATCAGACACCCCATTACTAACTCAGTAAGTGAAAAGAGCACTGTCCCTTGTTCACCAATTTATTATTAAAAAACAGATCCCCACAGCTCCAATTTAGTCCATGTTGTGTCCCATAACATCCCTCGACTCTGAGACGAGTGGTGGTGATGTCAGTTTTATGCAAATTAAAAGCTGCTTTTTAAAGTACCAGCAAAACCTATGAGATTCCACAAATTTTATACACATAATTGCTTTTTTTTTAATGATTGAAATGGAAACTGCTGCATTTTTTTTTAAAGAAGCGCATGCCAATTCTTTCAGCGTTTATGCAACATTATTTCACCATTGAAAGCAATGCGAAAGTGCACAATGTGTTTTTGTTGCTTTTTTTGCTTCCATTTTGCCGCTTTTAAGGTTAGTCAAACTAACTTTAAACATGTTCTATAAATAAATGACACACCACAAAGACAAAAAAGAGGAGCAAAAAGGCAGCAAAACCTGCTTTTTGGAAGCAGCTTTTTTTACTGCCAAGAGAGCATGTTTTGTCTTCATAGTGCACAGTTAATACCAATACCACAACTAGTATGGAAGGCTATATCAATAAACAATAGCAACACCGATAAACAACAAGCAAGCCAATTTAAAAAATTCAATAATACTTTATTAATAAATAAAAATATTAATAAACACATAAAACCCGAACGGACAACCCCAAATGACGGATTGTATTGATATGGGGAGCCAGCACCCACAAAACAGATTTCACAATCTATAATAATATTCAATTAATTACATCCCGTTTAAGTAAACTATACATGGCAGAGGAAAACATTGCCTGTTAAGTTGTATGTACAGTTAGGTCCAGAAATATTTGGACAGTGACACAATTTTCGCGAGTTGGGCTCTGCATGCCACCACATTGGATTTGAAATGAAACCTCTACAACAGAATTCAAGTGCAGATTGTAACGTTTAATTTGAAGGTTTGAACAAAAATATCTGATAGAAATTTTAGGAATTGTACACATTTCTTTACAAACACTCCACATTTTAGGAGGTCAAAAGTAATTGGACAAATAAACCAAACCCAAACAAAATATTTTTATTTTCAATATTTTGTTGCGAATCCTTTGGAGGCAATCACTGCCTTAAGTCTGGAACCCATGGACATCACCAAACGCTGCGTTTCCTCCTTCTTAATGCTTTGCCAGGCCTTTACAGCCGCAGCCTTCAGGTCTTGCTTGTTTGTGGGTCTTTCCGTCTTAAGTCTGGATTTGAGCAAGTGAAATGCATGCTCAATTGGGTTAAGATCTGGTGATTGACTTGGCCATTGCAGAATGTTCCACTTTTTTGCACTCAGGAACTCCTGGGTAGCTTTGGCTGTATGCTTGGGGTCATTGTCCATCTGTACTATGAAGCGCCGTCCGATCAACTTTGCAGCATTTGGCTGAATCTGGGCTGAAAGTATATCCCGGTACACTTCAGAATTCATCCAGCTACTCTTGTCTGCTGTTATGTCATCAATAAACACAAGTGACCCAGTGCCATTGAAAGCCATGCATGCCCATGCCATCACGTTGCCTCCACCATGTTTTACAGAGGATGTGGTGTGCCTTGGATCATGTGCCGTTCCCTTTCTTCTCCAAACTTTTTTCTTCCCATCATTCTGGTACAGGTTGATCTTTGTCTCATCTGTCCATAGAATACTTTTCCAGAACTGAGCTGGCTTCATGAGGTGTTTTTCAGCAAATTTAACTCTGGCCTGTCTATTTTTGGAATTGATGAATGGTTTGCATCTAGATGTGAACCCTTTGTATTTACTTTCATGGAGTCTTCTCTTTACTGTTGACTTAGAGACAGATACACCTACTTCACTGAGAGTGTTCTGGACTTCAGTTGATGTTGTGAATGGGTTCTTCTTCACCAAAGAAAGTATGCGGCGATCATCCACCACTGTTGTCATCCGTGGACGCCCAGGCCTTTTTGAGTTCCCAAGCTCACCAGTCAATTCCTTTTTTCTCAGAATGTACCCGACTGTTGATTTTGCTACTCCAAGCATGTCCGCTATCTCTCTGATGGATTTTTTCTTTTTTTTCAGCCTCAGGATGTTCTGCTTCACCTCAATTGAGAGTTCCTTAGACCGCATGTTGTCTGGTCACAGCAACAGCTTCCAAATGCAAAAGCACACACCTGTAATCAACCCCAGACCTTTTAACTACTTCATTGATTACAGGTTAACGAGGGAGATGCCTTCAGAGTTAATTGCAGCCCTTAGAGTCCCTTGTCCAATTACTTTGGTCCCTTGAAAAAGAGGAGGCTATGCATTACAGAGCTATGATTCCTAAACCCTTTCTCCGATTTGGATGTGAAAACTCTCATATTGCAGCTGGGAGTGTGCACTTTCAGCCCATATTATATATATATAATTGTATTTCTGAACATGTTTTTGTAAACAGCTAAAATAACAAAACTTGTGTCACTGTCCAAATATTTCTGGACCTAACTGTAACAAAAATCAATTATCCATATGTATAAAAGATAGAAAAAAATAATAAATGATCATACAAAGAGCAACCAATATTACCAACAGGCAGCTGATCCAATGCCAAAAGTGGTGCGGCGACCCCTCACACTGACGCGTGTTTCGCAACAGGCATGCTTCGTCCAGGAGTTTCTTCATAGTGCAAAGTGCAACAAAAACGCAACATATTAACATAACCAAATAGGGTGAAAGTCCGGAAGCAGAAGAAAAAATGAAAGTGGACCACAGCAAGGAGCGTCCTGCCCCCCTAGATATAGTACAACTTGTACCCTTTAGTGCCTTTCATGTGACACTAAAGGGTGTTTTTAGCTTTGTTTACCCTAATAAATGTTTAAACATGCCATGGGGTCCCCCATATTTTTAATAAATGTAAAGCAGACAGCTGAAGGCTGGTATTATCAGACTGGGAAGGTCCGTGGTTATTTGGCTCTTCTCAGACTAAAAATAGCAGCCCACAGCCACCCCAGAAATGGAGCATCACATTATATTGCCTGCTATTCTCAATTACCCTTGTGTGGTAACAATTGAAGTAATATTTTATTCTGCTCTGCATCCCCTATTACATCATGTGTCAAGTTCAATATGAAAAGTTTAGTGAAAGGTCCTGCATAATAAAATTGATTTTTTCATATATGCCAAACGTTCCAGGTCCTGGGTGTAACAGCACCCTTTGCACCAACTATTTATACACAATTAACTGTTATATTTTTTTTTTATTGGATTTCCTATTTCTCATCACTTAGGGTTGCTTTACACGCTGCGATATCGTTACCGATATCGCTATCGAGCGTACCTGCCCCCGTCGGTTGTGCGTCATGGGCAAATCGCTGCCCATGTCGCACAACCTCGCTTACACCCGGCACACGCACTTACCTGCCTAGCGACGTTGCTATTGCCGGCGAACTGTCTCCTTTCTAAGGGGGTGGTTCGTGCAGCGTCACAGCGACGTCACATGGCAGCCCCGTCCAATAGCAGAGGAGGGGCAGAGATGAGCAGCTGGAACATGCCCCCCACCTCCTTCCTTCATCATTGCCAGTGGACGCAGTCAAGGAGATGTTCGTCGCTCCTGCGGTGTCACACATAGCGATGTGTGATGCCGCAGGAATGACGAACAACATCGCTACTCACCAGACAATGATATTTGGTGTTTGGACGACCTCTCCAACACCAACGATTTTTACAACTTTTGCGATCGTTGTAGGTCGCTTATATGTGTCACAACCTGCGATGTCGCTAACGATGCCGAATGTGCGTCACAAACACCGTGACCCCGACGATAAATCGTTAGCGATGTTGCAGCATGTAAAGCACCCCTTAGTTTGATTGTCTGTTTAAACTTGTTTCCCCCAGATATTTATTTTTTCCTGTATATAGTTAGTATATTCTGGTCTGATATAACCAATAATCCAATACTTAATCTGATACTATTCTTCATTTATATCAGTTCAGTAAATTTGTATCTTGTCACAATAAATGTATTCTGGTTTTTGAGTCTTTACAACCAAACTCCTAATTTTCACTGAACAATGGAACCTCTTGATCCGGCCCAGCTTGGAAAAATATTTGCCCCTTAAAGATGCTCTTTTGTTTGTGATTGCAAGGATAATGTCAGATAGTCTGCAGTATGGTTTAACGATGTATTAACTAGTAATATATAGGGGGTTTTGTATTATCAAAGCAAACAAGTCCACTTTAACCACTTAATGATAGACATAACTGATACGACATGACAGGACAGTATTAAATGTTCACTGATACAGCAGATTTAGCCTAGACCAGTTCTTTCCGTTGGCGGGGGTGGCAGGGGCTGTGTGTGTCCTGCCTGCGCCAGCTGCATTCCTCAGGATACTGCAGGTTAGCTTGATTGATGTACAATCCTGTCATATGTGCGCTTATTGAGGAAGGATGAAATATGTATGTGTCCCTGATGAAGTTATTGATATACAGCAGTGTGAGTTGCGGTTTATCATGCACACTGGCATATCATGAAAACAAAGAGTAGAACACTATTTGTTTACAATAAAAGCGCCCCAAGGTCATTCTTACATAGACACAATTTTATTCATTACATATTTACTTCATGGTGAAACACTGAACAGACAACAAATAATAAGATTGTAACAGTCAACATGACTGGATCTGCTTGGCCACAATACAGTAAACCGAGCCTACAAGGCAGAAATTAGGATTACAGCTACCCTATATAATATAGTATATATGGGGAATGTACTCCACTGATGAAATTATGCACACTATCTTCATAAAGTATTAAGGGTATGCTAAATATCTATTTTTGTTCTTGGATTTCCTTAGCAGTAATGCATGTCTATATTCTTACATTCATGGCTTTGATGCTTTAGCATTACAGAGTGCAACTGTCTTTTCTGTCATTATATGTCATGTTTAGTTATAAGCACCTGTTCACACTGCATGTTAGGGAGTTTCGTCAGTCTTTTTGTCTAGATTATAGGATCATGCCTTCTGACTGTGCACCCATCCCTCATTAGCCACAGGTGATTTTATTCTCTATAGCAGGTTCGTACTCACCCATACACATGGAGGTTTTTAAACCCAGAGAGACGCTTCAGTTCAATGTAGGAACTCAGTAATATAAGCTAGCCTTAACGTGGCTACTAGAGTTGAGCAATGTTCGAGGTTCGCCAATTTCATGTTCAAGTGATTTTGGGGGGTGTTGGAGTCGTTCGACGAACTCGAACGATTTGCTTAAAGTTTGGCAGTTCGAGTTACGTTCGAGAACGGTTCGATCACCAAAAGCGTGGCTTTTCACAGTAAATATGTGCGCAAGTTGCGTATCTGCATGCGTCCTGTGTCCCCAGCACAATCCCTCTCTCTTTCCTACTCACCGATCACGGGCGCGGCGCTGCACGGCTGTCACAAATCTCCGGCGGCATTTCCTCTTTTGAAAATGGCTGCCGCTTCATTATTCAATCTGGTATTCCCTGCCTTCCCCGCCCACCGGCGCCCATGATTGGTTGCAGTCAGACACACCCCCACGATGAGTGACAGCTGTCTCACTGCAACCAATCACAGTCGCTGGTGGGCGGGTCTATATCGTGCAGTAAAATAAATAAATAATTTAAAAAAAAAAAAATGCGGTTCCCCCCAATTTTGATACCAGCCAGGATAAAGCCACACGGCTGGAGGATGGTATTGTCAGGATAGGGAGCTTCACGTTATGGGGAGCCCACCACCGCAACAATATCACCCAGCAGCCGCCCAGAATTGCCGCATCCATTAGATGGTGCGGTGGCAATCGGGGTAATAACGGCATTAATCATGACAGGCGTCTCCCCGAGATACCTTCCATGATTAACCTGTAAGTGAAAATAAATAAACACACACAACGAAAAATCATTTATTTGGAATAAAAGACAAAAAAACACCTCATTTACCTCTTTATTAATCCCCAAACAACAATCCAAGTCCGAAGTAATCCACACGACACTGTCAGCTCTGCTACATGAAGATGACAGGAAGCCCCGTGTAGTCCACACCTACCATTCTCAAATTAGGATTCCAGATTGCTGTCTTCTTACAACTATACCCAGTATGATTCATACTTCAGTCTGTTCTATCAAGGTAAGACATCTCTGTAAGCATATTACCAATTTTCCAGTTCATATCTGCTATTTATGTGGGAATTGCAATCTCTTCAAATAAGTTTACCAATACTTTACTGCTATCCTGCGTCTAACCACTTCCCTGCTACAAGTTCCTAACTGCATACAGTACTTCTGGCTCTGCTTTCTGGTGCCTTCTGCTCCATTTGTCTGTCTGCCGTCCTGCATTTGCTGCTGTCCTGGTCCTTGCTGTCCCATCTCTCTAGTTACCGCTATGCCGCACTATCGCATCTAGTCTGTGCTGCCCATCTAGACCTACAGCTGAGAAAATCCACCTCACCAGAACCTTTAACATAGCTTTTAGGCTATGTTCACACATCTTAGTTGTGTTTTGTCCTGTGAGACCTTTGCACCGAAAAATTGAAACTAACAATGACTGCATGAGTTTAGGTAAACCCCATTAAATGTAGCACAAAAAAAAATCAATCTGGATTTCATAACCTGGGTTGTGTTATGCCATATTTAATTTAAAGGGTATCTGTCAAAGCAAAATTATATTATGAAATAAACATATTTCCCTGTAGGTCTGCTTTCTCTGAGAAGTTAACTTGTAGTTCCAAAATCCGTTGCCTGCTTGTACACCATGGGCTGTTTGCAGCGCCATCCTTTAGTCAATCAGGCTGCCCAGTTCCTTTCTGCTCCATTGATTGGCAACATTGTCCCAACTGAAGTCATAACTTTCAAGCAATGATGCACCAAGCATACCGTGTTTCCCCGAAAATAAGACCTCCCAGGAGTTTTCAGGGAAGCTTTAATATAAGACATCCCCTGAAAATAAGACCTAGCCACGGTCAGTAATGAAGTGTCATGCAGCGGTGAAAAAGTTAAAGACACTGCAGGACACTTCATTATAGGCAGCGGGCACCCCTAGAAGAGAGAAGACAGAAGAAAGAAGACCCCCGATCATACTTACCAGATGCCGACCGGGAGCAGGTGAGCACATCAAGGTCCTGCAGCAGAACACACACGCACACACACATCAGATCACACTCACTCACACTCACACACACACACACAAACACACTACAGATCGCATCCACACACTCACCACACCCAGCAATATCGCTTGCTTCTTGGCGGCGATACTGTGCACTGTGCGTGCAGTGATCTTCCAGGACCTGCCAAGGATCACATGGCCGGAAGCATGTGGTATCTCTGGATCTTGTGAGTGTGTGCGCGCATATGTGCGATATTGTGAGTGTGTGTGTGTGTGTGTGTGTGTGTGTGTGTGTGAGTGTATGCGATCAGATGTGTGCGTGTATGCTGTCTGATGTGTGAGTGTGTGTGTGTGTGTGAATGTATGTGATCAGATCTGTGAGTGTCGGCAGGAGGCAGAGGAGGACGGCGTGCAGCACAGCCATGCAACCATGTCTCCTCGAGAATAAGACACTCCCCGAAAATAAGACCTAGTGCTTTTTTCAGGGCAAAAAAAATATAAGACAGTGTCTTGTTTTCGGGGAAACAGGGTAGTTTTGTTAGAGAGTAATCTACAGGTTTGCCATGCTTCTTCTCAGGGAAAGTTGTCCTGGATGAAATGAACTTGGCTAATTTTTCAGAAATTCAAAGCTATTGATGTGCCAGGCCAAAGATCAAAAGTCCATATAAAGTGTAGTTAAAATATTAAGAAAACTTTTGCAGCAAATATACCACAGAAGGTTTTTTGTTTTCACTGGACATTTCATTGGGGCATGTGAGAGCCTCGCTCACGTTGCTGCAATTCCTGGTGTGATTCAAGTCAGTTTCACCTTTGCTACTTCATAATGCAATCTTGCCTTGGTAGACTTCATTTAAATAAAAATGTTAACCCCTTCAGCCCCCGGGCACTTTCCGTTTTTGCATTTTTGTTTTTTGCTCCCCTTCTTCCGAGAGGCGTAACTTTTTTATTTTTCCTTCAATCTTGCCATATAAGTGCTTGTTTTTTGCGGGACAAGTTGTACTTTTAAATGAAACCATAAGTTTTACCATATAGTGTACTGGAAAACGGCAAACAAATTCCAAGTGCGGAAAAATTGCAAAAAAAGTGTGATCGTACAATAGTTTTTGGGATATTTTATTCACTGTGTTCACTATATGGTAAAACTGAGATATCTATGTGATGCCTCAGATCAGTGCGAGTTTGTAGACACCAAACATGTATAGGTTTACTTGTATCTAAGGGGTTAAAAAAAATTCACAAGCTTGTCCAAAAAACGTGGCGCACATTTTGTGCCATTTTCCAAAACCCGTAGTGTTCTCATTTTTCAGGATCTGAGGCTCAGTGATGGCTTATTTTTTGCGTCTCGACCTGACGTTTTTAACGGTATCATTTTTGTGCAGATGCTACGTTTTGATCGCCTGTTATTGCATTTTGCGCAAAATTTGCGGGGACCAAAAAACGTAATTTTGGCGTTTGGAATTTTTTTGCCGCTACGCCGTTTACTGATCAGATTCATTGATTTTATATTTTGATAAATCGGGCATTTCTGAACGTGGCGATACCAAATATGTGTATTTTGTATTTTTTTAACCCTTTAATTTTCAATGGGGTGAAAGGGGGGTGATTTGAACTTTTAGCTTTTTTTTAATTTTTTAAAACTTTTTTTTTTTTATTTTACTAGTCCCCCTAGGGGGCTATAGCGATCAGCAATTCGATCACTCTGCACTATCTGCAGATCTCAGCTACAGAGCTGAGAACTGCAGATTTGCTGCTTTACTTTCAATGCCGGCTGTATTCCGGCATTGAGAGGAAGTGAGTCATGTTAGCTACAGGCGTCATCACATGACTCTGTGCTACCATGGCAACCACCGAAAGTCACGTGATCATGTCACGTGACTTCCGGTGGGGGCGGGGTAAGTGACTGTCATGGCGGCGCCCATATACATATCACTGCCAGATTTTGGCAGCGAAATGTAAGGGGTTAATGGCCGCGGGTGGAAGCGATTCCACCCGCGGCTAGCAGGCACACATGTCAGCTGTTGATAACAGCTGATATGTGCGCGGATCGCGGCCGCCTGCCGGCGGCAGGGGGCGGGGCTTACCGGAACACGATCCATGACGTACCCAGTACGTCATGGGTCGTTAAGGGGTTAAAATAACACAGGTCTACAAAAAATATTTTTGTAATTATTGCAGGTGACTTTGTACTTTTCTGAATCATCTTTTTGTCCGGATTTCAAAAATATATATAGTTTTCCTGTAGCACGTATAGTATACATGAAGCAGCATCATTATTATAAGGTATAGGAAATATACTGGCGACATTATGAAAGCAGTAATCTACATATCAGAAAAAAATGCTTCACCTTACAAAACAGTTTTTATTGAACCAAAATAATTTCACATGCAAAATAGAAACCATAATATGAGCAGAAATTAAAAGTGCTTGACATTAGACTTTCATTGATACGATTTTTCAGGGTTATCCCTATATCACATACAACAGTAATCTGCCATCATTGAGTCATTCCATTACTTTAATGTCCTGGTGAAATTGCTCGCCTTGTTCATCGCTTACATCACCAAGATTTTAAGAGAAGAAATATAAATGTGAATGCAAAAAGTGCATTTTCAGAGACATGCGACATCCAAGACACTGGTGGCATTTAGCAGTTCCTGAACTCCTTCAACATATTCTGGAGATTTATTTTTTTCCTAAGAAGTTTTCACAGATCCACTTGAAGCTTTTCCAAGAACTCAATTCCTTATCATTTAGGCTGTGTGCGCACGTTGCGTTTTTTCATGCGTTTCCGCAGCGTTTTCAACTGCACCGTTTTAATGCAAAAATGCATGCGTTTTGATTTCCAGGCAAAGTCTATGGGAAATAGGGCTTTCTTGTGCGCACAATGCTTTTAAAAACGCAGCGTTTTAGATGCAGAAAATTTGTCAAAATCTCTGCGTTTGAAGAAGCAGCATGTCAATTATTTTTGCCATTTTGGCAGCGGTTTACTAACATTATAGTCAATGAGAACTTTCAAAACGCATCCTAAATCAAAATCCTAGCGTTTTACATGCTTTTTTTTAATGCAAAACGCATGCTTTTTTGACAAAATAAATGCATGCGTTTTTGCCATTATATTGAGGTAATGATGTGTCCCTTTACACACACACACAGTTCGACAATTGCATTAATGAAATTGAATAAATTAACGTTATTTTAAACATAACTATTAGATTATATAAAACATTTTAGCAAAATTAGCTATTTTGTGTATGATTTTAAGCATGATATTTGTTATCATTTTTTTCCCTTTTTTTTCCATAGCTTTTGAATGTTTAAACTTTATTTAGTAGTGTATTTGTATTGAAAAGGCATCTGACTTTAAGCAATGAAAAAGCATGTAAAACGCGGTAAAAACGCAGGCGTATTTTTAGCATTTTTGTGGTCAAAACCAAATTTGACAAAGACAATTTCTGCCAGAGGATGCGTTTACAACTGCAAGTAACTGAAAACAACGTGCGCACACAGCCTTAGGGGGGCTTTACACATTGCGACATCGCTTCCGAAATATCGTCGGGGGTCACGTCGTTAGTGACGCACATCCGGTGCCGGTAGCGACATCGCAATTTGTAAATCCTAGGTGCGACGATAAACGATCGCAAAAGTGTCAAAAATCGGTGATCTGTGTAGCTTCGTTCATTTTCATAATGTCGGGTCGACCGCAGGTACTATGTTGTTTGTTGTTCCTGCAGCTCCACACATCGCTGTGTGTAAACCCGCAGGAGTGACAAACATCTCCTTACCTGCGTCCTGACGGCAATGCGGAAGGGAGAAGGTGGGCGGGATGTTATGTCCCGCTCATCTCCTCCCCTACGCTTCTATTGGCCGGCCGATTACTGACGTCCCGGTGACGTCGCTGTGACGCCAAACGCAACTCCCCCTTGAAGGAGGGATCGTTGCCGAGCTGATATGTGTGTGTGAAGCTGCCGTAGCGATAATGTTCACTACGGCAGCAATCATCACATATCGCTTGTGCGACGGGGGCGGGTACTATCGTGCTTGGCATCGCTAGCCGATGCTAGCGATGTCGCAACGTGTAAAGTACCCCTTAGAGTTCCTTCAAACACATCATCTCTCATAAGCTCCTGATCTGAGGACCAACAAATACTCCTTCCTTCAGTTTTGCTCGTGAAATGCTGGAGAATTTCTGTGAAATGTACTGGAACCCTTGTGAATTTGTCTTTGCCATGGCTTTCACAAAGTTTTTAATCTATCCCAACTTTATATGTAGTGCAGGAAGAAAGTTTTTTGTTAGAGAAACTAAAGAATTATGCTGAACATTGTATCTCCCTAGAGCATAGGTGTTTCTCTGTCCCCAATCACGACGAAGATTATGCTTTACTGTATTTCTACTGTCCCATATACACAAGAAGCAAATTTTGTGAAACCTCCTTTCATTCCCATTAGCAGATCAATCACTTTCAAATGTCCACAGATATTCTATTGATGATGCTTATATTGTAATATTGTATAGCATCCAAAACTGACAGATTTTCATAACTTTCCCTTATATGACATGAGTGAGCAAGAGGGATTGATGGTTTCATATTTCCATTGTGAAGCAACACTGCTTTCAAACTTCTCTGGGAGGAGTCAATAAACAATCGCCAATCTGCAACAAAATACTTTTGATTCAGTTCTTCAAAGAGGTCATTCACATTGTTATAGTACACCATTGGTTCATGAACTGTGAAAAATTGTGTTAAAGGGATACTTGTGTTTCGGTAATAACACACTTTGACATCATCATAAAGAAGATTGCTCTGTTTCAACCAAGATGCAAGAAGTTCAGCTTTATCTTTTGACAATGAAAGGTCACTGATGAGATCATTTAATTTATGTTGCGCAAAGTTCCACCAGGTACATAATCATCTTGACTTGAGGTCTCCCTATCTTCACCAGTAGCTTCAGCTCCATCATCTTCATATTTTACTTCATTTTCATCCAATCCAGAAAACAGTGGTACAGGAACTGGCCAGGTACCATCATGTGGAACTGGTCTAATCGCAGATTCAAGTTCAGGGTAATTAATCTTATGTTTAAACGTTCCTTGTAGAAAAGCCCTTCAGTTTAACAAAACAAAAGTAGCAGTCATCAACATGATTTTTGGATTCTTTCCAAATTATAGAAAGAATGGCATAGCTACTTTCCTCGTCTTCAACCAGTCACGAAAACCATTTGAAGAACTTGAGCATATCACATGAGGGGCCCAGCACACATTGATTATGCAGAAATAATGTAATAACAAAAATATTTATATTTCAGAAACTTTATGTGATAAAGCAAAACTAAGCATATTTTTGGAATCAGCACATCAAACTCCATAAAACAGACATATTACCTTTGCTGATGATTTTTTGTGTTGACCAGTGTAATCAGTGCTGCTTAAAAGTCATGCAAAGTTCAGTTGTATGGAGCAGTAAGTAATACGACTATGAGAGAATATATGGAATCCTAGGACTACTTCTATACCTTTTAACATGAATGACCTATAAGACGCACAATAAGACATAAAGAAACCATACTGATGAGTAGAGATGAGCGAAACGGTCGTGGTTCGACTCGAGTTCGGTTCGCCGAACGGAGGTCCCGTTCGAGTTCGGTTCGTCGAACGTTCGACGAACCGAACTCGAACTGCATAGGAAACAATGGCAGGCTTTCACAAACACATAAAAACACCTAGAAAACACCCTCAAAGGTGTCCAAAAGGTGACAAACAACTCACAACACAACACAAACACATGGGAAAGTGACAAGAACAAATTCTCATGCGAAAACAAAAGAGCGTAACGAGGAAAAAGAGGATGAGACACAGATATAGGCATGGCACGCCCTTCTAAAATCATGTAAAACACCGCAAGGTGACTCCAAGCGGAGTCTCCCTTTTTTCCAAAAATTGGGCCCCACACACACCCACCCATTCAGTGGCAGCACTTGCGCCCTAGTTGTACACTTTACAGCTAGATTTGCATCAAGCACATTCAAAAATACGCCATTCTTAACTGTCCCCAGGATGACACCGGGGTAGGTAGCAAAGTCTTTCCTGATCCCAGCTCTGTTCATCTTGGATCATTTTTAAAAACAATGTAAGTAAGGGTTGCTCCAAGCGGAGTCTCCCTTTTTTCAAAAAATTGGGCCACACACACCCACCCATTCAGTGGCAGCACTTGTGCCCTAGTTGCAAACAGGATGTTTTGATTTGCATCAAGCACATTCCAAATCCACAAGCATTTACTCTCCCCAGGATGACACAGGGGTAGTAAATTCCTTGTGGATCCATGACTTGTTCATTTTGATGAACGTTAGTCTTTCCACATTGTCACTGGACAGACGCGTGCGCTTATCTGTCAGCACACACCCAGCAGCACTGAAGACACGTTCAGAGACAACGCTGGCAGCTGGACACGACAAAATCTCCAAGGCGTAAGTGGAGAGCTCTGGCCATTTTTCAAGATTTGAAGCCCAAAATGAGCAAGGCTCCATTTGCAAAGTCATGGCATCGATGTTCATTTGGAAATACTCCTGTATCATCCTCTCCAGCTGTTGACTATGTGTTAGACTTGTTGTCTCTGTTGGCCTTGCAAAGGAGAGTCTAAAAAAATTATGAAAAGATTCCATAAAATTGCTGTTACCAGCACCAGATACAGTCCTACTGGTACGGGTAGACTGTTGAAGATGACGAGACCGTCCCATGTTTGTCAAGTTACAACTGGGAGATTCACTCCCTGCACCTGCACGGTTGTTTGGTGGAAAAGCCGAGCTAAGATCGAGTAACAGCTTCTGCTGATACTCCTGCATACGTGCGTCCCTTTCTATGGCTGGAATTATGTCACAAAATTTGGACTTGTACCGGGGATCTGATAGTGTGGCAAGCCAGTAGTCATCATCACTTCTAATTTTGACAATACGAGGGTCATGTTGGAGGTAGTGCAGCAAGAAAGCACTCCAGTGTCTTGCGCAGCCATGCGGACCAAGTCCACGCTGTGTTTGTGGCATAGAGGTGCTAACCGTTCTTTCTTCCTCTGACATCTCCCCCCAACCTCTTTCAACTGAAATTTGACCAAGGTCTCCCTCATCCGCTGAGTCTTCCATGTCCATGGACAGTTCGTCCTCCATTTCTTCATGTTCTCCTGCACCTTCCTCAACATTTCGCCTGCTACCATGCGCCCTTGTTGATCCCTGTCCCCCATGGTCCCATGCCTGCCGCGTTGGTGATGATGAACGTCTGGACCTTGGAGATGTTGTTATGTCTTGCGCATATGAATCCTCCTGTAGTTCCTCCCCTTCCTGTTGTCCCACCCCCTGACTCCGAATAGTGTTTAGCGTGTGCTCCAGCATGTAAATGACTGGAATTGTCATGCTGATAATGGCATTGCGCTAAACATATTCGTCGCCATGTCGAAACTGTGCAGAAGGGTGCATAGGTCCTTGATCTGAGACCACTCCATCAGGGTGATCTGCCCCACCTCTGCATCTCGTTGGCTCAGGCTATACGTCATGACGTATTGCACCAGGGCTCGGCGGTGCTGCCACAGTCGCTGTAACATGTGGAGAGTCGAATTCCAGCGTGTCGCCACATCGCATTTCAGGCGATGAACCGGCAGGCCGAAAGACTTCTGGAGCAATGCAAGTCGCTCAGCTGCGGCGCTTGAACGGCGGAAGTGAGCAGACAGTTTTCGTGCCCTGGTCAGAAGGCCATCTAGGCCGGGATAGTGTGTTAAAAATTGCTGGACAACAAGGTTCAACACGTGAGCCATACAAGGTACATGTGTCACCTTGCCCAGGCGAAGGGCCGCACCCAGGTTTGCAGCATTGTCGCACACGGCCTTACCAGGCTGCAGGTTGAGTGGAGACAACCATTTATTAAACTCGGACCACAGAGCTGACCACAACTCCTCAGCTGTGTGACTCTTATTCCCAAGACATGTCAAGCTAAAGACCGCCTGATGACGTTGTGCTCTGCTGCCAGCATAGTAATGAGGGGTGCGTGATTCCTTCTGCGCAGTGAGAACGCTGGTGGCCTGACCAGGCAGGCTTGGGGCGGAGGTGGAGGACACAGATGAGGTGGAGGAGGCAGAAGCAGTGGCGGAACTTGGACAGACAGAGGATTGACACACAAGTCGTGGGGACGGAAAGACTTGTGCAGCAGACCCTTCACCATTTATCACCATAGTTACCCAGTGCCCAGTCAGCGACATGTAACGTCCCTGTCCATGCTTACTGGTCCAAGTATCGGTGGTAAAATGCACCCGTTCACACACAGAGTTTCTCAAGGAAGCGGTGATGTTGTGTGCGACATGCTGGTGTAGCGCGGGCACACCTTTCTTAGAGAAGTAGTGGCGACTGGGCATCTGGTACTGGGGCACAGCGACAGACATAAGGTCTCTAAAATCCTGTGTGTCCACCAGGTGGAAAGGCAGCATTTCGGTAGCCAAGAGCTTACAGAGGGATAAAGTCAACCTCTTAGCTTTGTCATGGGTTGCAGGAAATGGCCTTTTATTTGTCCACATCTGAGGGACAGAGATCTGGCTGCTGTGTGTAGACGGTGTTGAGTAGGGTGTCCCTGGAAAAATGCAGGTTTGTGAGGAAAGTGCAGTCGGAGACATGATGTTGCCTTCATCCAACGTTGGTGCTATCGATGTCTGAGAGAGCTGTACACACGCACTTGTTTCCCCTTCCAAACCAACTGACGACCTACCAAGCAAACTGCCTGTTGCGGTTACAGTGGTGGAAGTTGTGCGTGGAAAACCAGGTGTGACAGCTGTCCCCACAGTCCTAGAAGATGAAGAGCGCGCGGATGCACTGGAAGGGGCAGGCCGTGGATGGTTCGCTCCGCTAGGCCGCATTGCAGCACGGTGAGCTTCCCACTGGGACCTATGATATTTATTCATGTGACGATTCATGGAAGAAGTTGTCAAACTGCTGAGATTTTGACCTCTACTAACAGAATCACGACAAATTTTACACATCACATAATTTAGGCGATCTTTTTCTATGTCAAAAAAGGACCAGGCTAGGCAAGGCTTAGAGGGCATGCGACCTGCTGAGCCCCCCCGACTAGTGCTCAGAGGCAGAATGGTGGCTGATGATGCAGTTGTAGACGTGCTACCAGTGCTCCGACTCTGTCCAGGAAGGCGCAAGGTAACTTCGTCGTCGGTTGCATCCTCCTCCACCGCCTCTGTTGACCTCCTCGAGTGCCTGACTGTGGGTTGACAGTAGGTGGGATCTAGAACTTCCTCATCAATTGTTGTGTTTGCACTCCCCTCACCCTCAGACCGAGCCTCTTCTTTCCCTGACCGAATATTTAAGTTGTCATCACAATCTGGTATCTGCGTCTCATCGTCATCAGTATGTTCCTCATTGTCTATAACCACAGGTGTTACAGTTTGTGACATAGGGTCAACATTATGCTCAGAAACTTGGTCCTCACGGCCTGAATCAGAGTCACAAAGGTTCTGGGCATCACTGCAGACCATTTCCTGGTCTGTACTCACTGTAGCTTGGGAGCAGACCTCTGATTCCCAGGCTATAGTGTGACTGAACAGCTCTGCAGACTCAGCCATCTCAGTTCTACCATACTGTGCAGGGCGGATGGAGACTTCAGAGCTGGGAGAAAGCAAGTTTGATTGGGATGACAATGAGGACTGGTGTTTTTTGGATGCGGTAGTTGAGGTGGCTGAGAGGGCACTTGTTGGACCACTTGAGATCCATTCAAGCATTTGACTTTTTTGGCCATCATCTACCTTTGTTCCTATTGTTCGTGTCCGTAAAAAAGGGAGCACATCGGATTGTCCACGGTAAGTAGTAGACATCTTACTTTTGCTGGAAGATGGTCTATCTTCAGCAGATGTTAATGTAGCTTTGCCACCTTCCCCACGGATAAACCCTTTTTTTCCTTTTCCAACACGCCTCTTCCCTTTTCCACCAGCATCTGTCATTTTGCCACTTATGTTGATTGCGACAAGATTGTCCACTTAAAATGTGGTAGTAAAAATTGAGAGGTGGTGTAGATTGCAGTGGTGGTCTAGCTTTATTAACAGCAGAATAAACAACAATAATTATCCCTGACAATGCAACTACGGCCCTTAAACTGGCAGCATAAATTGCTAGTATAATGGCTTAGTAACAATGAGTTTGAGTGTGCAATGCAGGCAGACGTGCTGCAAATATCTTGGCACTAGTGGGACTATACAGAAGTCCAATAGCCAAGTTTAGGATGCCACTAAGTTCACTCAGTGTTTGCTAGTATAATGGCTTAGTAACAATGAGTTGGAGTGTGCAATGTAGGCAGACGTGCTGCAAATATCTTTGCACTAGTGGGACTATACAGAAGTCCAATAGCCACGTTTAGGATGCCACTAAGTTCACTCAGTGTTTGCTAGTATAATGGCTTAGTAACAATGAGTTGGAGTGTGCAATGCAGGCAGACGTGCTGCAAATATCTTTGCACTAGTAGGACTATACAGAAGTCCAATAGCCACGTTTAGGATGCCACTAAGTTCACTCAGTGTTTGCTAGTATAATGGCTTAGTAACAATGAGTTTGAGTGTGGAATGCAGGCAGACGTGCTGCAAATATCTTTGCACTAGTGGGACTATACAGAAGTCCAATAGCCACGTTTAGGATGCCACTAAGTTCACTCAGTGTTTGCTAGTATAATGACTTAGTAACAATGAGTTTTAGTGTGCAATGCAGGCAGACGTGCTGCAAATATCTTTGCACTACTAGGGCAATACAGCAGTCCAACAGCCACGTTTAGGATGCCACTAAGTTCACTCAGTGTTTGCTAGTATAATGGCTTAGTAACAATGAGTTTTAGTGTGCAAAGGGCAGGAGGGTACAGTGGCAGGGTTGTGGGTCTCTGGGTAGAGGAAAGGAAGCCTGCCTTTCTATCCCTCCTAATGGGGAAATGCAGCGAGGAAATCCCTGACCTTAGCTACACAGACGCTGTCATCTTGTGTAGCTGTTAAACTCTGTTTTCATGACCTGTCACCTATGGCTCTGACCCTGCCGGTATGAGCCCATAAAAGGACTGATAGAAAGTGCTATCCCTATGCTGTACAGCGCTGTGTATGGAGCGTACACAGCAGTATCGGCGATAGGAGCTGCGCCAGTGATGTCTGACACCAAGGATGCAGAAGGCAGATAATGGCGTGCTGGAGGAAAATGTCTGGTTTTATAATGCAGGGACATGTGACATGGACATCCTATCACACATGCCGTTGCTTCTCTGGCTAAAAGTCCACTTAGCTGTGTGTGTGTGTCTGTGATTGGCTGACATGCTGGCCCGCCCCACTACACGCGCGCGCTTAGGGAAGGAAGACAAGGGAAAAAAAAAAAAAATGGCGATCGCCATTATACATACAGCAGTGATCTGAATGCGCTGTTCCCGCACACTATACACTGAAATGTCATAATAGTGTGAGTCACAGAGTGACTTACACTATTACAGCGGAAAGCCAGCTAGGAATTAGCTGTTTTTTTTGCTGCTAGAACCATTCTCGAACGTATCTAGAACTATCGAGCTTTAGCAAAAAGCTCGAGTTCTAGTTCGATCTAGAACAGCCCCCAAAATCACTCGAGCCGCGAACTGGAGAACCACGAACCGCGAATCGCGCTCAACTCTACTGTTGAGTGAACAATTGACTACACCTTTATTATTGTTGTCAGGAAAACCATACCACAAATGATTTGACCCTACTTATTAAAACAGTCCAACATGCCGGTAGCTGCACACAGTGAGCATGTAATCTCAAGGGCAAAAAATTCTCGCTAGCTGTGACAGTTTAAGTCTACCACCGTAATAAGCCTAAAGCATGTGGTGAGAAGGGGAGGTGTTGCCCACAAGCCACAGGTAGGAAAGAGGGGGTCCCTCTCCGCCTTTATACTATATACCCATTCATGACTCTACCACTTTTCCCATAGCCAATTACATTCCACCACGCCACATTCAAGTATATCATCCCTAAACCTTTAGTTTTAACCCTTGCAATCCCTGGCACCTTCATTAGGCATTATGGTACCAACGATGAGAGTTTGCAGGTACGTTCAATGAATCTGTGGCACCTTCCTGCAGCATTAGTGTACTCTACATTTGCGTTATTAAACAAGTTGATTTATTTGCACCACTTCTGCCAATTCACTCAAATTGATATAATAGGAGTTGATTAATGTAAGGCAGGTGAGGCAATTGATATAATAGAATGACTAGATTATTGATTTTTGCTATATAAGAGTTCAATCTCATTTGAGCTAAAAAACAACAAAAGAATGAAGCTAAATCATGTGTTGTCTTTTATGGTTGATAAACAGAATGCTGGATTCCCATTAATAGTGTTCTCCATTGATCACTTTGCCAGGGTTTCTATTGAAATCTCCAAAAAACTATATTCCAACGATGACCTTGATAGATCCCCAATGGATGTATTCACTTGTATGAAGGTGATGGGGTTTGTTTTTATTTTTTAGACATTCACAAAACTGTGTCAAACTTAATTTTTGTGCATATCTGAGGTTAGGTTCCTATTAATATAGTGCTCTCTGTCGAATATTGCGCTGTGGTTTTTGACAGAATTCACAAAAAGCTGTATTTTGATGGAAACCCCCACAGAGCTCTGACAGAGCCATTCACTTGAATAAAGCCGACAGTCACTGTGGACACTGTCTGACCTCTATTCTGGCCTTATTTGTCATTTTCAGACATTTGGTGTATGCATGAAAAAGACGAATACTGCCAGGATGGAGGCGAAACAGTGTCCACAGTGACTTTGTCGGCTTCACTTAAGTGAATGGCTCCATTGGGGGTTCCCATTGGAATACAGTTTTTTGTGGCTTCTGACAGAAATGTAGTGATGTAGTGCTCAGCGGAGAGCACTGTATTAATGTGGGCCTATCCTGAAAAAGTTTACTAGTACCATGCCGAAAATCAGGGGCGCACACATCATTGGTGCAACTTGCAGCCAAACAAAGGCCCAAGAGGTAAGGGGGCCCATTTCTACCTTCAAAGCAGGGGCAATTTTTCACTTTTATGATTCCTTGGGCTGGAAAGGGCCCATATACACCCTGTGCAGAATTATTAGGCAAATGAGTATTTTGATCACATGATACTTTTAATACATGTTGTCCTATTTCAAGTTGTATAGGCTTGAGAGCCAACTATCAATTAAGTAAATCAGGTGATGTGCATCTCTGTAATGAGGAGGTGTGTGGTGTAATGACATGATACCCAATATAAGGTGTGCTTAATTATTAGGCAACTTCCTTTTCTTTGGCAAAATTGGTCAGAAGAGAGATTTGACGGGCTCTGAAAAGTCCAAAATTGTGAAATGTCTTGCAGAGGGATGCAGCAGTCTTGAAATTGCCAAACTTTTGAAGCATGATCACTGAACAATCAAGTGTTTCATGGCAAATAGCAAACAGGGTCGCAAGAAGCGTGTTGGGCAAAAAAGGTGTAAAATAACTGCCCATGAATTGAGGAAAATCAAGCATGAAGCTGCTATTTGCCAACAGTTTGGCCATATTTCAGAGCTGCAACATTACTGGAGTATCAAAAAGCACAAGGTGTGCCATATTCAGGGACATGGCCAAGGTAAGGAAGGCTGAAAAACGACCACCTTTGAACAAGAAACATAAGATAAAATGTCAACACTGGGCCAAGAAATATCTTAAGACTGATTTTTCAAAGGTTTTATGGACTGATGAAATGAGAGTGACTCTTGATAGATGGATGGGCCAGAGGCTGGATCAGTAAAGGGCAAAGAGCTCCACTCCAACTCAGACGCCAGAAAGGTGGAGGTGGGGTACTGATTGGCTGGTATCATCAAAGATGAACATGTGGGACCTTTTTGGGTTGAGGATGGAGTGAAGCTCAACTCCCAGACCTACTGCCAGTTTCTGGAAGACAACTTCTTCAAGCAGTGGTAAAGGAAGAAGGCAGTATAGTTCAAGAAAAACATGATTTTCATGCAGGACAATGCTCCATCACATGCATCCAACTACTCCATAGCGTGGCTGGCCAGTAAAGGTCTAAAAGATGAAAAAATAATGACATGGCCCCCTTGTTCACCTGATCGAAACCCCATAGAGAACCTGTGGTCCCTCATAAAATGTAAGATCTACAGGGAGGGAAAACAGTACACCTCTCGGAACAGTGTCTGGGAGGCTGTGCTGGCTGTTTCACGCAATGTTGATTGTAAACAGATCAAGTAACTGACAGAATCTATGGATGGTAGGCTGTTGAGTGTCATCATAAAGAAAGGTGGCTATATTGGTCACTAATTTTTGGGGGTTTTGTTTTTGCATGTCAGAAATGTTTATTTCTAAATTTTGTGCAGTTATATTGGTTTACCTGGTGAAAATAAACAAGTGAGATGGGAATATATTTGTTTTTTATTAAGTTACCTAATAATTCTGCACAGTAATAGTTACCTGCAAAAACAGATATCCTCCTAAGATAGCCAAATCTAAAAAAAAACCACCCTAACTTCCAAAAATATTAAGCTTTGATATTTATGAGTCTTTTGGGTTGATTGATCAATAATAAAAAAAAATCCGCTAAAATACAACTTGCCTAATAATTCTGCACACGGTGTATTGTTCTTGCACTGGGGCCCTTTTCTCCCAGTGCCGAAGGGAGTGACCATAGTGACGCAGTTGGCTTCATTCAATTGGATGGCTTCATCTGGGCTGTGTAAGAGTTCCCGTCAAAACACAATTTTTGGGGGATTCTGATATAAACTCCTATATAGTGCTTGGTGGAGAGCATTGTATGAATGTGAACCTAGCCTACAGAATTGTCAGAAGCTTCCCATGAAATGCTGCTTTACTAATAAACATTAGGGTATATGGACAAGCTAAGTATTTGGTCAGAAATTTTTCCACCATTTCTGTGAGCAGTTTGTTTATGCTCCCTGTGATAATGTGGATTTCTTCCGGATTCTCCGGTCTCCTCCCACACTCTAACGACAAAGTGATAGGGACCTTAGATTGTGAGCCCCAATGGGGATAGTGATGCTAATGTATGTAAAGCCCTGTGGAATTAATAACACTATATAAGTGCATAAATATTATTATTATTATTATTATTATTATTATTATTATTATTTCTTCATCTCTTGGCATGAAAAACGCACAGGCAAAAAAAGCTAGTTTTTGCCGTGTTTTTGATGCATTTTTACATACATTTTTGATGCAGATTTTTCCCACTCAATTAGCATGAGTAAAATCCACAGCAAAAAAACTGAAAAAATTTACATGCAGCACATTTAAATCTGTACCAAATATGCAAAGAAGAAAATAAGCAATATGTGCATAAGTATGAAATATATACAGCTGCACACTAAAATACTAACAATGAAAAAGTGAACTCTGGCATTGCATTACTGCTATAGGAATATTTGAAAAAAGTGATGTTTAGCTTATGTATTGGCCAATGCATGTGAGCCTGATAACCAACGGCAAGGTAATCTCTATATATCGGGAACCTAACTTGAAATGCCACTCTTAGGAGTCTAGCTGCCCAGACATGGAGGTTTTAACCCAGATAGCGGCATTTTATCCAGACATGGAGGTTTTTTTACCCAGAGAGTGGCATTTCAAGTTAGGTTCCCGATATACAGAGATTACCTTGCTGTTGGGTATTGGAATCACATGCCAATACATAAGCTAAACATCTCTTTTTTCAAATATTCCTATAGCAGTAATGCAATGCCAGAGTTCAATTTTTCATTGTTAGCATTTTAGTGTGCAGCTGTATGTGTTTTTCAACTAGCACCTGTTCACACCTATTGGATGTGCAGGTCAGTCTTTTTGTATATTATGTGCAGAAGACTTCAGAATTCTCATTTACTTTACTGGCATCAGGAATTTGTGACAAATCTGCGTAGAAAAAAATGTGACACATATGCAGCATGTGAACAGGCTATAAAAATAAAATAAAAAATCAATATCATTTTCTAAAGAAACAATTTAAAAATAGACTGCATTGCTTCACTTCATGGCAATTCTTAAGATTTAAATTATACTACTAACAATTACTAAATAAAGGTCAGGTGAAAATTTCTTATATAATGACAATATAGAACTAAATAAAAAATGTTAAATATTATGGAGAATAATAACATTTTTAATAATTGTAATTCACTCAAGCAACATTAATTCACAGAAAAATATAGCAGTTAATCTTAGCTTAGACCAAGAGCAACACAAGACTATTCTTGTATGTAGCATCCTGTATGACGAGGAGTCGAGGACACATTTATTTCCTGTTTGCACATAAATATTAATTTGCTCTGTTCAGTCTTTACAGTCTTACAATCTTCTTCAGTCCATTCACCGAGCTTGACTCATATTATAAAAGTTGGACGTTAGCCCTCCCCAGCAGTGATCTGCTTCATTATCATACTGACAAGTATGAATTGAAAGTCCCTTATATATATATCTCATTGAACTAACAAGACATCTATCTTGGAGCACCCTTCACCTCCAGCCATCCATCCTCTGGACAGGCAGCATTTATTACACATTCTGAGAGGAGGAGGGATCTGGTTTCTCTTCCAAAGGCAATTAGAGAGACAGCTGGGTGTTGGGGGTAGTGATAAGGGAGGATCGGAAAGGCAAACAGCTACAATCGATTTCATTTTATTCCCCACACATCGCCTCGTAGCTGCTCAGCACAACAGCTTCTTTATTGGAAAACAACTATTTCTTTAGAGTCCTTTACACAAAGTGATTATTGGTTATTTATGAGCATTTGTAAAGATCTTTGCCCTATATATAAAAGCAAAATGTTCAATGATCGATTAATAAATATTGATCAGTGTATAGGAGCCCATTCATATGTGAAAATATGAATTATCTCTCATGTATCCAAGGTCTATCATTTATATAATTAGGTGTGAACAAAAGTCCTACCAAAATGAAAGAGCTTTATTGAAGAACTGATGAATAGAGATTAGAAATGGAAGTTCAGGTTCACCGGGTTCAGCGTAGTTTAGATAAAGTTCCATTTTGCACCCGGATGTGACCTGAACTTGATCCCGTATTGAAAGTCAATGATTGGACAGTTTGTCTCTCGGCTCACATATAGCCAGCCATAGACAGAGCATTTCTGGGGAGGGAGGTTTTTTTTTGGGACACTATGTCAGAAAACGTTGCTTTTACCCCCAGTGAGAGCAATTCAGACAATGCAAGCAGCTTGCACTGGGCCAAGCACCAAGTGTACCCAAGAAACCCGATACTCGCTTGAGTGGTTGGCACTCAAACATCACCCAAATCTTTTTTTTGTACAAAAAAGTCTGTGTTCGGTGTGAACCAAGAACTTTCCAATTCGGATTCTCTCTGTTCTAATGGAAATGAGTAGAGATGAACGAAAAAGAACTATAAAGTTCAGGGTTCGTACCGAACATGGACTTTTAAAAAAGTTAGTATCCAAGTTTGGAGCTCAAGTGCTGTATGTATGCTAACCACTCGATCAAGCATCGTAGTGCTTGGATATGCTTGGTGCTCGGCACAGTCCCTGAATGGCTCTCGCCGGGGGTAAAATCAATGTTTTCAGATGTAGTGTGTCCAAAAAAGACAACTTCACCTTCCTTCCTCCGGAAATGCTCTTTTTTATGGCTGGCTGTATTTGGGCGGAGAGCTAAAGTGCCCAACCATTGACAGAGATGAGTGCACCAGTGGAAGTTCAGGTCCTCTGGGTTCATCCATACTGTACTTAAAAGTTTGGTTCTGAATCCTGACTTGATTCGAGCATGACCCCGGACCCCGATCCCCATATAGGTTAATGGTGACCTGAACTTCTATTACGTAAAATGGCTGTAAAATATTCATAGTAAGAGCTAGAGGGCTGCAAAAAAGGAGCAAAATTGGGACAATTGCCCTGCAAACATGTGGATACAAAATAAATAAATAAATGAGTTCCGTCCTGATTTTGATAACCAGCCAAGGTTAAGCGGACAGCTGAGGGCTAGTATTATCAAGGTGGGAAGGCCCATAGTTATTTGGCTTTTCCCAGCTTACAAATAGCAGCCCGCAGCCACCCAAAAAGTGGCGCATCCATTAGATTCACCATTTCTGGTGCTTTACCCAGCTCTGCCCAATTGCCCTGGTGCATTGGCAATCAAGGTAAAACTTTGGGGGTTGATGTTAGCTGTGAATTGACAACTGACATCAAGCCCAAGGGTTATTAATGGATAAGCATTTATCAGACACCCCCATTACTAACTTAACAAGTATAGAGTTAACCCGTTTACGACCAAGGATGTACTAGTGGTCGCCTCCTAAAGGTTACTGCGGGCTCCGGCAGTGAGCCCACAGTGTTCCCCGCACATGTCTGCTAATCTGATCAGCAGACATGTGTGGCTAATGCCTGTTACCCCCTCTAGATTGTGCTGTCAAACACTGACAGCGCAATTTAAAGGGCTGCAGCAGGGATCACGCCATTTCCTGCCGCCACCACTTCCTGTGAGAGCCAACAAAGCACCAGCACTCACAGGAGATGAGCATTTCTGCTGATCAATGCTGTCCTGATCAGCAGAAATGCACTGGCTTTTTTGGTAAGTTTTTGCTGCGTTTTTTAGCTGCAAATTTACCTTGGTTTTATGCAAATCCATGCTAATAAAAAGCTGCTTTTTGCAGTACCAGTAAAGTCTATGAGATTTCGGAAATCTCATGCACAAACAAACACCTGCAGATTTTTTCCTGACTGTTTTGTCAAATACCTGCGTTTTTGCTACAGATTTCAAAGAATGAGCATGTCAGTTCTTTGCAGCCTTTTTGCAACATTTTTTCATTGATACAACCCATTTTGTAGAAAAAAATGCACCAAAAACACACCAAAAACGCTACTAAAAACTCGACAAAAATGCACCAAAAATGCAGAGGACTCAAAGAAGATTTTCTGTCACAAGATCAGGTTTTGGTCAGGAAGAAAACTTACCCAAAAAGCCCTGTGTGAACATAGCTTAAGGCTGCAGGAAAAGGCTTTTAGATCTGTTAGCGCACTTCCTGCACTGAGCCTCATACAGCTCTTGGCTCTATCATTATATTAAAGGAGTTGTCCACTACTTTTATATTGATGGCCTATCATTAGGGTAGGTCATTGGTGTCTGATCGGCCAGGGTCCAACACCTCGCACCCCCGCCAAGCAGCTGTTTTTCGCCATGGTGGCGGCAACAGGCAGCCGACAATAGTTTGCTCCGGTGCTCCTTAGTCTTTTGAAAGCAGCAATGGCTAGGTGCTGCACATTCGCCTCCTATTGATTAAAATGGGAGGCGGATGTGCAATACCTGGCCTTGGCCGCTATCAGAAAACAGAGCAGTGCCGGAACTGAGCATTTCCAGCTGGCTGCTGCCGCCGCCGGGACTGAAAAAAGCTGATTGGCGGGGGTACAAGGTGTCAGACCCCGGACAATCAGACATTGATGACCTATCCTAAAGGGTGCTTTACACGCTGCGACATCGCTAACGATATATCGTCGGGGTCACGTCGTTAGTGACGCACATCCGGCGCCGTTAGCGACATCGCAGCGTGTGACACCAAGGAGCGGTGATCAACGAGCGCAAAAATGTGAAAATTCGTTGCTCGTTGAAATGCCGCTCCTTTTCCAAATATCGTTGCTGCTGCAGTTACAATGTTGTTCTTCGTTCCTGCGGCAGCACACATCGCTATGTGTGACACCGCAGGAACGACGAACATCTCCTTACCTGCGTCCACCGGCAAGGAGGAAGGAAGGAGGTAGGCGGCATGTTCCGGCCGGTCATCTCCGCCCCTCCTCTGCTATTGGAAGGCTGCTGCATGACATCGCTGTGACGCTGCATGAACCGCCCCCTTAGAAAGGAGGCGGATCGCCGGCCAGAGCGTAGTCGCAGGGAAGGTAAGTCCATGTGACGGGTGTTAGTGATGTTGTGCACCATGGGCAGCGATTTGCACGTGACGCACAACCGATGGGGACGGGTACGCTTGCTAGCGATATCGGTACCGATATCGCAGTGTGTAAAGTACCCTTTAGGATAGGCCAACAATGTAAAAGTAGTGGACAACCCCTTTAAAGTGAATCTGTGTGCCAAGAATTCAGACACAGTTGAAACCAGGACATAACCCACGACCTTCCAGCACATTGGAACAGTTTCTCATATTTGAGAATGTCCTGATGGATGTAGGATGGTTGGGAGGTATAACTGTTCTGGTGGAGTGTTTACCTATAAACATCAGTATATTGAAACTGAAATGATACATAATTGGAGTTATTACATTTTTAAGCATTTTCATTTAATTTATGACAAATGACCAATCTTGTTGAACTTTCTGCTGTAAGACTTTCCGTATCGCCATCCATTACCCTCCTGCTCCCTTGTGTACAAAGATAAATGTTTCCATGCTCTCATCCCCTCCCCAACTTTCTTCAGCGTCTTGCGAGGAGCTAAATTGTTATGTGCTTCTGTCTCCAGTCACCTGGGCAACCCCTGACAAATAGACATTTAAATCAGACAATTAGAGATCTGATTGTCTGACATTTTTAACGTATTAATGTGCATCAGCTGCTAATACATATAAAATTCCCATAATAACGCTGCCTGCTACAGCACCGCGTTCAGGTCTGGCACTGATATATGATTCCAGAGAGGCTGCGACTCTGCGTTTGCATTAATTACCGGAAAACTGACAAGCCGACCTGACATTAAATATTACAGCGCAGCTTCCTTAGCACAAACTTCACCTCCTTCCGACTGCTGGGTGTGTGAATGCGTGCTTGTGCATGGACGTGTGCATGCATCTCTTGTATTCCCATATGTTCTACAGGAAGCATGCGTGTGAGGAATGGACATTTGTTTTTTGACAGCTACTCTGTATCAGATATAATATTATATCATTCACCCAATATGTTATTTTTCATCAGGGATGCAATTGGTTTTTTCCCATTTATTTTTCAGTTGCAGACATCTGTGCTGCAATAATACATTAAAGTCCAAAACCCCTTTAACTCTTTATTGAAAGCAATATTTACTCAGGCACACGTCAACCTATTGAACTCTATATGAGAGCTATCATAAGCTTCACTTGAATGAGGCTGCGCAGCTGTGCCATGCATTACGGACATTACAGGGAATGAAGCTCATACACAACCGTCATGGCACATTTATCGATTGGCCTAAAGATAAGCCATCAATGGTTAAGGTAAAGGCTGTGAATAGTAGGCTGTTTTTTATTGTTCATTGCTTCCTAATTGCAAAATTTAAAGAAAACTTTCTACATAGCTTTAATTAAAAATGTCCTACCACTGTATCATTACAAAGGTTGAAAAACTTCATGGGTCCATCAAGTTTAGCCTGTCTAAATTAATTAAATTGATAAATTATTTATTACCCGGATTGTCATTGGTAATTAGAAAAGCATTGTGAGCGAAATACACTCCTTCTATGCCATTGGAACTGCAAATTAATAAGATTTGTTTTACAAGCGCTTGGGAAAGCAGTACAGCACACACACTCTGTGGTGTACTGAAAGTTTCTGTCTTTATTACATCATGTGACAAGTTTATATAGTATCTCAAACAAAGAAATAACTATGCACCAATAAGAGCCACAGGGGTGTGTGTGGAAATGTGAAACTTCCCTGCCCATCACTGTTAACTGAGCACTATGATATCATTCAGTTATAAAACAAGATGATTTCTATAAGATCAAAATGGCTGTATTCTCTCACAGCATCCAACCCTTTTTTTAAATGTTGACATATCTATCGTTACTACCTCTTGCGGTAAGGCATTCCGCAGCCTGACTACTCTTACTGCACAAAATCCTTCACTATTTAGTTGCTGGAATTGCCTTTTCACCACAAATACATTTCCCATAACCCTTTGTAAGATCCGTGGAAGGAATAAATCATTTGTTAGTGTTTTGTATTAACCCCCCACATATTTATACATTAAATTGAGGTGTATTTTTATTAAACTAAGTAAGCCCACCTTTTCTGACCTCTCATTAAAAGAGAGTCAATTTTGGTGCTGCAAAGTGTATGTAAAGTATCTACATTTAATCCAAAGGGTGTGCAACCAAATATTAAGTTGAGTGTGCCAATTATTTTGTCCGGCCCATTTTTGGGGTTTTGTTTGAAATTATGTCCAATATGTTTTTATTCTATGTTTTTTTTTGTGTTGTTCCAATATACACAAAGGAAATAAACATGTGTATGACAAAACGTGTAACTGCAATAAATTTTGTGAGAAATATTTCATTTTCTGTAATAATTTCATGAGTGCCAACACTTTCAGCCATGGCTAAAAGTACTTCAACCAGCTGACTTACATAATAGAAGAGGAAGAACAGATTTATGTATAGTCTTTTGGAAAAGGAGTCAGCATAACTTACATTATATTCATTCAAATCTCTGTTCATTTTAAGCTTAGAAATTTAGTGGCCAGAGTCACTCAATGATTTACAGCCCTCTTGTTTGCAAGCAGAGATTGCTGCTAATCACTAAATTGGCCAGATTCCCCTCATCTTGAAGCAAAATCTTCCTTATTGAAACAAGTTTTATTTCAGTGACACATGTGTATATGTATATATATATATATATATATATATATATATATACTAGAAGGTGGCCCGATTCTACGCATCGGGTATTCTAGAATTTACGTATTGTGTAGTTCATGTATGATTTTTGTTATATATATATATATATATATATATATATATATATATATATATATATATATATATATATATTAGATGTTGTTGTGTGTAGTTACCAAGTGTTTGTGTAGGGGCTGTACATGTTCTGGGTAGAGTTGAGCGCGGTTCGTGGTTCGTGGTTCTCCAGTTCGCGGCTCGAGTGATTTTGGGGCATGTTCTAGATCGAACTAGAACTCGAGCTTTTTGCAAAAGCTCGGTAGTTCTAGAAACGTTCGAGAACGGTTCTAGCAGCCAAAAAACAGCTAAATCATAGCTTGGTTTCTGCTGTAATAGTGTAAGTCACTCTGTGAATCAAACTATTATCACATTTCAGTGTATAGTGTGCGTGAACAGCGCCTTCAGATCACTGCTGTTTCTATAATGGCGATCGCCATTTTTTTTTTTTTTTTTTCTTGTCTTCCTTCCCTAAGCGCGCGCGTCTTGTGGGGCGGGCCAGCATGTCAGCCAATCCCAGACACACACACAGCTAAGTGGACTTTGAGCCAGAGAAGCAACGGCATGTGTGATAGGATCTGCATGTCACATGTCCCTGCATTATAAAACCGGACATTTTCTTCACGGACGCCATTATCTGCCTTCTGCGTCTTTGGTGTCAGACATCACTGTCGCAGCTCCGTCTTCCTGAGTCCTATAGCCGATACAGCTGTATGCGCTGCATACACAGCGTTAGACAGCTTAGGGAGAGCACTTTATAGCAGTCCTTTTAAGGGCTCCAACCGGCAGGGTCAGAGAGCCATAGGTGACAGGTCCTGCAAACAGCAACAGCGTCTGTGTAGCCCAGGTCAGGGATTTCCTACCTGCATTTCACCATTAGGAGGGAATAGAAAGGCAGGCTTCCATTCCTCTACCCAGAGCACCACAATCCTGCCACTGTACCCTCTTGTCCTCTGCACACTCCAACTGATAACTAAGCCATTATACTAGCAAACACTCAGTGTACCTAGTGGCATCCTATACGTGGCTATTGGACTTTGCTATAGTCCCACTAGTGCAAAGACATTTGCAGGGCGCGTCTGCCTGCATTGCACACTACAACTCATTCTAACCAAGCCATTATACTAGCAAACACTCAGTGTACCTAGTGGCATCCTATACGTGGCTATTGGACTTTGCTATAGTCCCACTAGTGCAAAGACATTTGCATAGCGCGTCTGCCTGCATTGCACACTCAAACTCATTTTAACTAAGCCATTATACTAGCAAACACTCAGTGTACCTAGTGGCATCCTATACGTGGCTATTGGACTTTGCTATAGTCCCACTAGTGCAAAGACATTAGCAGAGCACATCTGCCTGCATTGCACACTACAACTCATTCTAACCAAGCCATTATACTAGCAAACACTCAGTGTACCTAGTGGCATCCTATACGTGGCTATTGGACTTTGCTATAGTCCCACTAGTGCAAAGACATTTGCAGAGCGCGTCTGCCTGCATTGCACACTCCAACTCATTAAAACCAAGCCATTATACTAGCAAACACTCAGTGTACCTAGTGGCATCCTATACGTGGCTATTGGACTTTGCTATAGTCCCACTAGTGCAAAGACATTTGCATAGCGCGTCTGCCTGCATTGCACACTCAAACTCATTTTAACTAAGCCATTATACTAGCAAACACTCAGTGTACCTAGTGGCATCCTATACGTGGCTATTGGACTTTGCTATAGTCCCACTAGTGCAAAGATATTAGCAGAGCACATCTGCCTGCATTGCACACTCCAACTTTTTTAAACTAAGCAATTTTACTAGCAAACACTCAGTGTACCTAGTGGCATCCTAAACGTGGCTATTGGACTTTGCTATAGTCCCACTAGTGCAAAGACATTTGCAGAGCACGTCTGCCTGCATTGCACACTACAACTCATTGTTACTAAGCCATTATACTAGCAAACACTCAGTGTACCTAGTTGTATCCTAAACGTGGCTATTGTACTTTTGTCAATTCACAGTATTGGAACGTTATTTGCAGCACGTCTGCCTGCATTGCACACTCAAACTTTTTTAAACTCAGCCATTATACTAGCAAACACTCACTGTACCTAGTTGTATCCTAAACGTGGCTATTGTACTTTTGTCAATTCACAGTATTGGAACGTTATTTGCAGCACGTCTGCCTGCATTGCACACTCAAACTTTTTTAAACTCAGCCATTTATAGTAGCAAACACTCAGTGTACCTAGTTGTATCCTAAACGTGGCTATTGTACTTTTGTCTATTCACAGTATTGGAACGTTATTTGCAGCACGTCTGCCTGCATTGCACACTCTAACTTTTTTAAACTCAGCCATTATACTAGCAAACACTCAGTGTACCTAGTTGTATCCTAAACGTGGCTATTTTACTTTTGTCTATTCACAGTATTGGAACGATATTTGCAGCACGTCTGCCTGCATTGCACACTCTAACTTTTTTAAACTCAGCCATTATACTAGCAAACACTCACTGTACCTAGTTGTATCCTAAACGTGGCTATTGTACTTTTGTCAATTCACAGTATTGGAACGTTATTTGCAGCACGTCTGCCTGCATTGCACACTCAAACTTTTTTAAACTCAGCCATTTATAGTAGCAAACACTCAGTGTACCTAGTTGTATCCTAAACGTGGCTATTGTACTTTTGTCAATTCACAGTATTGGAACGTTATTTGCAGCACGTCTGCCTGCATTGCACACTCAAACTTTTTTAAACTCAGCCATTTATAGTAGCAAACACTCAGTGTACCTAGTTGTATCCTAAACGTGGCTATTGTACTTTTGTCTATTCACAGTATTGGAACGTTATTTGCAGCACGTCTGCCTGCATTGCACACTCTAACTTTTTTAAACTCAGCCATTATACTAGCAAACACTCAGTGTACCTAGTTGTATCCTAAACGTGGCTATTTTACTTTTGTCTATTCACAGTATTGGAACGATATTTGCAGCACGTCTGCCTGCATTGCACACTCTAACTTTTTTAAACTCAGCCATTATACTAGCAAACACTCACTGTACCTAGTTGTATCCTAAACGTGGCTATTGTACTTTTGTCAATTCACAGTATTGGAACGTTATTTGCAGCACGTCTGCCTGCATTGCACACTCAAACTTTTTTAAACTCAGCCATTTATAGTAGCAAACACTCACTGTACCTAGTTGTATCCTAAACGTGGCTATTGTACTTTTGTCTATTCACAGTATTGGAACGTTATTTGCAGCACGTCTGCCTGCATTGCACACTCTAACTTTTTTAAACTCAGCCATTATACTAGCAAACACTCACTGTACCTAGTTGTATCCTAAACGTGGCTATTGTACTTTTGTCAATTCACAGTATTGGAACGTTATTTGCAGCACGTCTGCCTGCATTGCACACTCAAACTTTTTTAAACTCAGCCATTTATAGTAGCAAACACTCAGTGTACCTAGTTGTATCCTAAACGTGGCTATTGTACTTTTGTCTATTCACAGTATTGGAACGTTATTTGCAGCACGTCTGCCTGCATTGCACACTCTAACTTTTTTAAACTCAGCCATTATACTAGCAAACACTCACTGTACCTAGTTGTATCCTAAACGTGGCTATTGTACTTTTGTCAATTCACAGTATTGGAACGTTATTTGCAGCACGTCTGCCTGCATTGCACACTCAAACTTTTTTAAACTCAGCCATTATACTAGCAAACACTCACTGTACCTAGTTGTATCCTAAACGTGGCTATTGTACTTTTGTCAATTCACAGTATTGGAACGTTATTTGCAGCACGTCTGCCTGCATTGCACACTCAAACTTTTTTAAACTCAGCCATTATACTAGCAAACACTCACTGTACCTAGTTGTATCCTAAACGTGGCTATTGTACTTTTGTCAATTCACAGTATTGGAACGTTATTTGCAGCACGTCTGCCTGCATTGCACACTCAAACTTTTTTAAACTCAGCCATTTATAGTAGCAAACACTCAGTGTACCTAGTTGTATCCTAAACGTGGCTATTGTACTTTTGTCTATTCACAGTATTGGAACGTTATTTGCAGCACGTCTGCCTGCATTGCACACTCAAACTTTTTTAAACTCAGCCATTATACTAGCAAACACTCACTGTACCTAGTTGTATCCTAAACGTGGCTATTGTACTTTTGTCAATTCACAGTATTGGAACGATATTTGCAGGACATCTGCCTGCATTGCACACTCAAACTTTTTTAAACTCAGCCATTATACTAGCAAACACTCACTGTACCTAGTTGTATCCTAAACGTGGCTATTGTACTTTTGTCTATTCACACTACTGCAAATCTATGTGCAGCACCTCTGCATGACAACCTCGTGCTCTGTTTTTAATAAGCTATAATGATAGCACAAAATACTGCCATTTTGTGGCATCATAGAACTGGCTGTTGTATTCCATTAGTGCCCCACTGGTGACAAGCTATTTCTAGCACCTCTACATCACACCCTCATGCACATTTAGCTACGCTAATGTTATAGCAAACTCATGGAATTCATTGCTGCATTTCATAATTCGGAGGGATAGAAAGTCAGGCTTCCTTTAGCTTTTCCTTCTGTTCATAGACAGCATCTCCAAGACAAATTTCCCCTCCACGTCTAAGTGTGGAGAGGCAGCTAGTGCGCATGCGTGTGCCGATGTACCCCAGCTGCAGCATAATTACAGTGTTTCGCCTAGTGAGTATGCTCAGCCTGACTGTGCCATTCCTGACGCTAAGTCTTCATTTCGGGATACAGCGCATGCTCCCACACTAAGTGTGAAAAGCCTCTTTGCACAGGTGCTTGCATTCTGTGCCGGGTCTAAGTCCTGTTTTGTGCCTAGACACCATGCTAAAGCTGATAGTCTTTTTTCAGAGACTGTATTTCATGCTACTGAGCATGCTCAGGCACTTCCTGCATCAGAGACTAGGTCCGGTAATGAACTCTTTGGCCCTGGCCCTGATGTGGGGGTCCCATATAGACCACAGGGCATCAGGTGTCCTCCCAAATGGCTTGCAGAGGCCCACACCTATGACTTGTCACCGCATTATTGATGGTCAGACGATGACTGGTGAGGTGTTTGGGTCATGGCAGCCATGAGGTCATCATTGAAGTTGCGTTTCCAAATAGGACGCTAGTTATGCCACTCATGACGTGTCACTCTGCTTTTGTCTCCAGGAGGTGCATTGTGGTTCACCCTGGTTTGGGGCGGACCCAGGTTATAAAAGGGGCTGGAGCCAACAAGGAGGTGCGCAGTCTTCTATTATGCTCCGAAAGAGCACACCTCCATGTGTTGAACCCATTGCGGCTTTAGGCCAGAGGTAGGCAGGGATAGGGTGGTGGATGCAGGCCACCACCACAGTTGGTAACGCAGAACGGTTAAGACCAGCTCCTGTCCTAACAGTCCTGCTTGTGCAGCCCAGTGGCATTAACAGGCCTGCTGCTGCTGATGCGCCTGCTGTCCACAGGTGTGGCCCCTACGCACACGGTCAGCGTACTCAATGGCCCCTGTGTTGTTAACAGGGAGTTCCTGGGCTGGGTGGGCATGTGGACCCTGTGACGCTAACAGGGCTCACAGTCTCCAGATCCGAATGGCGTCTAACTCGGTTCAGGCTACTATTAGTTTCATAGCCACACAGCTCTGTATCCTCCACCAAACCTTCAAGTTGCCAACCTCTCCTTTTCCAACTGGGAGCACGGTGGACACTGACTGCTGAAGGTGATATATACCTTTCTCTTTCTTTTCTTATTAATTTTTGTTATATAGCGGTCACAGATTATATACCACTTTATCCAAATCTGCCAGTCCCACTGTAACAGATGTTGTTTCTTCAGCAAATGTTACAGTTGTTTAACCACCAAATCCACGGACCAAAATTTTTTTCCCCTTTCCAACACACCTGTTCCCCTTTCCAACAGCATCTGTCCTTTTTCAACTCATTTTGGGATATGACCAAAAGTGCAACTGTGCAGGGACACCGTACTCAACGCCATCTCAGCACAGCAGCCATCCCTCGGTCCCTCCGATGTGGACAAGTAAAAGACCATTTCCTCCTATCCATGACAAAGTGTTGAGATTCACTCTGTGCAGCACTGGTGTTTAGTGGAAAAGTAGATCTAAGATTGCGTACCACATTCTGCAGATACTCCTGTATACGTGCGTCTATTTCTATGGCAGGAATTAGTTCGCCAAATTTTGTCTTGTACCGGGGATCTAACAGTGTGGCAACCCAGTATTCAGGATTACTTCAAATTCATACAATCCGAGGGTCATGTAGGTAGTGCAGCAAGAAGGCGCTCATGTGTCTTGTGCATCCAGGAGGACCAAGTCCTTGGTGTGTTGGTGGCAGAGAGGTGAGAATCGTGCATCCTTCCTCTGCCCTCTACCCACAACCTCGCACAACCGAAATGTGAGCAAGCTCTCACTCATCTGCTGAGTCTTCCATGCCCATCGCCAGTTCGTCCTCCATTTCTTCATGGGCTCCTGCACTTTCATCAACACTTTTTGCTGATACTATGCGCCCTTGTTAATCCCTCTCCCTCACCATGACTGCCGCATAGGTGCCGCTGACCATCTGGACCTCGTAGATCTTGTTATCCCTTCCGCATATGACTCCTCCTGTACTTCCTCCCCTTCCTCTTGTCCCAACACCTGACTCCGAATAATAATTACAGTGTGCTCCATCATGTAGATGACCAGAATTGTCACGCTGAGAATGACATTGCCAGTGCTAAACATCTTCGTCGACATTTCAAAACTGTGTAGCAGGGTGCATAGGTCCTTGATCTGACACCACTCCAGCAGCGTGATCTGCACCACCTCTGGATCAACTTATCCCAGGCTATATGTCTTACCGTATTTCAGCAGGGCTCTGCGGTGCTGCCACACACGCTGCAACATGTGCAGATTCCAATTCCTGCGTGTCGGAACATCGCATTTCCGGCGTTTAACTGCCAGACCCTAAGACTTCCGGAGTGATGAAAGTTGTTGAGCTGCTGTGTGCGCACGATGGAAGTGAGCACATAGCGAGCGTGCCCGCTGCACAAGGCCATGTAGGCCGTGATGGTGTTTTAAAAATTGCTGGAGAATTCGGATCAACACGTGAGCCATAAAAGGCACGTGTGTCACATTGCCCTGAGGATGGCCCGCAGCCAGGTTTGCATCATTGCCGCACACGGCTGTTAAGTCACCAACGGAGTCCGCTCCGTCAATTTGTACTCCGGTCGCCAGGTGACAACGTGTTCCTTTCATGAATAGTGCTGATGATGGGAGAGTAGTCGATGCCAGCGGCGCAGGTGGACGCAGGTTATGCTCACCCACTGGGCTGCATTACCTTGACAGATGCAGAATCTCTGGCTGAATGTAGCTGGTGGGTATCTCACAGATGAAATACCATCATTCAGCTACAACCAATGGGAAGACACCACACCCTTTTTTATGCCCATCCTGTCTGCAGACCACTGCCAGACATAGCTATGAACCTCTGGTTAATTTTACCCCCAGTTCAGTTTTATGATTTTGTGTGCTTGTTACCTGACTACTTTTCCTGCTTGCTGTTTATGTACCTTGTTGGCCGATACGCATTTCACCTCTGCTTGTTTTCTGATTAAGTCCTGGCCGTCCCATTCTGTTCCTGTTCCTCAATTAATGTTTTGACCCTGCCTGACTACTATTCTCTGTAATAGCGGTGTGACTCACATTTCCCATACATTTCAAAGTAAAACTTTGACCGCCTGATGGCATTGAGCTCTGCTGCCAGCATAGTAAGGAGGTGTGTGGTAGTCCTTGTGCGCAGTTGCAAGGAAGGGTGGCCTGACCACACAGGGTTTGCGCAAAGGTAGAGGACCCACACGAGGTTGAAGAGGCAGAAGCAGTGTATTAACTTCTACATACAGAACAAGGATTGAAACAACTCGTGGGGACGGCAAGACTTGTACAGCAGACCCTTCTCCATCTCTCACCATAGTTTGCCAGTGCCCAGTCAGTGACATGTAATGACCCTGTCTATGCTTACTGGTCCAAGTATCTGTGTTGAAATGCACCCTGTCGCACACAGATTTTCTCAAGGAAGTGGTGATGTTGTGTGCGACATGCCGGTGTAGCGCGGGCATGCTTTTCTTGGAGAAGCAGTGGTGATTGGGCATCTGGTACTGGGGCACAGCGACAGACATAAGGTCTGTAAAATCCTGTGTGTCCACTACGCGTAAAGGCAGCATTTCGGTAGCCAACAGCTTACAGAGGGATAGAGTCAACCACTTAGCTTTGTCATGGGTCGCAGTAAGTGGCCTTTTATTTGACCACATCTGAGGGACAGAGATCTGGCTGCTGTCTGTAGACGGTGTTGAGTAGGGTGTCCCTGGAAAAATGCAGGTTTGTGAGAAAAGTGCAGGCGGAGACATGATGTTGGCTTCATCTTGCCTTCAGATCTGTTCATCTTGTATCATTTTTAAAAAACACAGCAAGCAAGGGTTACTCCAAGCGGAGTCTCCCTTTTTTTCCAAAAATTGGGCCCCACACAGACACCTTATCAGTGGCAGCACTTGTGCCCTAGTTGCAAACAGGATGTTTTGATTTGCATCAAGCACATTCCAAATCCACAAGCATTTACTCTCCCCAGGATGACACAGGGGTAGTAAATTCCTTCTGGATCCATGACTTGTTCATTTTGATGAACGTCAGTCTGTCCACATTGTCACTGGACAGACGCGTGCGCTTATCTGTCAGCACACACCCAGCAGCACTGAAGACACGTTCAGAGACAACGCTGGCAGCTGGACACGACAAAATCTTCGAGGCGTAACTGGAGAGCTCTTGACATTTTTCTAGATTTGAAGCACAAAAGGAGCAAGGCTCCATTTGCAAAGTCATTGCATCGATGTTCATTTGGAGATACTCCTGTATCATCCTCTCCATCCGTTGACTATGTGTCAGACTTGTTGTCTCTGGTGGCCTTGCAAAGGAGGGTCTAAAAAAATTATGAAAAGATTCCATAAAATTGCTGTTACC
The DNA here is from genome assembly GCF_048569485.1 of Anomaloglossus baeobatrachus. NCBI lineage: Eukaryota > Metazoa > Chordata > Amphibia > Anura > Aromobatidae > Anomaloglossus > Anomaloglossus baeobatrachus. Next base: position 643,394,463 of record NC_134354.1, read on the forward strand.
AGCACCAGATACGGTCCTACTGGTACGGGTAGACTGTTGAAGATGACGAGGCCGTCCCATGTTTGTCAAGTTACAACTGGGAGAATCACTCCCTTCACCTGCACGGTTGTTTGGTGGAAAAGCCGAGCTAAGATCGAGTAACAGCTTCTGCTGATACTCCTGCATACGTGCGTCCCTTTCTATGGGTGGAATTATGTCACAAAATTTGGACTTGTCCCGGGGATCTAATAGTGTGGCAAGCCAGTAGTCATCATCACTTCTAATTTTGACAATACGAGGGTCATGTTGGAGGTAGTGCAACAAGAAGGCACTCATGTGTCTTGCGCAGCCATGCGCACCAAGTCCACGCTGTGTTTGTGGCATAGAGGTGCTAACCGTTCTTTCTTCCTCTGTCATCTCCCCCCAACCTCTTTCAACTGAAATTTGACCAAGGTCCCCCTCATCTGCTGAGTCTTCCATGTCCATGGACAGTTCGTCCTCCATATCTTCATGTCCTCCTGCACCTTCCTCAACATCTCACCTGCTACCATGCGCCCTTGTTGATCCCTGTCCCCCATGGTCCCATGCCTGCCGCGTTGGTGATGATGAACGTCTGGACCTTGGTGATGTTGTTGTGTCTTGCGCATATGAATCCTCCTGTAGTTCCTCCCCTTCCTGTTGTCCCACCCCCTGACTACGAATAGTGTTTAGCGTGTGCTCCAGCATGTAAATGACTGTAATCGTCATGCTGATAATGGCATTGTCAGCGCTAAACATATTCGTCGCCATGTCGAAACTGTGCAGAAGGGTGCATAGGTCCTTGATCTGAGATCACTCCATCAGGGTGATCTGCCCCACTTCTGCATCTCGTTGGCCCAGGCTATACATCATGACGTATTGCACCAGGGCTCCCGGTGCTGCCACAGTCGCTGTAACATGTGGAGAGTTGAATTCCAGCGTGTCGCCACATCGCATTTCAGGCGATGAACCGGCAGGCCGAAAGACTTCTGGAGCGATGCAAGTCGCTCAGGTGCGGCGGTTGAACGGCGGAAGTGAGCACTGCAGACAGTTTCCGTGCCCTGGTCAGAAGGCCATCTAGGCCGGGATAGTGTGTTAAAAATTGCTGGACAACAAGGTTAAACACGTGAGCCATACAAGGCACGTGTGTCACCTTGCCCAGGCGAAGGGCCGCACCCAGGTTTGCAGCATTGTCGCACACGGCCTTACCAGGCTGCAGGTTGAGTGGAGACAACCATTTATCAAAATCAGTCTCCAGAGCTGCCCACAACTCAGTCGCTGTGTGACTCCTATTTCAAAGACATGTCAAGCTAAAGACCGCCTGATGCCGTTGCGCTCTGCTACCAGCATAGTAATGAGGGGTGCGTGATTCCTTCTGCGCAGTGAGAACGCTGGTGGCCTGACCAGGCAGGCTTGGGGCGGAGGTGGAGGACCCAGATGAGGTGGAGGATGCAGAAGCAGTGGCGGAACTTGGACAGACAGAGGATTGACACACAAGTCGTGGGGACGGCAAGACTTGTGCAGCAGACCCTTCACCATCTATCACCATAGTTACCCAGTGGCCAGTCAGCGACATGTAACGTCCCTGTCCATGCTTACTGGTCCAAGTATCGGTGGTGAAATGCACCCGTTCACACACAGAGTTTCTCAAGGAAGCGGTGATGTTGTGTGCGACATGCTGGTGTAGCGCGGGCACACCTTTCTTAGAGAAGTAGTGGCGACTAGGCATCTGGTACTGGGGCACAGCGACAGACATAAGGTCTCTAAAATCCTGTGTGTCCACTAGGCGGAAAGGCAGCATTTCTGTAGTCAACAGCTTACAGAGGGATAGAGTCAACCTCTTCGCTTTGTCATGGGTCGCAGGAAGTGGCCTTTTATTTGACCACATCTGAGGGACAGAGATCTGGCTGCTGTGTGTAGACGGTGTTGAGTCGGGTGTCCCTGGAAAAATGCAGCTTTGTGAGGAAAGTGCAGGCGGAGACATGATGTTGCCTTCATCCAAAGTTGGTGCTATCGATGTCTGAGAGAGCTGTACACACTCACTTGTTTCCCCTTCCAAACCAACTGACGACCTACCAAGCAAACTGCCTGTTGCGGTTACAGTGGTGGAAGTTGTGGGTGGAAAAACAGGTGTGACAGCTGTCCCCACAGTCCTAGAAGATGACGAGCGCGCGGATGCACTGGAAGGGGCAGGCGGTGGATGGTTCGCTCCGCTAGGCCGCATTGCAGCACGGTGAGCTTCCCATCGGGCCATATGATATTTATTCATGTGACGATTCATGGAAGAAGTTGTCAAACTGCTGAGGTTTTGACCTCTACTAAGAGAACCATGACAAATTTTACAGATCACATAATTTGGGCGATCTTTTTCTATGTCAAAAAAGGACCTGGCTAGGCAAGGCTTAGAGGCCATGCGACCTGTTGATCCACCCCGAATAATGCTCAGAGGCAGAGTGGTGGCTGAGGATGCAGTTGTAGACGTGCTACCAGTGCTCCGACTGTGTCCAGGAAGGCGCCAGGTTACTTCGACGTCGGTTGCATCCTCCTCCACCGCCTCTGTTGACCTCCTCGAGTGTCTGACTGTGGGTTGACAGTAGGTGTGATCTAGAACTTAATCATCAATTGTTGTGTTTGCACTCCCCTACCCCTCAGACCGAGTTTCTTCTTGCCCTGACCGAATATTTAAGTTGTCATCCCAATCGGGTATCTGCGTCTCATCTTCATCAGTATGTTCCTCATTGCCTATAACCACAGTTGTTGGAAAGGCAGCATTTTGGTAGCCAACAGTTTGCATATGATGAAAGTCAACCTCCAAGCCATTTCATGCCCTTCTAAAAGCATGTACAACACAGCGAGGGGACTCCAACCACAGTCTCCCTCGTTGCCACTAACTGGGCCACACACACCCCACTTGACTGGCATCGGTTGAGCCCCCTTTTGAAAAAGAAAAAGATGCTTTGCATGAAGCACTCTCAAAAATACGCGTGCCTTTCCCGTCCCCTGGCTGACCCAGGGGAAGAAAAGTCCTCTGAGAGCCATGACTTGTTCATCTTGGTTCTTTTAGAGACACAGCGAGGGGACTCCAACCACAGTCTCCCTCGTTGCCACTAACTGGGCCACACACACCCCACTTGACTGGCATCGGTTGACCCCCCCTTTTGACAAAGAAAAAGATGCTTTGCATGAAGCACTCTCAAAAATACGCGTGCCTTTCCCGTCCCCTGGCTGACCCAGGGGAAGAAAAGTCCTCTGAGAGCCATGACTTGTTCATCTTGGTTCTTTTAGAGACACAGCGAGGGGACTCCAACCACAGTCTCCCTCGTTGCCACTAACTGGGCCACACACACCCCACTTGACTGGCATCGGTTGAGCCCCCTTTTGAAAAAGAAAAAGATGCTTTGCATGAAGCACTCTCAAAAATACGCGTGCCTTTCCCGTCCCCTGGCTGACCCAGGGGAAGAAAAGTCCTCTGAGAGCCATGACTTGTTCATCTTGGTTCTTTTAGAGACACAGCGAGGGGACTCCAACCACAGTCTCCCTCGTTGCCACTAACTGGGCCACACACACCCCACTTGACTGGCATCGGTTGACCCCCCCTTTTGACAAAGAAAAAGATGCTTTGCATGAAGCACTCTCAAAAATACGCGTGCCTTTCCCGTCCCCTGGCTGACCCAGGGGAAGAAAAGTCCTCTGAGAGCCATGACTTGTTCATCTTGGTTCTTTTAGAGACACAGCGAGGGGACTCCAACCACAGTCTCCCTCGTTGCCACTAACTGGGCCACACACACCCCACTTGACTGGCATCGGTTGACCCCCCCTTTTGACAAAGAAAAAGATGCTTTGCATGAAGCACTCTCAAAAATACGCGTGCCTTTCCCGTCCCCTGGCTGACCCAGGGGAAGAAAAGTCCTCTGAGAGCCATGACTTGTTCATCTTGGTTCTTTTAGAGACACAGCGAGGGGACTCCAACCACAGTCTCCCTCGTTGCCACTAACTGGGCCACACACACCCCACTTGACTGGCATCGGTTGAGCCCCCTTTTGAAAAAGAAAAAGATGCTTTGCATGAAGCACTCTCAAAAATACGCGTGCCTTTCCCGTCCCCTGGCTGACCCAGGGGAAGAAAAGTCCTCTGAGAGCCATGACTTGTTCATCTTGGTTCTTTTAGAGACACAGCGAGGGGACTCCAACCACAGTCTCCCTCGTTGCCACTAACTGGGCCACACACACCCCACTTGACTGGCATCGGTTGAGCCCCCTTTTGAAAAAGAAAAAGATGCTTTGCATGAAGCACTCTCAAAAATACGCGTGCCTTTCCCGTCCCCTGGCTGACCCAGGGGAAGAAAAGTCCTCTGAGAGCCATGACTTGTTCATCTTGGTTCTTTTAGAGACACAGCGAGGGGACTCCAACCACAGTCTCCCTCGTTGCCACTAACTGGGCCACACACACCCCACTTGACTGGCATCGGTTGAGCCCCCTTTTGAAAAAGAAAAAGATGCTTTGCATGAAGCACTCTCAAAAATACGCGTGCCTTTCCCGTCCCCTGGCTGACCCAGGGGAAGAAAAGTCCTCTGAGAGCCATGACTTGTTCATCTTGGTTCTTTTAGAGACACAGCGAGGGGACTCCAACCACAGTCTCCCTCGTTGACACTAACTGGGCCACACACACCCCACTTGACTGGCATCGGTTGAGCCCCCCTTTTGACAAAGAAAAAGATGCTTTGCATGAAGCACTCTCAAAAATACGCGTGCCTTTCGCCTCCCCTGGCTGACCCAGGGGAAGAAAAGTCCTCTGAGAGCCAGGTCCACATTGTCAGTGGACAGACACGTGTGCTTATCTGCCAGCAGACCCCCAGCAGCACTGAAGACAGGTTCCGAGAGAACGCTGGCTGCAGGACACGACAAGATCCTCAAGGCGTACGTGGCGAGCTCAGGCAATTTATCCAGATTGGAAGCCTAAAATGAGCAGGGCTCAAGTTGCACAATAATGGAATCGATGTTTCTTTGCATATACTCATATATCTGTGTGTCTCCCTCTTTTTCCTTGTCCAGCTGTTTTGTTTTCACATGAGTATATGTCCTTGTCACTTTCCCATGTGTTTGTGTTATGTTGTGAGTTGTTTGTCACCTTTTGGACACCTTTCAGGGTGTTTTCTAGGTGTTTTACTGTGTTTGTGATTGCCTGCCATTGTTTCCTATGGGCTCGAGTTCGGTTCGTCGAACGTTCGACGAGCCGAACTCGAGCCAGACCCCCCGTTCGGCGAACCGCCTCGAGCCGAACCGGGACCGGTTCGCTCATCTCTAACCTGCATTTCACCATTAGGAGGGAATAGAAAGGCAGGCTTCCATTCCTCTACCCAGAGCACCACAATCCTGCCACTGTACCCTCTTGTCCTCTGCACACTCCAACTGATAACTAAGCCATTATACTAGCAAACACTCAGTGTACCTAGTGGCATCCTATACGTGGCTATTGGACTTTGCTATAGTCCCACTAGTGCAAAGACATTTGCAGAGCGCGTCTGCCTGCATTGCACACTACAACTCATTCTAACCAAGCCATTATACTAGCAAACACTCAGTGTACCTAGTGGCATCCTATACGTGGCTATTGGACTTTGCTATAGTCCCACTAGTGCAAAGACATTTGCAGAGCGCGTCTGCCTGCATTGCACACTACAACTCATTCTAACCAAGCCATTATACTAGCAAACACTCAGTGTACCTAGTGGCATCCTATACGTGGCTATTGGACTTTGCTATAGTCCCACTAGTGCAAAGACATTTGCAGAGCGCGTCTGCCTGCATTGCACACTCCAACTCATTAAAACCAAGCCATTATACTAGCAAACACTCAGTGTACCTAGTGGCATCCTATACGTGGCTATTGGACTTTGCTATAGTCCCACTAGTGCAAAGACATTTGCATAGCGCGTCTGCCGGCATTGCACACTCAAACTCATTTTAACTAAGCCATTATACTAGCAAACACTCAGTGTACCTAGTGGCATCCTATACGTGGCTATTGGACTTTGCTATAGTCCCACTAGTGCAAAGACATTAGCAGAGCACATCTGCCTGCATTGCACACTACAACTCATTCTAACCAAGCCATTATACTAGCAAACACTCAGTGTACCTAGTGGCATCCTATACGTGGCTATTGGACTTTGCTATAGTCCCACTAGTGCAAAGACATTTGCATAGCGCGTCTGCCTGCATTGCACACTCAAACTCATTTTAACTAAGCCATTATACTAGCAAACACTCAGTGTACCTAGTGGCATCCTATACGTGGCTATTGGACTTTGCTATAGTCCCACTAGTGCAAAGACATTAGCAGAGCACATCTGCCTGCATTGCACACTACAACTCATTCTAACCAAGCCATTATACTAGCAAACACTCAGTGTACCTAGTGGCATCCTATACGTGGCTATTGGACTTTGCTATAGTCCCACTAGTGCAAAGACATTTGCAGAGCGCGTCTGCCTGCATTGCACACTCCAACTCATTAAAACCAAGCCATTATACTAGCAAACACTCAGTGTACCTAGTGGCATCCTATACGTGGCTATTGGACTTTGCTATAGTCCCACTAGTGCAAAGACATTTGCATAGCGCGTCTGCCTGCATTGCACACTCAAACTCATTTTAACTAAGCCATTATACTAGCAAACACTCAGTGTACCTAGTGGCATCCTATACGTGGCTATTGGACTTTGCTATAGTCCCACTAGTGCAAAGATATTAGCAGAGCACATCTGCCTGCATTGCACACTCCAACTTTTTTAAACTAAGCAATTTTACTAGCAAACACTCAGTGTACCTAGTGGCATCCTAAACGTGGCTATTGGACTTTGCTATAGTCCCACTAGTGCAAAGACATTTGCAGAGCACGTCTGCCTGCATTGCACACTACAACTCATTGTTACTAAGCCATTATACTAGCAAACACTCAGTGTACCTAGTTGTATCCTAAACGTGGCTATTGTACTTTTGTCAATTCACAGTATTGGAACGTTATTTGCAGCACGTCTGCCTGCATTGCACACTCAAACTTTTTTAAACTCAGCCATTATACTAGCAAACACTCACTGTACCTAGTTGTATCCTAAACGTGGCTATTGTACTTTTGTCAATTCACAGTATTGGAACGTTATTTGCAGCACGTCTGCCTGCATTGCACACTCAAACTTTTTTAAACTCAGCCATTTATAGTAGCAAACACTCAGTGTACCTAGTTGTATCCTAAACGTGGCTATTGTACTTTTGTCTATTCACAGTATTGGAACGTTATTTGCAGCACGTCTGCCTGCATTGCACACTCTAACTTTTTTAAACTCAGCCATTATACTAGCAAACACTCAGTGTACCTAGTTGTATCCTAAACGTGGCTATTTTACTTTTGTCTATTCACAGTATTGGAACGATATTTGCAGCACGTCTGCCTGCATTGCACACTCTAACTTTTTTAAACTCAGCCATTATACTAGCAAACACTCACTGTACCTAGTTGTATCCTAAACGTGGCTATTGTACTTTTGTCAATTCACAGTATTGGAACGTTATTTGCAGCACGTCTGCCTGCATTGCACACTCAAACTTTTTTAAACTCAGCCATTTATAGTAGCAAACACTCAGTGTACCTAGTTGTATCCTAAACGTGGCTATTGTACTTTTGTCAATTCACAGTATTGGAACGTTATTTGCAGCACGTCTGCCTGCATTGCACACTCAAACTTTTTTAAACTCAGCCATTTATAGTAGCAAACACTCAGTGTACCTAGTTGTATCCTAAACGTGGCTATTGTACTTTTGTCTATTCACAGTATTGGAACGTTATTTGCAGCACGTCTGCCTGCATTGCACACTCTAACTTTTTTAAACTCAGCCATTATACTAGCAAACACTCAGTGTACCTAGTTGTATCCTAAACGTGGCTATTTTACTTTTGTCTATTCACAGTATTGGAACGATATTTGCAGCACGTCTGCCTGCATTGCACACTCTAACTTTTTTAAACTCAGCCATTATACTAGCAAACACTCACTGTACCTAGTTGTATCCTAAACGTGGCTATTGTACTTTTGTCAATTCACAGTATTGGAACGTTATTTGCAGCACGTCTGCCTGCATTGCACACTCAAACTTTTTTAAACTCAGCCATTTATAGTAGCAAACACTCACTGTACCTAGTTGTATCCTAAACGTGGCTATTGTACTTTTGTCTATTCACAGTATTGGAACGTTATTTGCAGCACGTCTGCCTGCATTGCACACTCTAACTTTTTTAAACTCAGCCATTATACTAGCAAACACTCACTGTACCTAGTTGTATCCTAAACGTGGCTATTGTACTTTTGTCAATTCACAGTATTGGAACGTTATTTGCAGCACGTCTGCCTGCATTGCACACTCAAACTTTTTTAAACTCAGCCATTTATAGTAGCAAACACTCAGTGTACCTAGTTGTATCCTAAACGTGGCTATTGTACTTTTGTCTATTCACAGTATTGGAACGTTATTTGCAGCACGTCTGCCTGCATTGCACACTCTAACTTTTTTAAACTCAGCCATTATACTAGCAAACACTCACTGTACCTAGTTGTATCCTAAACGTGGCTATTGTACTTTTGTCAATTCACAGTATTGGAACGTTATTTGCAGCACGTCTGCCTGCATTGCACACTCAAACTTTTTTAAACTCAGCCATTATACTAGCAAACACTCACTGTACCTAGTTGTATCCTAAACGTGGCTATTGTACTTTTGTCAATTCACAGTATTGGAACGTTATTTGCAGCACGTCTGCCTGCATTGCACACTCAAACTTTTTTAAACTCAGCCATTATACTAGCAAACACTCACTGTACCTAGTTGTATCCTAAACGTGGCTATTGTACTTTTGTCAATTCACAGTATTGGAACGTTATTTGCAGCACGTCTGCCTGCATTGCACACTCAAACTTTTTTAAACTCAGCCATTATACTAGCAAACACTCACTGTACCTAGTTGTATCCTAAACGTGGCTATTGTACTTTTGTCAATTCACAGTATTGGAACGTTATTTGCAGCACGTCTGCCTGCATTGCACACTCAAACTTTTTTAAACTCAGCCATTTATAGTAGCAAACACTCAGTGTACCTAGTTGTATCCTAAACGTGGCTATTGTTCTTTTGTCTATTCACAGTATTGGAACGTTATTTGCAGCACGTCTGCCTGCATTGCACACTCAAACTTTTTTAAACTCAGCCATTATACTAGCAAACACTCACTGTACCTAGTTGTATCCTAAACGTGGCTATTGTACTTTTGTCAATTCACAGTATTGGAACGATATTTGCAGGACATCTGCCTGCATTGCACACTCAAACTTTTTTAAACTCAGCCATTATACTAGCAAACACTCACTGTACCTAGTTGTATCCTAAACGTGGCTATTGTACTTTTGTCTATTCACACTACTGCAAATCTATGTGCAGCACCTCTGCATGACAACCTCGTGCTCTGTTTTTAATAAGCTATAATGATAGCACAAAATACTGCCATTTTGTGGCATCATAGAACTGGCTGTTGTATTCCATTAGTGCCCCACTGGTGACAAGCTATTTCTAGCACCTCTACATCACACCCTCATGCACATTTAGCTACGCTAATGTTATAGCAAACTCATGGAATTCATTGCTGCATTTCATAATTCGGAGGGATAGAAAGTCAGGCTTCCTTTAGCTTTTCCTTCTGTTCATAGACAGCATCTCCAAGACAAATTTCCCCTCCACGTCTAAGTGTGGAGAGGCAGCTAGTGCGCATGCGTGTGCCGATGTACCCCAGCTGCAGCATAATTACAGTGTTTCGCCTAGTGAGTATGCTCAGCCTGACTGTGCCATTCCTGACGCTAAGTCTTCATTTCGGGATACAGCGCATGCTCCCACACTAAGTGTGAAAAGCCTCTTTGCACAGGTGCTTGCATTCTGTGCCGGGTCTAAGTCCTGTTTTGTGCCTAGACACCATGCTAAAGCTGATAGTCTTTTTTCAGAGACTGTATTTCATGCTACTGAGCATGCTCAGGCACTTCCTGCATCAGAGACTAGGTCCGGTAATGAACTCTTTGGCCCTGGCCCTGATGTGGGGGTCCCATATAGACCACAGGGCATCAGGTGTCCTCCCAAATGGCTTGCAGAGGCCCACACCTATGACTTGTCACCGCATTATTGATGGTCAGACGATGACTGGTGAGGTGTTTGGGTCATGGCAGCCATGAGGTCATCATTGAAGTTGCGTTTCCAAATAGGACGCTAGTTATGCCACTCATGACGTGTCACTCTGCTTTTGTCTCCAGGAGGTGCATTGTGGTTCACCCTGGTTTGGGGCGGACCCAGGTTATAAAAGGGGCTGGAGCCAACAAGGAGGTGCGCAGTCTTCTATTATGCTCCGAAAGAGCACACCTCCATGTGTTGAACCCATTGCGGCTTTAGGCCAGAGGTAGGCAGGGATAGGGTGGTGGATGCAGGCCACCACCACAGTTGGTAACGCAGAACGGTTAAGACCAGCTCCTGTCCTAACAGTCCTGCTTGTGCAGCCCAGTGGCATTAACAGGCCTGCTGCTGCTGATGCGCCTGCTGTCCACAGGTGTGGCCCCTACGCACACGGTCAGCGTACTCAATGGCCCCTGTGTTGTTAACAGGGAGTTCCTGGGCTGGGTGTGCATGTGGACCCTGTGACGCTAACAGGGCTCACAGTCTCCAGATCCGAATGGCGTCTAACTCGGTTCAGGCTACTATTAGTTTCATAGCCACACAGCTCTGTATCCTCCACCAAACCTTCAAGTTGCCAACCTCTCCTTTTCCAACTGGGAGCACGGTGGACACTGACTGCTGAAGGTGATATATACCTTTCTCTTTCTTTTCTTATTAATTTTTGTTATATAGCGGTCACAGATTATATACCACTTTATCCAAATCTGCCAGTCCCACTGTAACAGATGTTGTTTCTTCAGCAAATGTTACAGTTGTTTAACCACCAAATCCACGGACCAAAATTTTTTTCCCCTTTCCAACACACCTGTTCCCCTTTCCAACAGCATCTGTCCTTTTTCAACTCATTTTGGGATATGACCAAAAGTGCAACTGTGCAGGGACACCGTACTCAACGCCATCTCAGCACAGCAGCCATCCCTCGGTCCCTCCGATGTGGACAAGTAAAAGACCATTTCCTCCTATCCATGACAAAGTGTTGAGATTCACTCTGTGCAGCACTGGTGTTTAGTGGAAAAGTAGATCTAAGATTGCGTACCACATTCTGCAGATACTCCTGTATACGTGCGTCTATTTCTATGGCAGGAATTAGTTCGCCAAATTTTGTCTTGTACCGGGGATCTAACAGTGTGGCAACCCAGTATTCAGGATTACTTCAAATTCATACAATCCGAGGGTCATGTAGGTAGTGCAGCAAGAAGGCGCTCATGTGTCTTGTGCATCCAGGAGGACCAAGTCCTTGGTGTGTTGGTGGCAGAGAGGTGAGAATCGTGCATCCTTCCTCTGCCCTCTACCCACAACCTCGCACAACCGAAATGTGAGCAAGCTCTCACTCATCTGCTGAGTCTTCCATGCCCATCGCCAGTTCGTCCTCCATTTCTTCATGGGCTCCTGCACTTTCATCAACACTTTTTGCTGATACTATGCGCCCTTGTTAATCCCTCTCCCTCACCATGACTGCCGCATAGGTGCCGCTGACCATCTGGACCTCGTAGATCTTGTTATCCCTTCCGCATATGACTCCTCCTGTACTTCCTCCCCTTCCTCTTGTCCCAACACCTGACTCCGAATAATAATTACAGTGTGCTCCATCATGTAGATGACCAGAATTGTCACGCTGAGAATGACATTGCCAGTGCTAAACATCTTCGTCGACATTTCAAAACTGTGTAGCAGGGTGCATAGGTCCTTGATCTGACACCACTCCAGCAGCGTGATCTGCACCACCTCTGGATCAACTTATCCCAGGCTATATGTCTTACCGTATTTCAGCAGGGCTCTGCGGTGCTGCCACACACGCTGCAACATGTGCAGATTCCAATTCCTGCGTGTCGGAACATCGCATTTCCGGCGTTTAACTGCCAGACCCTAAGACTTCCGGAGTGATGAAAGTTGTTGAGCTGCTGTGTGCGCACGATGGAAGTGAGCACATAGCGAGCGTGCCCGCTGCACAAGGCCATGTAGGCCGTGATGGTGTTTTAAAAATTGCTGGAGAATTCGGATCAACACGTGAGCCATAAAAGGCACGTGTGTCACATTGCCCTGAGGATGGCCCGCAGCCAGGTTTGCATCATTGCCGCACACGGCTGTTAAGTCACCAACGGAGTCCGCTCCGTCAATTTGTACTCCGGTCGCCAGGTGACAACGTGTTCCTTTCATGAATAGTGCTGATGATGGGAGAGTAGTCGATGCCAGCGGCGCAGGTGGACGCAGGTTATGCTCACCCACTGGGCTGCATTACCTTGACAGATGCAGAATCTCTGGCTGAATGTAGCTGGTGGGTATCTCACAGATGAAATACCATCATTCAGCTACAACCAATGGGAAGACACCACACCCTTTTTTATGCCCATCCTGTCTGCAGACCACTGCCAGACATAGCTATGAACCTCTGGTTAATTTTACCCCCAGTTCAGTTTTATGATTTTGTGTGCTTGTTACCTGACTACTTTTCCTGCTTGCTGTTTATGTACCTTGTTGGCCGATACGCATTTCACCTCTGCTTGTTTTCTGATTAAGTCCTGGCCGTCCCATTCTGTTCCTGTTCCTCAATTAATGTTTTGACCCTGCCTGACTACTATTCTCTGTAATAGCGGTGTGACTCACATTTCCCATACATTTCAAAGTAAAACTTTGACCGCCTGATGGCATTGAGCTCTGCTGCCAGCATAGTAAGGAGGTGTGTGGTAGTCCTTGTGCGCAGTTGCAAGGAAGGGTGGCCTGACCACACAGGGTTTGCGCAAAGGTAGAGGACCCACACGAGGTTGAAGAGGCAGAAGCAGTGTATTAACTTCTACATACAGAACAAGGATTGAAACAACTCGTGGGGACGGCAAGACTTGTACAGCAGACCCTTCTCCATCTCTCACCATAGTTTGCCAGTGCCCAGTCAGTGACATGTAATGACCCTGTCTATGCTTACTGGTCCAAGTATCTGTGTTGAAATGCACCCTGTCGCACACAGATTTTCTCAAGGAAGTGGTGATGTTGTGTGCGACATGCCGGTGTAGCGCGGGCATGCTTTTCTTGGAGAAGCAGTGGTGATTGGGCATCTGGTACTGGGGCACAGCGACAGACATAAGGTCTGTAAAATCCTGTGTGTCCACTACGCGTAAAGGCAGCATTTCGGTAGCCAACAGCTTACAGAGGGATAGAGTCAACCACTTAGCTTTGTCATGGGTCGCAGTAAGTGGCCTTTTATTTGACCACATCTGAGGGACAGAGATCTGGCTGCTGTCTGTAGACGGTGTTGAGTAGGGTGTCCCTGGAAAAATGCAGGTTTGTGAGAAAAGTGCAGGCGGAGACATGATGTTGGCTTCATCTTGCCTTCAGATCTGTTCATCTTGTATCATTTTTAAAAAACACAGCAAGCAAGGGTTACTCCAAGCGGAGTCTCCCTTTTTTTCCAAAAATTGGGCCCCACACAGACACCTTATCAGTGGCAGCACTTGTGCCCTAGTTGCAAACAGGATGTTTTGATTTGCATCAAGCACATTCCAAATCCACAAGCATTTACTCTCCCCAGGATGACACAGGGGTAGTAAATTCCTTCTGGATCCATGACTTGTTCATTTTGATGAACGTCAGTCTGTCCACATTGTCACTGGACAGACGCGTGCGCTTATCTGTCAGCACACACCCAGCAGCACTGAAGACACGTTCAGAGACAACGCTGGCAGCTGGACACGACAAAATCTTCGAGGCGTAACTGGAGAGCTCTTGACATTTTTCTAGATTTGAAGCACAAAAGGAGCAAGGCTCCATTTGCAAAGTCATTGCATCGATGTTCATTTGGAGATACTCCTGTATCATCCTCTCCATCCGTTGACTATGTGTCAGACTTGTTGTCTCTGGTGGCCTTGCAAAGGAGGGTCTAAAAAAATTATGAAAAGATTCCATAAAATTGCTGTTACCAGCACCAGATACGGTCCTACTGGTACGGGTAGACTGTTGAAGATGACGAGGCCGTCCCATGTTTGTCAAGTTACAACTGGGAGAATCACTCCCTTCACCTGCACGGTTGTTTGGTGGAAAAGCCGAGCTAAGATCGAGTAACAGCTTCTGCTGATACTCCTGCATACGTGCGTCCCTTTCTATGGGTGGAATTATGTCACAAAATTTGGACTTGTCCCGGGGATCTAATAGTGTGGCAAGCCAGTAGTCATCATCACTTCTAATTTTGACAATACGAGGGTCATGTTGGAGGTAGTGCAACAAGAAGGCACTCATGTGTCTTGCGCAGCCATGCGCACCAAGTCCACGCTGTGTTTGTGGCATAGAGGTGCTAACCGTTCTTTCTTCCTCTGTCATCTCCCCCCAACCTCTTTCAACTGAAATTTGACCAAGGTCCCCCTCATCTGCTGAGTCTTCCATGTCCATGGACAGTTCGTCCTCCATATCTTCATGTCCTCCTGCACCTTCCTCAACATCTCACCTGCTACCATGCGCCCTTGTTGATCCCTGTCCCCCATGGTCCCATGCCTGCCGCGTTGGTGATGATGAACGTCTGGACCTTGGTGATGTTGTTGTGTCTTGCGCATATGAATCCTCCTGTAGTTCCTCCCCTTCCTGTTGTCCCACCCCCTGACTACGAATAGTGTTTAGCGTGTGCTCCAGCATGTAAATGACTGTAATCGTCATGCTGATAATGGCATTGTCAGCGCTAAACATATTCGTCGCCATGTCGAAACTGTGCAGAAGGGTGCATAGGTCCTTGATCTGAGATCACTCCATCAGGGTGATCTGCCCCACTTCTGCATCTCGTTGGCCCAGGCTATACATCATGACGTATTGCACCAGGGCTCGCCGGTGCTGCCACAGTCGCTGTAACATGTGGAGAGTTGAATTCCAGCGTGTCGCCACATCGCATTTCAGGCGATGAACCGGCAGGCCGAAAGACTTCTGGAGCGATGCAAGTCGCTCAGGTGCGGCGGTTGAACGGCGGAAGTGAGCACTGCAGACAGTTTCCGTGCCCTGGTCAGAAGGCCATCTAGGCCGGGATAGTGTGTTAAAAATTGCTGGACAACAAGGTTAAACACGTGAGCCATACAAGGCACGTGTGTCACCTTGCCCAGGCGAAGGGCCGCACCCAGGTTTGCAGCATTGTCGCACACGGCCTTACCAGGCTGCAGGTTGAGTGGAGACAACCATTTATCAAAATCAGTCTCCAGAGCTGCCCACAACTCAGTCGCTGTGTGACTCCTATTTCAAAGACATGTCAAGCTAAAGACCGCCTGATGCCGTTGCGCTCTGCTACCAGCATAGTAATGAGGGGTGCGTGATTCCTTCTGCGCAGTGAGAACGCTGGTGGCCTGACCAGGCAGGCTTGGGGCGGAGGTGGAGGACCCAGATGAGGTGGAGGATGCAGAAGCAGTGGCGGAACTTGGACAGACAGAGGATTGACACACAAGTCGTGGGGACGGCAAGACTTGTGCAGCAGACCCTTCACCATCTATCACCATAGTTACCCAGTGGCCAGTCAGCGACATGTAACGTCCCTGTCCATGCTTACTGGTCCAAGTATCGGTGGTGAAATGCACCCGTTCACACACAGAGTTTCTCAAGGAAGCGGTGATGTTGTGTGCGACATGCTGGTGTAGCGCGGGCACACCTTTCTTAGAGAAGTAGTGGCGACTAGGCATCTGGTACTGGGGCACAGCGACAGACATAAGGTCTCTAAAATCCTGTGTGTCCACTAGGCGGAAAGGCAGCATTTCTGTAGTCAACAGCTTACAGAGGGATAGAGTCAACCTCTTCGCTTTGTCATGGGTCGCAGGAAGTGGCCTTTTATTTGACCACATCTGAGGGACAGAGATCTGGCTGCTGTGTGTAGACGGTGTTGAGTCGGGTGTCCCTGGAAAAATGCAGCTTTGTGAGGAAAGTGCAGGCGGAGACATGATGTTGCCTTCATCCAAAGTTGGTGCTATCGATGTCTGAGAGAGCTGTACACACTCACTTGTTTCCCCTTCCAAACCAACTGACGACCTACCAAGCAAACTGCCTGTTGCGGTTACAGTGGTGGAAGTTGTGGGTGGAAAAACAGGTGTGACAGCTGTCCCCACAGTCCTAGAAGATGACGAGCGCGCGGATGCACTGGAAGGGGCAGGCGGTGGATGGTTCGCTCCGCTAGGCCGCATTGCAGCACGGTGAGCTTCCCATCGGGCCATATGATATTTATTCATGTGACGATTCATGGAAGAAGTTGTCAAACTGCTGAGGTTTTGACCTCTACTAAGAGAACCATGACAAATTTTACAGATCACATAATTTGGGCGATCTTTTTCTATGTCAAAAAAGGACCTGGCTAGGCAAGGCTTAGAGGCCATGCGACCTGTTGATCCACCCCGAATAATGCTCAGAGGCAGAGTGGTGGCTGAGGATGCAGTTGTAGACGTGCTACCAGTGCTCCGACTGTGTCCAGGAAGGCGCCAGGTTACTTCGACGTCGGTTGCATCCTCCTCCACCGCCTCTGTTGACCTCCTCGAGTGTCTGACTGTGGGTTGACAGTAGGTGTGATCTAGAACTTAATCATCAATTGTTGTGTTTGCACTCCCCTACCCCTCAGACCGAGTTTCTTCTTGCCCTGACCGAATATTTAAGTTGTCATCCCAATCGGGTATCTGCGTCTCATCTTCATCAGTATGTTCCTCATTGCCTATAACCACAGTTGTTGGAAAGGCAGCATTTTGGTAGCCAACAGTTTGCATATGATGAAAGTCAACCTCCAAGCCATTTCATGCCCTTCTAAAAGCATGTACAACACAGCGAGGGGACTCCAACCACAGTCTCCCTCGTTGCCACTAACTGGGCCACACACACCCCACTTGACTGGCATCGGTTGAGCCCCCTTTTGAAAAAGAAAAAGATGCTTTGCATGAAGCACTCTCAAAAATACGCGTGCCTTTCCCGTCCCCTGGCTGACCCAGGGGAAGAAAAGTCCTCTGAGAGCCATGACTTGTTCATCTTGGTTCTTTTAGAGACACAGCGAGGGGACTCCAACCACAGTCTCCCTCGTTGCCACTAACTGGGCCACACACACCCCACTTGACTGGCATCGGTTGACCCCCCCTTTTGACAAAGAAAAAGATGCTTTGCATGAAGCACTCTCAAAAATACGCGTGCCTTTCCCGTCCCCTGGCTGACCCAGGAGAAGAAAAGTCCTCTGAGAGCCATGACTTGTTCATCTTGGTTCTTTTAGAGACACAGCGAGGGGACTCCAACCACAGTCTCCCTCGTTGCCACTAACTGGGCCACACACACCCCACTTGACTGGCATCGGTTGAGCCCCCTTTTGAAAAAGAAAAAGATGCTTTGCATGAAGCACTCTCAAAAATACGCGTGCCTTTCCCGTCCCCTGGCTGACCCAGGGGAAGAAAAGTCCTCTGAGAGCCATGACTTGTTCATCTTGGTTCTTTTAGAGACACAGCGAGGGGACTCCAACCACAGTCTCCCTCGTTGCCACTAACTGGGCCACACACACCCCACTTGACTGGCATCGGTTGACCCCCCCTTTTGACAAAGAAAAAGATGCTTTGCATGAAGCACTCTCAAAAATACGCGTGCCTTTCCCGTCCCCTGGCTGACCCAGGGGAAGAAAAGTCCTCTGAGAGCCATGACTTGTTCATCTTGGTTCTTTTAGAGACACAGCGAGGGGACTCCAACCACAGTCTCCCTCGTTGCCACTAACTGGGCCACACACACCCCACTTGACTGGCATCGGTTGACCCCCCCTTTTGACAAAGAAAAAGATGCTTTGCATGAAGCACTCTCAAAAATACGCGTGCCTTTCCCGTCCCCTGGCTGACCCAGGGGAAGAAAAGTCCTCTGAGAGCCATGACTTGTTCATCTTGGTTCTTTTAGAGACACAGCGAGGGGACTCCAACCACAGTCTCCCTCGTTGCCACTAACTGGGCCACACACACCCCACTTGACTGGCATCGGTTGAGCCCCCTTTTGAAAAAGAAAAAGATGCTTTGCATGAAGCACTCTCAAAAATACGCGTGCCTTTCCCGTCCCCTGGCTGACCCAGGGGAAGAAAAGTCCTCTGAGAGCCATGACTTGTTCATCTTGGTTCTTTTAGAGACACAGCGAGGGGACTCCAACCACAGTCTCCCTCGTTGCCACTAACTGGGCCACACACACCCCACTTGACTGGCATCGGTTGAGCCCCCTTTTGAAAAAGAAAAAGATGCTTTGCATGAAGCACTCTCAAAAATACGCGTGCCTTTCCCGTCCCCTGGCTGACCCAGGGGAAGAAAAGTCCTCTGAGAGCCATGACTTGTTCATCTTGGTTCTTTTAGAGACACAGCGAGGGGACTCCAACCACAGTCTCCCTCGTTGCCACTAACTGGGCCACACACACCCCACTTGACTGGCATCGGTTGAGCCCCCTTTTGAAAAAGAAAAAGATGCTTTGCATGAAGCACTCTCAAAAATACGCGTGCCTTTCCCGTCCCCTGGCTGACCCAGGGGAAGAAAAGTCCTCTGAGAGCCATGACTTGTTCATCTTGGTTCTTTTAGAGACACAGCGAGGGGACTCCAACCACAGTCTCCCTCGTTGACACTAACTGGGCCACACACACCCCACTTGACTGGCATCGGTTGAGCCCCCCTTTTGACAAAGAAAAAGATGCTTTGCATGAAGCACTCTCAAAAATACGCGTGCCTTTCGCCTCCCCTGGCTGACCCAGGGGAAGAAAAGTCCTCTGAGAGCCAGGTCCACATTGTCAGTGGACAGACACGTGTGCTTATCTGCCAGCAGACCCCCAGCAGCACTGAAGACAGGTTCCGAGAGAACGCTGGCTGCAGGACACGACAAGATCCTCAAGGCGTACGTGGCGAGCTCAGGCAATTTATCCAGATTGGAAGCCTAAAATGAGCAGGGCTCAAGTTGCACAATAATGGAATCGATGTTTCTTTGCATATACTCATATATCTGTGTGTCTCCCTCTTTTTCCTTGTCCAGCTGTTTTGTTTTCACATGAGTATATGTCCTTGTCACTTTCCCATGTGTTTGTGTTATGTTGTGAGTTGTTTGTCACCTTTTGGACACCTTTCAGGGTGTTTTCTAGGTGTTTTACTGTGTTTGTGATTGCCTGCCATTGTTTCCTATGGGCTCGAGTTCGGTTCGTCGAACGTTCGACGAGCCGAACTCGAGCCAGACCCCCCGTTCGGCGAACCGCCTCGAGCCGAACCGGGACCGGTTCGCTCATCTCTAGTTCTGGGTGTTGTCTGGGTGTGACGGGGGTTGAGAGCGGTGTTGTATGTGTGTTGCGTGTGTTGCGTTGTTTGTGGAGCGCTGTGTGTCTGTAGCGTTGCGTGTGTGTTGCGCGGTTTGTGTGTGTGTGGTGTGTTTTGGGGGGAGGTATGTTTTGTGCAATGTGTGTGTTGTGCGGTATGTGCGTATATTTGTGTGTGCCGCGGTGTTTGTGTGTTGGGTGTTGTGTGTGTGCAGCGTTGTCTGTGTGTATGGGTGTCTGTGTAGAGCAGTTGTTTGTGGTTCCCAGTGTGTGTGTGTGTGGTGTGTTGTGCAGTGCGCGCGTGTGTGTGTGTGTGTGTGTGTGTGTGTTGGGGGGAGGTGCGCACTCCCAAACGTGCTCCATCCCCCATGCAGCGCACTCCCCATCGTGCTCCATCCCCCATGCAGCGCACTCCCCATCGTGCTCCATCCCCTATGCTGCGCACCCCCCATCGTGCTCCATCTCCCATGCTGCGCACTCCCAAACGTGCTCCATCCGCCATGCTGCGCACTCAAAAAACGTGCTCCATCCGCCATGCTGCGCACTCCCAAACGTGCTCCATCCGCCATACTCCGCACTCCCCATCGTGCTCCATCCCCGATGCTGCGCACCCCCCCATCATGCTCCATCCCCGATGCTGCGCACCACCCCATCATGCTCCATCCCCGATGCTGCGCACCCCCCCATCGTGCTCCATCCCCCATGCTGCACCAGCATCAGCCTCTCTGCCCCCAGCATCAGCTTCTCTGCCCCCAGCATCAGCCTCTCTCCTCCCAGCATCAGCATCTCTCCTCCCAGCATCAGCCTCTCTCATCCTAGCATCAGCCTCTCTCCTCCCAGCTTCAGCCTCTCCTCTCTGTCCCCAGCATCAGCCTCTCTCCTCCCAGCCTTTCCCAGCATCAGCCTCTCTCCTCCCAGCCTCCCTCCTCCCACCCTCCCCCAGCATCAGCCTCCCTCTCCCAGCCTCCCCCAGCATCAGCCTCCCCCAGCATCAGCCTCTCTTCTCTCAGCCTACCTCTCCCAGCCTCCCTCCTCCCAGCCTCCCTCAGCATCAGCCTCCCTCTCCCAGCCTCCCCAAGCATCAGCCTCCACCAGCATCAGCCTCTCTCCTTCCAGCCTCCCCCAGCATCAGCCTCCGCCAGCATCAGTCTCTCTCCTTCCAGCCTCCTCCAGCATCAGCCTCCCTCTCCCAGCCTTCCCCAGGATCAGCCTCTCTCCTCCCATCCTCCGTCCTCCCAGCCTTCCCCAGCATCAGCTTTCCCCTCCCAGCCTCCCTCAGCATCAGCCTTCCCCAGCATCAGCCTCTCTCCTCCCAGCCTCAGCCTCTCTCCTTCCAGCCTCCCCCAGCATCAGCCTCTCTCCTTCCAGCCTCCCTCAGCATCAGCCTCCCCTTCCCAGCCTTCCCCAGGATCAGCCTCTCTCCTCCCAGCCTCCTTCCTCCCAGCCTCCCCCTCCCAGCCTCCCTCAGCATCAGCCTTCCGCTCCCAGTCTCCCCCAGCATCAGCCTCCCCAAGCATCAGCCTCCACCAGCATCAGCCTCTCTCCTTCCAGCCTCCCCCAGCATCAGCCTCTCTCCTTCCAGCCTCCCTCAGCATCAGCCTCCCGTTCCCAGCCTTCCCCAGGATCAGCCTCTCTCCTCCCAGCCTCCTTCCTCCCAGCCTCCCCCTCCCAGCCTCCCTCAGCATCAGCCTTCCCCTCCCAGTCTCCCCCAGCATCAGCCTCCCCAAGCATCAGCCTCCACCAGCATCAGCCTCTCTCCTTCCAGCCTCCCCCAGCATCAGCCTCCCCAAGCATCAGCCTCCACCAGCATCAGCCTCCCTCGTCCCAGCCTCCCCCAGCATCAGCCTCCCCCTCCCAGCCTCCTCCAGCATCAGCCTCTCTCCTCCCAGCATCAGCCTCTCTCATCCCAGCATCAGCCTCTCTCCTCCCAGCATCAGCCTCTCCTCTCTGTCCCCAGCATCAGCCTCTCTCCTCCCAGCCTTCCCCAGCATCAGCCTCTCTCCTCCCAGCCTCCCCCAGCATCAGCCTCCCCCAGCATCAGCCTCTCTTCTTCCAGCCTCCCCCAGCATCAGCCTCTCTCCTTCCAGCCTCCCCCAGCATCAGCCTCCCTCTCCCAGCCTTCCCCAGGATCAGCCTCTCTCCTCCCAGCCTCCGTCCTCCCAGCCTTCCCCAGCATCAGCTTTCCCCTCCCAGCCTCCCTCAGCATCAGCCTTCCCCAGCATCAGCCTCTCTCCTCCCAGCCTCAGCCTCTCTCCTTTCAGCCTCCCCCAGCATCAGCCTCTCTCCTTCCAGCCTCCCTCAGCATCAGCCTCCCCTTCCCAGCCTTCCCCAGGATCAGCCTCTCTCCTCCCAGCCTCCTTCCTCCCAGCCTCCCCCTCCCAGCCTCCTTCAGCATCAGCCTTCCCCTCCCAGTCTCCCCCAGCATCAGCCTCCCCCTCCCAGCCTTCCCCATGATCAGCCTCTCTGCTCCCAGCCTCCTCCAGCACGCCGTGCTCCTCTGCCGACACTCACACACCCGATCGCATCCACTCACACACACCCGATCGCATCCACTCACACACACCCGATCGCATCCACTCACACACACCCGATCGCATCCACTCACACACACCCGATCGCATCCACTCACACACACCCGATCGCATCCACTCACACACACAGACACTGACGATATCGCACATACGCGCTCACACTCACAACATCCGGAGATACCACATGCCTCTGGCCATGTGATCCTCCGTCAGGTCCTGGAAGGTCACAACAGCACAGTATCGAGGCCGAGAAGCAAGCGATATCGCCGGATGCTGTGAGTGTGTGGATGCGATGTGAGGTGTGTGTGAGGTGTGTGTGTGAGGTGTGTGTGAGGTGTGTGTGAGGTGTGTGTGAGAGTGAGTGTGATCTGATGTGTGTGTATGTTTGTGTGTGTGCTGTTATGTGTGTGCGTGTGGATCTTCCGCCGCAGCAGGACCTTGATGCGCTTGTAACCATGCGAGCATGGTTACCAACGTATCCACACCACTCCCGTGCGAGCGGGGGCCAGGGGGGGGTGGGTGGGGGTGGGGGGGGAGTACAGTACTCACCTCCGTGACAGCCGTGTCAGTTCGGGGAATGCGCGGGGGGGGGAGTACAGTACTCACCTCCGTGACAGCCGTGTCAGTTCGGGGAATGCGCGGGGGGAGGGAGGGGGCGGGGCCAGAGCTAGCGTGCATTGCGTGAGGGGGCGGGGCGTGGCGTGGCCGAATTGCCAATGCCTGCAGGGTGCCGGGGCGAGAGGCCAATCTGTGGGGGGGGCGGAGCCTGGGCGAGCGGCTGGCCAATCCGTGTGGGGGCGCAGCCTGGGCGAGCGGCCAATCCGTGTGGGGGGGCGGGGCCATGGCGAGCCCAGCGGCCAATCAGCTTTGTGTCACCGTAAGGACACAATTTTGGAGCATGACAGACAGACAGACAGATAGACAGATAGACAGACAGACAGAATAAGGCAATTATATATATAGATATATATATATACTGTGTGTATATATATATATATATATGTGTGTGTATATATATATATATATATATATATATATATATAAAGGTTTGGACACACCTTCTCGTTCAAAGAGTTTTCTTTGACAGGTGTGCCCTGTCAGGTTTAATAAGTGGGATTTCTTGCCTTATAAATGGGGTTGGGACTAGAGTTGAGCGCGGTTCTAGGTTCGTGGTTCTCCAGTTCGCGGCTCGAGTGATTTTGGGGGCTGTTCTAGATCGAACTAGAACTCGAGCTTTTTTGCAAAAGCTCGATAGTTCTAGATACGTTCGAGAACGGTTCTAGCAGCAAAAAAAACAGCTAATTCCTAGCTGGCTTTCCGCTCTAATAGTGTAAGTCACTCTGTGACTCACATTATTATGAAATTTCAGTGTATAGTGTGCGGGAACAGCGCCTTCAGATCACTGCTGTTTGTATAATGGCCATTTTTTTTTTTTTTCCTTGTCTTCCTTCCCTAAGCGTGCGCGTGTAGTGGGGAGGGCCAGCATGTCAGCCAATCCCAGACACACACACAGCTAAGTGGACTTTTAGCCAGAGAAGCAACGGCATGTGTGATAGGATGTCCATGTCACATGTCCCTGCATTCTAAAACCGGACATTTTCCTCCAGCACGCCATTATCTGCCTTCTGCGTCCTTGGTGTCAGACATCACTGGCGCAGCTCCGTCCTGAGTCCTTTCGCCGATACTGCTGTATCCGCTCCATACACAGCGCTGGACAGCTTAGGGAGAGCACTTTCTATCAGTCCTTTTAAGGGCTCGTACCGGCAGGGTCAGAGCCATAGGTGACCGGTCCTGAAAACAGAGTTTAACATCTACTCAAGATGACAGCGTCTGTGTAGCTAAGGTCAGGGATTTCCTCGCTGCATTTCCCCATTAGGAGGGAATAGAAAGGCAGGCTTCCATTCCTCTACCCAGAGCCCCACAATCCTGGCACTGTACCCTCCTGTACTCTGCACACTCCAACTCATTATAACTAAGCCATTATACTAGCAAACACTGAGTGAACCTAGTGTCATCCTAAACGTGGCTATTGGACTTCTGTATAGTCCCAGTAGTGCACAGATATTTGCAGCACCTCTGCCTGCATTGCACACTCCAACTCATTATAACTAAGCCATTATACTAGCAAATACTGAGTGTACCTAGTGGCATCCTAAACGTGGCTATTGGACTTCTGTATAGTCCCAGTAGTGCACAGATATTTGCAGCACGTCTGCCTGCATTGCACACTCAAACTGATAGTTACTAAGCCATTATACTAGCAAACACTGAGTGAACTTAGTGGCATCCTAAACGTGGCTGTTGGACTTCTGTATTGTCCCACTAGTGCAAAGATATATGCAGCACGTCTGCCTGCATTGCACACTCCAACTCATTATAACTAAGCCATTATACTAGCAAACACTGAGTGAACCTAGTGGCATCCTAAACGTGGCTATTGGACTTCTGTATAGTCCCAGTAGTTCAAAGATATTTGCAGCACGTCTGCCTGCATTGCACACTCAAACTCATTGTTACTAAGCCATTATACTAGCAAACACTGAGTGAACCTAGTGGCATCCTAAACGTGGCTGTTGGACTTCTGTATAGTCCCAGTAGTGCACAGATATTTGCAGCACGTCTGCCTGCATTGCACACTCAAACTGATAGTTACTAAGCCATTATACTAGCAAACACTGAGTGAACTTAGTGGCATCCTAAACGTGGCTGTTGGACTTCTGTATTGCCCCACTAGTGCACAGATATTTGCAGCACGTCTGCCTGCATTGCACACTCCAACTCATTATAACTAAGCCATTATACTAGCAAACACTGAGTGTACCTAGTGTCATCCTAAACGTGGCTATTGGACTTCTGTATTGTCCCACTAGTGCAAAGATATTTGCAGCACATCTGCCTGCATTGCACACTCAAACTCATGGTTACTAAGCCATTATACTAGCAAACACTGAGTAAACCTAGTGGCATCCTAAACGTGGCTGTTGGACTTCTGTATAGTCCCAGTAGTGCACAGATATTTGCAGCACGTCTGCCTGCATTGCACACTCAAACTGATAGTTACTAAGCCATTATACTAGCAAACACTGAGTGAACTTAGTGGCATCCTAAACGTAGCTGTTGGACTTCTGTATTGCCCCACTAGTGCAAAGATATTTGCAGCATGTCTGCCTGCATTGCACACTCCAACTCATTATAACTAAGCCATTATACTAGCAAACACTGAGTGAACCTAGTGGCATCCTAAACGTGGCTGTTGGACTTCTGTATAGTCCCAGTAGTGCACAGATATTTGCAGCACGTCTGCCTGCATTGCACACTCAAACTGATAGTTACTAAGCCATTATACTAGCAAACACTGAGTGAACTTAGTGGCATCCTAAACGTGGCTGTTGGACTTCTGTATTGCCCCACTAGTGCACAGATATTTGCAGCACGTCTGCCTGCATTGCACACTCCAACTCATTATAACTAAGCCATTATACTAGCAAACACTGAGTGTACCTAGTGTCATCCTAAACGTGGCTATTGGACTTCTGTATTGTCCCACTAGTGCAAAGATATTTGCAGCACATCTGCCTGCATTGCACACTCAAACTCATTGTTACTAAGCCATTATACTAGCAAACACTGAGTAAACCTAGTGGCATCCTAAACGTGGCTGTTGGACTTCTGTATAGTCCCAGTAGTGCACAGATATTTGCAGCACGTCTGCCTGCATTGCACACTCAAACTGATAGTTACTAAGCCATTATACTAGCAAACACTGAGTGAACTTAGTGGCATCCTAAACGTGGCTGTTGGACTTCTGTATAGTCCCAGTAGTGCACAGGTATTTGCAGCACGTCTGCCTGCATTGCACACTCCAACTCATTGTTACTAAGCCATTATACTAGTAAACAATGAGTGTACCTAGCGGCATCCTAAACGTGGCTATTGGACTTCTGTATAGTCCCAGTAGTGCACAGATATTTGCAGCACGTCTGCCTGCATTGCACACTCAAACTCATTATAACTAAGCCATTATACTAGCAAACACTGAGTGTACCTAGTGTCATCCTAAATGTGGCTATTGGACTTCTGTATAGTCCCAGTAGTGCAAAGATATTTGCAGCACGTCTGCCTGCATTGCACACTCCAACTCATTATAACTAAGCCATTATACTAGCAAACACTGAGTGAACCTAGTGGCATCCTAAACGTGGCTATTGGATTTCTGTATAGTCCCAGTAGTGCAAAGATATTTGCAGCACGTCTGCCTGCATTGCACACTCAAACTGATAGTTACTAAGCCATTATACTAGCAAACACTGAGTGAACCTAGTGGCATCCTAAACGTGACTGTTGGACTTCTGTATAGTCCCAGTAGTGCACAGATATTTGCAGCACGTCTGCCTGCATTGCACACTCAAACTGATAGTTACTAAGCCATTATACTAGCAAACACTGAGTGAACTTAGTGGCATCCTAAACGTGGCTGTTGGACTTCTGTATTGCCCCACTAGTGCAAAGATATTTGCAGCATGTCTGCCTGCATTGCACACTCCAACTCATTATAACTAAGCCATTATACTAGCAAACACTGAGTGTACCTAGTGTCATCCTAAACGTGGCTATTGGACTTCTGTATTGTCCCACTAGTGCAAAGATATTTGCAGCACGTCTGCCTGCATTGCACACTCAAACTCATTGTTACTAAGCCATTATACTAGCAAACACTGAGTAAACCTAGTGGCATCCTAAACGTGGCTGTTGGACTTCTGTATAGTCCCAGTAGTGCACAGATATTTGCAGCATGTCTGCCTGCATTGCACACTCAAACTGATAGTTACTAAGCCATTATACTAGCAAACACTGAGTGAACTTAGTTGCATCCTAAACGTGGCTGTTGGACTTCTGTATTGTTCCACTAGTGCAAAGATATTTGCAGCACGACTGCCTGCATTGCACACTCCAACTCATTATAACTAAGCCATTATACTAGCAAACACTGAGTGAACCTAGTGGCATCCTAAACGTGGCTGTTGGACTTCTGTATAGTCCCAGTAGTGCACAGATATTTGCAGCACGTCTGCCTGCATTGCACACTCAAACTGATAGTTACTAAGCCATTATACTAGCAAACACTGAGGAAACTTAGTGGCATCCTAAACGTGGCTGTTGGACTTCTGTATAGTCCCAGTAGTGCACAGATATTTGCAGCACGTCTGCCTGCATTGCACACTCAAACTGATAGTTACTAAGCCATTATACTAGCAATTTATGTTGCCAGTTTAAGGGCCGTAGTTGCATTGTCAGGGATATTTATTCTTTATTATTCTGCTGTTAATAAAGCTAGACCACCGCTGCAATCTACACCACCTCTCAATTTTTACTACCACATTTTCAGTGCACAATCTTGTTGCAATCAACATGAGTGGCAAAATGACAGATGCTGGTGGAAAGGGGAAGAGGCATGCTGGAAAAGGAAAAAAAGGGTTTGTCCGTGGGGAAGGTGGCAAAGCTCCATTATCATCTGCTGAAGATAGACCATCTACCAGCAAAAGTAAGATGTCTACTACTTACCGTGGACAATCCGATGTGCTCCCTTTTTTACGGACACGAACAACAGGAACAAAGGTAGATGATGGCCAAAAAAGGAAAATGCTTGAATGGATCTCAAGTGGTCCAACAAGTGCCCTCTCAGCCACTTCAAGTACCGCATCCAAAAAACACCAGTCCTCTGAGTTGTCATCCCAATCAAACTTGCTTTCTCCCAGCTCTGAAGTCTCCATCAGCCCTGCACAGTATGGTGGAACTGAGATGGCTGAGTCTGCAGAGCTGTTCAGTCACACTATAGCCTGGGAATCAGAGGTCTGCTCCAAAGCTGCAGTGAGTCCAGACAAGGAAATGATCTGCACTGATGCCCAGAAGCTTTTTGAGTCGGATCCAGGATCAGATGAGGAAGGTTCTGAGCATAATGTAGACCCTCATTACCAAACTGTAACTCCTTTTGGTGGAGACAATTAGGAACATGCTGATGACGATGAGACTCAGATACCTGATTGGAACGACAACTTGACTATTCGGTCAGGGCAGGAAGAGGTTGGCTCTGAGGACGAGGGAAGTGAGAACACACAGGGTGATGATGAGGTTGGAGATCCCACTTACTGTCAACCCACAGTCAGCCAGTCGATGAGGTCAGCAGAGGAGGTGGAGGAGGATGCTACTGACGTTGAGGTTAGGTTGCGCCTTCCTGGACAGAGATGGAGTACTGGAAGCATGTCAACAACTGCATCCTCAGCCACAACTCTGCCTCTGAGCAGAAGTCGGGGTGGCTCTGCAGGTCGCATGGGCTCTAATCCTTGCCTAGCCTGGTCCTTTTTTGACATCGCAAAGGATCACCCAACTCATGTCATCTGTAAGATTTGTCGCCAATCTCAAAGTAGAGGCCAAAAACTCACTAGTTTGAGTACTTCGTCCAGTACAGTGAGTACAGACCAGGAAATGGTCTGCAGTGATGCCCAGAACCTTTGTGACTCTGATTCAGGCCGTGAGGACCAAGTTTCTGAGCATAATGTTGACCCTTTGTCACAAACTGTAACACCTGTGGTTATAGACAATGAGGAACATACTGATGAAGATGAGACGCAGATACCCGATTGGGATGACAACTTAAATATTCGGTCAGGGCAAGAAGAGGCTCGGTCTGAGGGTGAGGGGAGTAGAGATGAGCGAACCGGTCCCGGTTCGGCTCGAGGCGGTTCGCCGAACGGGGGGTCTGGCTCGAGTTCGGCTCGTCGAACGTTCGACGAACCGAACTCGAGCCCATAGGAAACAATGGCAGGCAATCACAAACACAGTAAAACACCTAGAAAACACCCTGAAAGGTGTCCAAAAGGTGACAAACAACTCACAACATAACACAAACACATGGGAAAGTGACAAGGACATATACTCATGTGAAAACAAAACAGCTGGACAAGGAAAAAGAGGGAGACACACAGATATATGAGTATATGCAAAGAAACATCGATTCCATTATTGTGCAACTTGAGCCCTGCTCATTTTAGGCTTCCAATCTGGATAAATTGCCTGAGCTCGCCACGTACGCCTTGAGGATCTTGTCGTGTCCTGCAGCCAGCGTTCTCTCGGAACCTGTCTTCAGTGCTGCTGGGGGTCTGCTGGCAGATAAGCACACGTGTCTGTCCACTGACAATGTGGACCTGGCTCTCAGAGGACTTTTCTTCCCCTGGGTCAGCCAGGGGAGGCGAAAGGCACGCGTATTTTTGAGAGTGCTTCATGCAAAGCATCTTTTTCTTTGTCAAAAGGGGGGCTCAACCGATGCCAGTCAAGTGGGGTGTGTGTGGCCCAGTTAGTGGCAACGAGGGAGACTGTGGTTGGAGTCCCCTCGCTGTGTCTCTAAAAGAACCAAGATGAACAAGTCATGGCTCTCAGAGGACTTTTCTTCCCCTGGGTCAGCCAGGGGACGGGAAAGGCACGCGTATTTTTGAGAGTGCTTCATGCAAAGCATCTTTTTCTTTTTCAAAAGGGGGCTCAACCGATGCCAGTCAAGTGGGGTGTGTGTGGCCCAGTTAGTGGCAACGAGGGAGACTGTGGTTGGAGTCCCCTCGCTGTGTCTCTAAAAGAACCAAGATGAACAAGTCATGGCTCTCAGAGGACTTTTCTTCCCCTGGGTCAGCCAGGGGACGGGAAAGGCACGCGTATTTTTGAGAGTGCTTCATGCAAAGCATCTTTTTCTTTTTCAAAAGGGGGCTCAACCGATGCCAGTCAAGTGGGGTGTGTGTGGCCCAGTTAGTGGCAACGAGGGAGACTGTGGTTGGAGTCCCCTCGCTGTGTCTCTAAAAGAACCAAGATGAACAAGTCATGGCTCTCAGAGGACTTTTCTTCCCCTGGGTCAGCCAGGGGACGGGAAAGGCACGCGTATTTTTGAGAGTGCTTCATGCAAAGCATCTTTTTCTTTTTCAAAAGGGGGCTCAACCGATGCCAGTCAAGTGGGGTGTGTGTGGCCCAGTTAGTGGCAACGAGGGAGACTGTGGTTGGAGTCCCCTCGCTGTGTCTCTAAAAGAACCAAGATGAACAAGTCATGGCTCTCAGAGGACTTTTCTTCCCCTGGGTCAGCCAGGGGACGGGAAAGGCACGCGTATTTTTGAGAGTGCTTCATGAAAAGCATCTTTTTCTTTGTCAAAAGGGGGGGTCAACCGATGCCAGTCAAGTGGGGTGTGTGTGGCCCAGTTAGTGGCAACGAGGGAGACTGTGGTTGGAGTCCCCTCGCTGTGTCTCTAAAAGAACCAAGATGAACAAGTCATGGCTCTCAGAGGACTTTTCTTCCCCTGGGTCAGCCAGGGGACGGGAAAGGCACGCGTATTTTTGAGAGTGCTTCATGCAAAGCATCTTTTTCTTTGTCAAAAGGGGGGGTCAACCGATGCCAGTCAAGTGGGGTGTGTGTGGCCCAGTTAGTGGCAACGAGGGAGACTGTGGTTGGAGTCCCCTCGCTGTGTCTCTAAAAGAACCAAGATGAACAAGTCATGGCTCTCAGAGGACTTTTCTTCCCCTGGGTCAGCCAGGGGACGGGAAAGGCACGCGTATTTTTGAGAGTGCTTCATGCAAAGCATCTTTTTCTTTTTCAAAAGGGGGCTCAACCGATGCCAGTCAAGTGGGGTGTGTGTGGCCCAGTTAGTGGCAACGAGGGAGACTGTGGTTGGAGTCCCCTCGCTGTGTCTCTAAAA
Organism: Anomaloglossus baeobatrachus; assembly: GCF_048569485.1. Lineage (NCBI taxonomy): Eukaryota > Metazoa > Chordata > Amphibia > Anura > Aromobatidae > Anomaloglossus > Anomaloglossus baeobatrachus. The sequence continues at coordinate 643,425,214 of NC_134354.1, forward strand.
GAACCAAGATGAACAAGTCATGGCTCTCAGAGGACGTTTCTTCCCCTGGGTCAGCCAGGGGACGGGAAAGGCACGCGTATTTTTGAGAGTGCTTCATGAAAAGCATCTTTTTCTTTGTCAAAAGGGGGGGTCAACCGATGCCAGTCAAGTGGGGTGTGTGTGGCCCAGTTAGTGGCAACGAGGGAGACTGTGGTTGGAGTCCCCTCGCTGTGTCTCTAAAAGAACCAAGATGAACAAGTCATGGCTCTCAGAGGACTTTTCTTCCCCTGGGTCAGCCAGGGGACGGGAAAGGCACGCGTATTTTTGAGAGTGCTTCATGCAAAGCATCTTTTTCTTTGTCAAAAGGGGGGGTCAACCGATGCCAGTCAAGTGGGGTGTGTGTGGCCCAGTTAGTGGCAACGAGGGAGACTGTGGTTGGAGTCCCCTCGCTGTGTCTCTAAAAGAACCAAGATGAACAAGTCATGGCTCTCAGAGGACTTTTCTTCCCCTGGGTCAGCCAGGGGACGGGAAAGGCACGCGTATTTTTGAGAGTGCTTCATGCAAAGCATCTTTTTCTTTTTCAAAAGGGGGCTCAACCGATGCCAGTCAAGTGGGGTGTGTGTGGCCCAGTTAGTGGCAACGAGGGAGACTGTGGTTGGAGTCCCCTCGCTGTGTCTCTAAAAGAACCAAGATGAACAAGTCATGGCTCTCAGAGGACTTTTCTTCCCCTGGGTCAGCCAGGGGACGGGAAAGGCACGCGTATTTTTGAGAGTGCTTCATGCAAAGCATCTTTTTCTTTTTCAAAAGGGGGCTCAACCGATGCCAGTCAAGTGGGGTGTGTGTGGCCCAGTTAGTGGCAACGAGGGAGACTGTGGTTGGAGTCCCCTCGCTGTGTCTCTAAAAGAACCAAGATGAACAAGTCATGGCTCTCAGAGGACTTTTCTTCCCCTGGGTCAGCCAGGGGACGGGAAAGGCACGCGTATTTTTGAGAGTGCTTCATGAAAAGCATCTTTTTCTTTGTCAAAAGGGGGGGTCAACCGATGCCAGTCAAGTGGGGTGTGTGTGGCCCAGTTAGTGGCAACGAGGGAGACTGTGGTTGGAGTCCCCTCGCTGTGTCTCTAAAAGAACCAAGATGAACAAGTCATGGCTCTCAGAGGACTTTTCTTCCCCTGGGTCAGCCAGGGGACGGGAAAGGCACGCGTATTTTTGAGAGTGCTTCATGCAAAGCATCTTTTTCTTTGTCAAAAGGGGGGGTCAACCGATGCCAGTCAAGTGGGGTGTGTGTGGCCCAGTTAGTGGCAACGAGGGAGACTGTGGTTGGAGTCCCCTCGCTGTGTCTCTAAAAGAACCAAGATGAACAAGTCATGGCTCTCAGAGGACTTTTCTTCCCCTGGGTCAGCCAGGGGACGGGAAAGGCACGCGTATTTTTGAGAGTGCTTCATGCAAAGCATCTTTTTCTTTTTCAAAAGGGGGCTCAACCGATGCCAGTCAAGTGGGGTGTGTGTGGCCCAGTTAGTGGCAACGAGGGAGACTGTGGTTGGAGTCCCCTCGCTGTGTTTTACATGCTTTTAGAAGGGCATGAAATGGCTTGGAGGTTGACTTTCATCATATGCAAACTGTTGGCTACCAAAATGCTGCCTTTCCAACAACTGTGGTTATAGGCAATGAGGAACATACTGATGAAGATGAGACGCAGATACCCGATTGGGATGACAACTTAAATATTCGGTCAGGGCAAGAAGAAACTCGGTCTGAGGGGTAGGGGAGTGCAAACACAACAATTGATGATTAAGTTCTAGATCACACCTACTGTCAACCCACAGTCAGACACTCGAGGAGGTCAACAGAGGCGGTGGAGGAGGATGCAACCGACGTCGAAGTAACCTGGCGCCTTCCTGGACACAGTCGGAGCACTGGTAGCACGTCTACAACTGCATCCTCAGCCACCACTCTGCCTCTGAGCATTATTCGGGGTGGATCAACAGGTCGCATGGCCTCTAAGCCTTGCCTAGCCAGGTCCTTTTTTGACATAGAAAAAGATCGCCCAAATTATGTGATCTGTAAAATTTGTCATGGTTCTCTTAGTAGAGGTCAAAACCTCAGCAGTTTGACAACTTCTTCCATGAATCGTCACATGAATAAATATCATATGGCCCGATGGGAAGCTCACCGTGCTGCAATGCGGCCTAGCGGAGCGAACCATCCACCGCCTGCCCCTTCCAGTGCATCCGCGCGCTCGTCATCTTCTAGGACTGTGGGGACAGCTGTCACACCTGTTTTTCCACCCACAACTTCCACCACTGTAACCGCAACAGGCAGTTTGCTTGGTAGGTCGTCAGTTGGTTTGGAAGGGGAAACAAGTGAGTGTGTACAGCTCTCTCAGACATCGATAGCACCAACTTTGGATGAAGGCAACATCATGTCTCCGCCTGCACTTTCCTCACAAAGCTGCATTTTTCCAGGGACACCCGACTCAACACCGTCTACACACAGCAGCCAGATCTCTGTCCCTCAGATGTGGTCAAATAAAAGGCCACTTCCTGCGACCCATGACAAAGCGAAGAGGTTGACTCTATCCCTCTGTAAGCTGTTGACTACAGAAATGCTGCCTTTCCGCCTAGTGGACACACAGGATTTTAGAGACCTTATGTCTGTCGCTGTGCCCCAGTACCAGATGCCTAGTCGCCACTACTTCTCTAAGAAAGGTGTGCCCGCGCTACACCAGCATGTCGCACACAACATCACCGCTTCCTTGAGAAACTCTGTGTGTGAACGGGTGCATTTCACCACCGATACTTGGACCAGTAAGCATGGACAGGGACGTTACATGTCGCTGACTGGCCACTGGGTAACTATGGTGATAGATGGTGAAGGGTCTGCTGCACAAGTCTTGCCGTCCCCACGACTTGTGTGTCAATCCTCTGTCTGTCCAAGTTCCGCCACTGCTTCTGCATCCTCCACCTCATCTGGGTCCTCCACCTCCGCCCCAAGCCTGCCTGGTCAGGCCACCAGCGTTCTCACTGCGCAGAAGGAATCACGCACCCCTCATTACTATGCTGGTAGCAGAGCGCAACGGCATCAGGCGGTCTTTAGCTTGACATGTCTTTGAAATAGGAGTCACACAGCGACTGAGTTGTGGGCAGCTCTGGAGACTGATTTTGATAAATGGTTGTCTCCACTCAACCTGCAGCCTGGTAAGGCCGTGTGCGACAATGCTGCAAACCTGGGTGCGGCCCTTCGCCTGGGCAAGGTGACACACGTGCCTTGTATGGCTCACGTGTTTAACCTTGTTGTCCAGCAATTTTTAACACACTATCCCGGCCTAGATGGCCTTCTGACCAGGGCACGGAAACTGTCTGCAGTGCTCACTTCCGCCGTTCAACCGCCGCACCTGAGCGACTTGCATCGCTCCAGAAGTCTTTCGGCCTGCCGGTTCATCGCCTGAAATGCGATGTGGCGACACGCTGGAATTCAACTCTCCACATGTTACAGCGACTGTGGCAGCACCGGCGAGCCCTGGTGCAATACGTCATGATGTATAGCCTGGGCCAACGAGATGCAGAAGTGGGGCAGATCACCCTGATGGAGTGATCTCAGATCAAGGACCTATGCACCCTTCTGCACAGTTTCGACATGGCGACGAATATGTTTAGCGCTGACAATGCCATTATCAGCATGACGATTACAGTCATTTACATGCTGGAGCACACGCTAAACACTATTCGTAGTCAGGGGGTGGGACAACAGGAAGGGGAGGAACTACAGGAGGATTCATATGCGCAAGACACAACAACATCACCAAGGTCCAGACGTTCATCATCACCAACGCGGCAGGCATGGGACCATGGGGGACAGGGATCAACAAGGGCGCATGGTAGCAGGTGAGATGTTGAGGAAGGTGCAGGAGGACATGAAGATATGGAGGACGAACTGTCCATGGACATGGAAGACTCAGCAGATGAGGGGGACCTTGGTCAAATTTCAGTTGAAAGAGGTTGGGGGGAGATGACAGAGGAAGAAAGAACGGTTAGCACCTCTATGCCACAAACACAGCGTGGACTTGGTGCGCATGGCTGCGCAAGACACATGAGTGCCTTCTTGTTGCACTACCTCCAACATGACCCTCGTATTGTCAAAATTAGAAGTGATGATGACTACTGGCTTGCCACACTATTAGATCCCCGGGACAAGTCCAAATTTTGTGACATAATTCCACCCATAGAAAGGGACGCACGTATGCAGGAGTATCAGCAGAAGCTGTTACTCGATCTTAGCTCGGCTTTTCCACCAAACAACCGTGCAGGTGAAGGGAGTGATTCTCCCAGTTGTAACTTGACAAACATGGGACGGCCTCGTCATCTTCAACAGTCTACCCGTACCAGTAGGACCGTATCTGGTGCTGGTAACAGCAATTTTATGGAATCTTTTCATAATTTTTTTAGACCCTCCTTTGCAAGGCCACCAGAGACAACAAGTCTGACACATAGTCAACGGATGGAGAGGATGATACAGGAGTATCTCCAAATGAACATCGATGCAATGACTTTGCAAATGGAGCCTTGCTCCTTTTGTGCTTCAAATCTAGAAAAATGTCAAGAGCTCTCCAGTTACGCCTCGAAGATTTTGTCGTGTCCAGCTGCCAGCGTTGTCTCTGAACGTGTCTTCAGTGCTGCTGGGTGTGTGCTGACAGATAAGCGCACGCGTCTGTCCAGTGACAATGTGGACAGACTGACGTTCATCAAAATGAACAAGTCATGGATCCAGAAGGAATTTACTACCCCTGTGTCATCCTGGGGAGAGTAAATGCTTGTGGATTTGGAATGTGCTTGATGCAAATCAAAACATCCTGTTTGCAACTAGGGCACAAGTGCTGCCACTGATAAGGTGTCTGTGTGGGGCCCAATTTTTGGAAAAAAAGGGAGACTCCGCTTGGAGTAACCCTTGCTTGCTGTGTTTTTTAAAAATGATACAAGATGAACAGATCTGAAGGCAAGATGAAGCCAACATCATGTCTCCGCCTGCACTTTTCTCACAAACCTGCATTTTTCCAGGGACACCCTACTCAACACCGTCTACAGACAGCAGCCAGATCTCTGTCCCTCAGATGTGGTCAAATAAAAGGCCACTTACTGCGACCCATGACAAAGCTAAGTGGTTGACTCTATCCCTCTGTAAGCTGTTGGCTACCGAAATGCTGCCTTTACGCGTAGTGGACACACAGGATTTTACAGACCTTATGTCTGTCGCTGTGCCCCAGTACCAGATGCCCAATCACCACTGCTTCTCCAAGAAAAGCATGCCCGCGCTACACCGGCATGTCGCACACAACATCACCACTTCCTTGAGAAAATCTGTGTGCGACAGGGTGCATTTCAACACAGATACTTGGACCAGTAAGCATAGACAGGGTCATTACATGTCACTGACTGGGCACTGGCAAACTATGGTGAGAGATGGAGAAGGGTCTGCTGTACAAGTCTTGCCGTCCCCACGAGTTGTTTCAATCCTTGTTCTGTATGTAGAAGTTAATACACTGCTTCTGCCTCTTCAACCTCGTGTGGGTCCTCTACCTTTGCGCAAACCCTGTGTGGTCAGGCCACCCTTCCTTGCAACTGCGCACAAGGACTACCACACACCTCCTTACTATGCTGGCAGCAGAGCTCAATGCCATCAGGCGGTCAAAGTTTTACTTTGAAATGTATGGGAAATGTGAGTCACACCGCTATTACAGAGAATAGTAGTCAGGCAGGGTCAAAACATTAATTGAGGAACAGGAACAGAATGGGACGGCCAGGACTTAATCAGAAAACAAGCAGAGGTGAAATGCGTATCGGCCAACAAGGTACATAAACAGCAAGCAGGAAAAGTAGTCAGGTAACAAGCACACAAAATCATAAAACTGAACTGGGGGTAAAATTAACCAGAGGTTCATAGCTATGTCTGGCAGTGGTCTGCAGACAGGATGGGCATAAAAAAGGGTGTGGTGTCTTCCCATTGGTTGTAGCTGAATGATGGTATTTCATCTGTGAGATACCCACCAGCTACATTCAGCCAGAGATTCTGCATCTGTCAAGGTAATGCAGCCCAGTGGGTGAGCATAACCTGCGTCCACCTGCGCCGCTGGCATCGACTACTCTCCCATCATCAGCACTATTCATGAAAGGAACACGTTGTCACCTGGCGACCGGAGTACAAATTGACGGAGCGGACTCCGTTGGTGACTTAACAGCCGTGTGCGGCAATGATGCAAACCTGGCTGCGGGCCATCCTCAGGGCAATGTGACACACGTGCCTTTTATGGCTCACGTGTTGATCCGAATTCTCCAGCAATTTTTAAAACACCATCACGGCCTACATGGCCTTGTGCAGCGGGCACGCTCGCTATGTGCTCACTTCCATCGTGCGCACACAGCAGCTCAACAACTTTCATCACTCCGGAAGTCTTAGGGTCTGGCAGTTAAACGCCGGAAATGCGATGTTCCGACACGCAGGAATTGGAATCTGCACATGTTGCAGCGTGTGTGGCAGCACCGCAGAGCCCTGCTGAAATACGGTAAGACATATAGCCTGGGATAAGTTGATCCAGAGGTGGTGCAGATCACGCTGCTGGAGTGGTGTCAGATCAAGGACCTATGCACCCTGCTACACAGTTTTGAAATGTCGACGAAGATGTTTAGCACTGGCAATGTCATTCTCAGCGTGACAATTCTGGTCATCTACATGATGGAGCACACTGTAATTATTATTCGGAGTCAGGTGTTGGGACAAGAGGAAGGGGAGGAAGTACAGGAGGAGTCATATGCGGAAGGGATAACAAGATCTACGAGGTCCAGATGGTCAGCGGCACCTATGCGGCAGTCATGGTGAGGGAGAGGGATTAACAAGGGCGCATAGTATCAGCAAAAAGTGTTGATGAAAGTGCAGGAGCCCATGAAGAAATGGAGGACGAACTGGCGATGGGCATGGAAGACTCAGCAGATGAGTGAGAGCTTGCTCACATTTCGGTTGTGCGAGGTTGTGGGTAGAGGGCAGAGGAAGGATGCACGATTCTCACCTCTCTGCCACCAACACACCAAGGACTTGGTCCTCCTGGATGCACAAGACACATGAGCGCCTTCTTGCTGCACTACCTACATGACCCTCGGATTGTATGAATTTGAAGTAATCCTGAATACTGGGTTGCCACACTGTTAGATCCCCGGTACAAGACAAAATTTGGCGAACTAATTCCTGCCATAGAAATAGACGCACGTATACAGGAGTATCTGCAGAATGTGGTACGCAATCTTAGATCTACTTTTCCACTAAACACCAGTGCTGCACAGAGTGAATCTCAACACTTTGTCATGGATAGGAGGAAATGGTCTTTTACTTGTCCACATCGGAGGGACCGAGGGATGGCTGCTGTGCTGAGATGGCGTTGAGTACGGTGTCCCTGCACAGTTGCACTTTTGGTCATATCCCAAAATGAGTTGAAAAAGGACAGATGCTGTTGGAAAGGGGAACAGGTGTGTTGGAAAGGGGAAAAAAATTTTGGTCCGTGGATTTGGTGGTTAAACAACTGTAACATTTGCTGAAGAAACAACATCTGTTACAGTGGGACTGGCAGATTTGGATAAAGTGGTATATAATCTGTGACCGCTATATAACAAAAATTAATAAGAAAAGAAAGAGAAAGGTATATATCACCTTCAGCAGTCAGTGTCCACCGTGCTCCCAGTTGGAAAAGGAGAGGTTGGCAACTTGAAGGTTTGGTGGAGGATACAGAGCTGTGTGGCTATGAAACTAATAGTAGCCTGAACCGAGTTAGACGCCATTCGGATCTGGAGACTGTGAGCCCTGTTAGCGTCACAGGGTCCACATGCCCACCCAGCCCAGGAACTCCCTGTTAACAACACAGGGGCCATTGAGTACGCTGACCGTGTGCGTAGGGGCCACACCTGTGGACAGCAGGCGCATCAGCAGCAGCAGGCCTGTTAATGCCACTGGGCTGCACAAGCAGGACTGTTAGGACAGGAGCTGGTCTTAACCGTTCTGCGTTACCAACTGTGGTGGTGGCCTGCATCCACCACCCTATCCCTGCCTACCTCTGGCCTAAAGCCGCAATGGGTTCAACACATGGAGGTGTGCTCTTTCGGAGCATAATAGAAGACTGCGCACCTCCTTGTTGGCTCCAGCCCCTTTTATAACCTGGGTCCGCCCCAAACCAGGGTGAACCACAATGCACCTCCTGGAGACAAAAGCAGAGTGACACGTCATGAGTGGCATAACTAGCGTCCTATTTGGAAACGCAACTTCAATGATGACCTCATGGCTGCCATGACCCAAACACCTCACCAGTCATCGTCTGACCATCAATAATGCGGTGACAAGTCATAGGTGTGGGCCTCTGCAAGCCATTTGGGAGGACACCTGATGCCCTGTGGTCTATATGGGACCCCCACATCAGGGCCAGGGCCAAAGAGTTCATTACCGGACCTAGTCTCTGATGCAGGAAGTGCCTGAGCATGCTCAGTAGCATGAAATACAGTCTCTGAAAAAAGACTATCAGCTTTAGCATGGTGTCTAGGCACAAAACAGGACTTAGACCCGGCACAGAATGCAAGCACCTGTGCAAAGAGGCTTTTCACACTTAGTGTGGGAGCATGCGCTGTATCCCGAAATGAAGACTTAGCGTCAGGAATGGCACAGTCAGGCTGAGCATACTCACTAGGCGAAACACTGTAATTATGCTGCAGCTGGGGTACATCGGCACACGCATGCGCACTAGCTGCCTCTCCACACTTAGACGTGGAGGGGAAATTTGTCTTGGAGATGCTGTCTATGAACAGAAGGAAAAGCTAAAGGAAGCCTGACTTTCTATCCCTCCGAATTATGAAATGCAGCAATGAATTCCATGAGTTTGCTATAACATTAGCGTAGCTAAATGTGCATGAGGGTGTGATGTAGAGGTGCTAGAAATAGCTTGTCACCAGTGGGGCACTAATGGAATACAACAGCCAGTTCTATGATGCCACAAAATGGCAGTATTTTGTGCTATCATTATAGCTTATTAAAAACAGAGCACGAGGTTGTCATGCAGAGGTGCTGCACATAGATTTGCAGTAGTGTGAATAGACAAAAGTACAATAGCCACGTTTAGGATACAACTAGGTACAGTGAGTGTTTGCTAGTATAATGGCTGAGTTTAAAAAAGTTTGAGTGTGCAATGCAGGCAGATGTCCTGCAAATATCGTTCCAATACTGTGAATTGACAAAAGTACAATAGCCACGTTTAGGATACAACTAGGTACAGTGAGTGTTTGCTAGTATAATGGCTGAGTTTAAAAAAGTTTGAGTGTGCAATGCAGGCAGACGTGCTGCAAATAACGTTCCAATACTGTGAATAGACAAAAGTACAATAGCCACGTTTAGGATACAACTAGGTACACTGAGTGTTTGCTACTATAAATGGCTGAGTTTAAAAAAGTTTGAGTGTGCAATGCAGGCAGACGTGCTGCAAATAACGTTCCAATACTGTGAATTGACAAAAGTACAATAGCCACGTTTAGGATACAACTAGGTACAGTGAGTGTTTGCTAGTATAATGGCTGAGTTTAAAAAAGTTTGAGTGTGCAATGCAGGCAGACGTGCTGCAAATAACGTTCCAATACTGTGAATTGACAAAAGTACAATAGCCACGTTTAGGATACAACTAGGTACACTGAGTGTTTGCTAGTATAATGGCTTAGTAACAATGAGTTGTAGTGTGCAATGCAGGCAGACGTGCTCTGCAAATGTCTTTGCACTAGTGGGACTATAGCAAAGTCCAATAGCCACGTTTAGGATGCCACTAGGTACACTGAGTGTTTGCTAGTAAAATTGCTTAGTTTAAAAAAGTTGGAGTGTGCAATGCAGGCAGATGTGCTCTGCTAATATCTTTGCACTAGTGGGACTATAGCAAAGTCCAATAGCCACGTATAGGATGCCACTAGGTACACTGAGTGTTTGCTAGTATAATGGCTTAGTTAAAATGAGTTTGAGTGTGCAATGCAGGCAGACGCGCTATGCAAATGTCTTTGCACTAGTGGGACTATAGCAAAGTCCAATAGCCACGTATAGGATGCCACTAGGTACACTGAGTGTTTGCTAGTATAATGGCTTGGTTTTAATGAGTTGGAGTGTGCAATGCAGGCAGACGCGCTCTGCAAATGTCTTTGCACTAGTGGGACTATAGCAAAGTCCAATAGCCACGTATAGGATGCCACTAGGTACACTGAGTGTTTGCTAGTATAATGGCTTGGTTAGAATGAGTTGTAGTGTGCAATGCAGGCAGATGTGCTCTGCTAATGTCTTTGCACTAGTGGGACTATAGCAAAGTCCAATAGCCACGTATAGGATGCCACTAGGTACACTGAGTGTTTGCTAGTATAATGGCTTAGTTAAAATGAGTTTGAGTGTGCAATGCAGGCAGACGCGCTATGCAAATGTCTTTGCACTAGTGGGACTATAGCAAAGTCCAATAGCCACGTATAGGATGCCACTAGGTACACTGAGTGTTTGCTAGTATAATGGCTTGGTTAGAATGAGTTGTAGTGTGCAATGCAGGCAGATGTGCTCTGCTAATGTCTTTGCACTAGTGGGACTATAGCAAAGTCCAATAGCCACGTATAGGATGCCACTAGGTACACTGAGTGTTTGCTAGTATAATGGCTTAGTTAAAATGAGTTTGAGTGTGCAATGCCGGCAGACGCGCTATGCAAATGTCTTTGCACTAGTGGGACTATAGCAAAGTCCAATAGCCACGTATAGGATGCCACTAGGTACACTGAGTGTTTGCTAGTATAATGGCTTGGTTTTAATGAGTTGGAGTGTGCAATGCAGGCAGACGCGCTCTGCAAATGTCTTTGCACTAGTGGGACTATAGCAAAGTCCAATAGCCACGTATAGGATGCCACTAGGTACACTGAGTGTTTGCTAGTATAATGGCTTGGTTAGAATGAGTTGTAGTGTGCAATGCAGGCAGACGCGCTCTGCAAATGTCTTTGCACTAGTGGGACTATAGCAAAGTCCAATAGCCACGTATAGGATGCCACTAGGTACACTGAGTGTTTGCTAGTATAATGGCTTGGTTAGAATGAGTTGTAGTGTGCAATGCAGGCAGACGCGCTCTGCAAATGTCTTTGCACTAGTGGGACTATAGCAAAGTCCAATAGCCACGTATAGGATGCCACTAGGTACACTGAGTGTTTGCTAGTATAATGGCTTAGTTATCAGTTGGAGTGTGCAGAGGACAAGAGGGTACAGTGGCAGGATTGTGGTGCTCTGGGTAGAGGAATGGAAGCCTGCCTTTCTATTCCCTCCTAATGGTGAAATGCAGGTAGGAAATCCCTGACCTGGGCTACACAGACGCTGTTGCTGTTTGCAGGACCTGTCACCTATGGCTCTCTGACCCTGCCGGTTGGAGCCCTTAAAAGGACTGCTATAAAGTGCTCTCCCTAAGCTGTCTAACGCTGTGTATGCAGCGCATACAGCTGTATCGGCTATAGGACTCAGGAAGACGGAGCTGCGACAGTGATGTCTGACACCAAAGACGCAGAAGGCAGATAATGGCGTCCGTGAAGAAAATGTCCGGTTTTATAATGCAGGGACATGTGACATGCAGATCCTATCACACATGCCGTTGCTTCTCTGGCTCAAAGTCCACTTAGCTGTGTGTGTGTCTGGGATTGGCTGACATGCTGGCCCGCCCCACAAGACGCGCGCGCTTAGGGAAGGAAGACAAGAAAAAAAAAAAAAAAAAATGGCGATCGCCATTATAGAAACAGCAGTGATCTGAAGGCGCTGTTCACGCACACTATACACTGAAATGTGATAATAGTTTGATTCACAGAGTGACTTACACTATTACAGCAGAAACCAAGCTATGATTTAGCTGTTTTTTGGCTGCTAGAACCGTTCTCGAACGTTTCTAGAACTACCGAGCTTTTGCAAAAAGCTCGAGTTCTAGTTCGATCTAGAACATGCCCCAAAATCACTCGAGCCGCGAACTGGAGAACCACGAACCACGAACCGCGCTCAACTCTAGAGGGGAGTGCAAAAATAACAATTGATGATGAAGTTCTAGATCCCACCTACTGTCAACCCCCAGTCAGGCACTCGAGGAGGTCAACAGAGGCGGTGGAGGAGGATGCAACCGACGACGAAGTTACCTTGCGCCTTCCTGGACAGAGTCAGAGCACTGGTAGTACGTCTACAACTGCATCCTCAGCCACCACTCTGCCTCTGAGCACTAGTCGGGGGGGCTCAGCAGGTCGAATGCCCTCTAAGCCTTGCCTAGCCTGGTCCTTTTTTGACATAGAAAATGATCGCCCAAATTATGTGATGTGTAAAATTTGTCGTGATTCTGTTAGTAGAGGTCAAAACCTCAGCAGTTTGACAACTTCTTCCATGAATCGTCACATGAATAAATATCATAGGTCCCGGTGGGAAGCTCACTGTGCTGCAATGCGGCCTAGCGGAGCGAACCATCCACGGCCTGCCCCTTCCAGTGCATCCGCGCGCTCTTCATCTTCTAGGACTGTGGGGACAGCTGTCACACCTGGTTTTCCACGCACAACTTCCACTTCTGTAACCGCAACAGGCACTTTGCTTGGTAGGTAGTCAGTTGGTTTGGAAGGGGAAACAAGTGAGTGTGTACAGCTCTCTCAGACATCGATAGCACCAACGTTGGATGAAGGCAACATCATGTCTCCGCCTGCACTTTCCTCACAAACCTGCATTTTTCCAGGGACACCCTAATTAACACCGTCTACACACAGCAGCCAGATCTCTGTCCCTCAGATGTGGTCAAATAAAAGGCCATTTCCTGCGACCCATGACAAAGCTAAGAGGTTGACTTTATCCCTCTGTAAGCTCTTGGCTACCGAAATGCTGCCTTTCCGCCTAGTGGACACACAGGATTTTAGAGACCTTATGTCTGTCGCTGTGCCCCAGTACCAGATGCCTAGTCGCCACAACTTCTCTAAGAAAGGTGTGCCCGCGCTACACCAGCATGTCGCACACAACATCACCGCTTCCTTGAGAAACTCTGTGTGTGAACGGGTGCATTTCACCACCGATACTTTGACCAGTAAGCATGGACAATGACGTTACATGTCGCTGACTGGGCACTGGATAACTATGGTGATAGATGGTGAAGGGTCTGCTGCACAAGTCTTGCCGTCCCCACGACTTGTGTGTCAATCCTCTGTCTGTCCAAGTTCCGCCACTGCTTCTGCCTCCTCCACCTCATCTGGGTCCTCCACCTCCGCCCCAAGCCTGCCTGGTCAGGCCACCAGCGTTCTCACTGCGCAGAAGGAATCACACACCCCTCATTACTATGCTGGCAGCAGAGCGCAACGGCATCAGGCGGTCTTTAGCTTGACATGTCTTGGGAATAGGAGTCACACAGCTGAGGAGTTGTGGTCAGCTCTGCGGTCAGAGTTTAATAAATGGTTGTCTCCACTCAACCTGCAGCCTGGTAAGGCCATGTGCGACAATGCTGCAAACCTGGGTGCGGCCCTTCGCCTGGGCAAGGTGACACACGTGCCTTGTATGGCTCACGTGTTGAACCTTGTCGTCCAGCAATTCTTAACACACTATCCCGGCCTAGATGGCCTTCTGACCAGGGCACGAAAACTGTCTGCTCACTTCCGCCGTTCAACCGCCGCAGATGAGCGACTTGCATCTCTCCAGAAGTCTTTTGGCCTGCCGGTTCATCGCCTGAAATGCGATGTGGCGACACGCTGGAATTCGACTCTCCACATGTTACAGCGACTGTGGCAGCACCGCCGAGCCCTGGTGCAATTCATCATGACGTATAGCCTGGGCCAACGAGATGCAAAGGTGGGGAAGATCACCCTGATGGAGTGGTCTCAGATCAAGGACCTATGCACCCTTCTGCACAGTTTCGACATGGCGACGAATATGTTTAGCGCTGACAATGCCATTATCAGCATGACAATTCCAGTCATTTACATGCTGGAGCACACGCTAAACACTATTCGGAGTCGGGGTGGGACAACAGGAAGGGGAGGAACTACAAGAGGATTCATATGCGCAAGGGACAACAACATCACCAAGGTCCAGACGTTCATCATCACCAACGCAGCAGGCATGGGACCATGGGGGACAGGGATCAACAAGGGTGCATAGTAGCAGGCGAAATGTTGAGGAAGGTGCAGGAGAGCATGAAGAAATGGAGGACGAACTGTCCATTGACATGGAAGACTCAGCAGATGAGGGAGACCTTGGTCAAATTTCAGTTGAAAGAGGTTGGGGGGAGATGTCAGAGGAAGAAAGAACGGGTAGCACCTCTATGCCACAAACACAGCGTGGACTTGGTCCGCATGGCTGCGCAAGACACATGAGTGGCTTCTTGTTGCACTACCTCCAACATGACCCTCGTATTGTCAAAATTAGAAGTGATGATGAGTACTGTTTTGCCACACTATTAGATCCCCGGTACAAGTCCAAATTTTGTGACATAATTCCAGCCATAGAAAGGGACGCACGTATGCAGGACTATCAGCAGAAGCTGTTACTCGATCTTAGCTCGGCTTTTCCACCAAACAACCGTGCAGGTGCAGGGAGTGATTCTCCCAGTTGTAACTTGACAAACATGGGACGGTCTCGTCATCTTCAACATTTTTTTAGACCCTCCTTTGCAAGGCCACCAGAGACAACAAGTCTGACACATAGTCAACGGCTGGAGAGGATGATACAGGAGTATCTCCAAATGAACATCGATGCCATGACTTTGCAAATGGAGCCTTGCTCCTTTTGGGCTTCAAATCTAGAAAAATCGCCAGAGCTCTCCAGTTACGCCTTGGAGATTTTGTAGTGTCCAGCTGCCAGCGTTGTCTCTGAACGTGTCTTCAGTGCTGCTGGGTGTGTGCTGACAGATAAGCGCACGCGTCTGTCCAGTGACAATGTGGACAGACTAACGTTCATCAAAATGAACAAGTCATGGATCCACCAGGAATTTACTACCCCTGTGTCATCCTGGGGAGAGTAAATGCTTGTGGATTTGGAATGTGCTTGATGCAAATCAAAACATCCTGTTTGCAACTAGGGCACAAGTGCTGCCACTGATAAGGTGTCTGTGTGGCCCAATTTTTTGAAAAAAGGGAGACTCCGCTTGGAGTAACCCTTGCTTGCTGTGTTTTTTAAAAATGATCCAAGATGAACAGAGCTGGGATCAGGAAAGACTTTGCTACCTACCCCAGTGTCATCCTGGGGACGGTTAAGAATAGCGTATTTTTGAATGTGCTTGATGCAAATCAAAACATCCTGTTTGCAACTAGGGCACAAGTGCTGCCACTGATAAGGTGTCTGTGTGGCCCAATTTTTTGAAAAAAGGGAGACTCCGCTTGGAGTAACCCTTGCTTGCTGTGTTTTTTAAAAATGATCCAAGATGAACAGAGCTGGGATCAGGAAAGACTTTGCTACCTACCCCGGTGTCATCCTGGGGACGGTTAAGTATGGCGTATTTTTGAATGTGCTTGATGCAAATCTAGCTGTGAAGTGTACAACTAGGGCACAAGTGCTGCCACTGATGGGGTGTCAGTGTGGCCCAATTTTTGGAAAAAAGGGAGACTCCACTTGGAGTAACCCTTACTTACATTGTTTTTAAAAATGATCCAAGATGAACAGAGCTGGGATAAGGAAAGACTTTGCTACCTACCCCGGTGTCATCCTGGGGACGGTTAAGTATGGCGTATTTTTGAATGTGCTTGATGCAAATCTAGCTGTGAAGTGTACAACTAGGGCACAAGTGCTGCCACTGAAGGGGTGGGTGTGTGTGGGGCACAATTTTTGGAAAAAAAGGGAGACTCCGCTTGGAGTAACCCTTGCTTGCTGTGTTTTTTAAAAATGATCCAAGATGAACAGAGCTGGGATCAGGAAAGACTTTGCTACCTACCCCGGTGTCATCCTGGGGACGGTTAAGAATAGCGTATTTTTGAATGTGCTTGATACAAATCAAAACATCCTGTTTGCAACTAGGGCACAAGTGCTGCCACTGATAAGGTGTCTGTGTGGCCCAATTTTTTGAAAAAAGGGAGACTCCGCTTGGAGTAACCCTTGCTTGCTGTGTTTTTTAAAAATGATCCAAGATGAACAGAGCTGGGATCAGGAAAGACTTTGCTACCTACCCCGGTGTCATCCTGGGGACGGTTAAGTATGGCGTATTTTTGAATGTGCTTGATGCAAATCTAGCTGTGAAGTGTACAACTAGGGCACAAGTGCTGCCACTGATGGGGTGTCAGTGTGGCCCAATTTTTGGAAAAAAGTGAGACTCCGCTTGGAGTAACCCTTGCTTACATTGTTTTTAAAAATGATCCAAGATGAACAGAGCTGGGATCAGGAAAGACTTTGCTACCTACCCCGGAGTCATCCTGGGGACGGTTAAGTATGGCGTATTTTTGAATGTGCTTGATGCAAATCTAGTTGTGAAGTGTACAACTGGGGCACAAGTGCTGCCACTGAAGGGGTGTCTGTGTGGCCCAATTTTTGGAAAAAAGGGAGACTCCGCTTGGAGTCACCTTGCGGTGTTTTACATGATTTTAGAAGGCCATGCCATGCCTATATCTGTGTCTCGTCCTCTTTTTCCTCGTAACGCTGTTTTGTTTTCACATGAGAATTTGTCCTTGTCACTTTCCCATGTGTTCGTGTTGTGAGTTGTTTGTCACCTTTTGGACACCTTTGAGGGTGTTTTCTAGGTGTTTTTATGTGTTTGTGATTGCCTGCCATTGTTTCCTATGCAGTTTGAGTGCGGTTCGTCAAACGTTCGACGAACCGAACTCCAACGAGAGCTCCGTTCGGCGAACCGACTATGAGCCGAACCGCGACCGGTTCGCTCATCTCTAGTTGGGACCATCAGTTGTGCTGTGCAGAAGTCAGATGGATACACAGCTGATAGTCCTACTGAATAGACTGTTAGCTGCTTTTTTCTTCTCTGCTGAACAGGATAAGTTTATCCAAGTCACAAGCCTTAGAAATCGCAGGTTAATAGCAGCTCAGATTAGAGACCAGGTCAATGCCACACAGAGTTCTAGCAGCAGACACATCTCTAGAACAACTGTTAAGAGGAGACTTTGTGCAGCAGGCCTTCATGGTAAAATAACTGCTAGGAAACCACTGCTAAGGACAGGCAACAAGCAAAAGAGACTTGTTTGGGCTAAAGAACACAAGGAATGGACATTAGACCAGTGGAATTCTGTGCTATGGTCAGATAAGTCCAAATTTGAGATCTTTGGATCCAACCACCGTGTCTTTGTGTGACCCAGAAAAGGTGAAAGGATGGACTCTACATGCCTGGTTCCCACCGTGGAGCATGGAGGAGATGGTGTGATGGTGTGGGGGTGCTTTGCTGGTGACACTGTTGGGGATTTATTCAAAATTGAAGGCATACTGAACCAGCATGGCTACCCCAGCATCTTGCAGCGGCATGCTATTCCATCCGGATTGCGTTTAGTTGGACCATCATTTATTTTTCAACAGGACATTGACCCCGAACACACCTCCATGCTGTGTAAGGGTTATTTGACTAAGAAGGAGAGTGATGGGGTGCTACGCCAGATGACCTGGCCTCCACAGTCACCAGACCTGAACCCAATTGAGATGGTTTGGCGTGAGCTGGACCGCAGAGTGAAGGCAAAAGGGCCAACAAGTGCTAAGCATTTGTGGGAACTCCTTCAAGACTGTTGGAAAACCATTTCATGTGACTACCTCTTGAAGCTCATCAAGAGAATGCCAAGAGTGTGCAAAGCAGTAATCAAAGCAAAAGGTGGCTACTTTGAAGAACCTAGAATATAAGACATATTTTCAGTTGTTTCACAATTTTTTGTTAAGTATTTCATTCCACATGTGTTGTTATGGACAAGATTATGAATTATTATGAGTATATAAGAGTTACATGGAGATATCCATAAAGAACAAGATTTAAGATGTTGTTTGAACTGTACCCCACATATCTCTTGGCATAAGACTCAGACAGACAGTCTGGGCTATTCTTGTGACCAGTGAATCATGCTGATATTGCTTAATATAAATGAGGAACCAAGCACATTACAGTAAATTGTATATCACAGAATAAGCTGTTCTACTTTATCCAATAGGAGACGTGTTACGTATTCTTGGCACCTAGCCAATAAGGTTATATATATTTGTACAACTTCCGGAAATAAATCAGTCTTACTTTCTATTCATATCTGAGCACGTCTCTGGTGTGTGAAAGAGTGGTTATGCATGCTACCACGAGTGACTCATAATTTGGACTGCAGACAGTTTAAGAGGGATGCATGATTAGATTGCATCAACCTAAATTACGGCCTTATCATTTGGCGCCCAACGTACCTTAGGACGGAGCTCTGGATGGCGGACGACCGTGCTGACACCTTCAGTCGAAAGGCAACTACGCGAGAGGTGGAGAATTGCGCAACTCCAGCTGCAGGTGAGCACATTTGTATGATCTCACCTTGCAACCTCATGCGTGTACTTGCATTTCGAAGGGGGGGTTGGGCTGTCCCAGTCTAGACACCTAATGACCGCCATCTCGCATGAGATAAGCCGTCCTAAGAGATCCCACACCAAGGTGGTCAGGTTCACCTTAAGCTGTCTGTATAAATTGTAAATCACATGAAACGTAATGTGGTTTTTGTCTGCTCTTTGAGAAAAGCAGAAGTTCTATGTTTTATTTTTCTCTGACTTAACGGCAGGAGAAAATGAGGAAGTTGTTATATACGTTGGATATATATGGTTATATCTGCAGGTGAGATCAGCCACCTGGATGGTGTATATAGTGTCCTTATTGTTATGTCATTGTGTTGACCTGTGTCTACCTGTTGAGATGTCTGTCTATTTGCAGCAGGTGGAGTACTTGCTGGTTACGAGAACCGTGAAGTTCTGTGTGCTTTGTTCGTACTTACTGGTTTATGCAAAAAGAGGAAGTTGTGTCACGGGAAGATACTTTGATATATGGAAGCTGTTTCTTCTATGAGTGAAGGAGAAACTTGGAAAAATTATTAACTGTCTATGTATACGGCGAGATACACTGGTGTGTGACAAGTGACAAGTCCGGTCGATAGTTGATGTTTGATAAGGCCTTGGACGGACCTGATCTTCGGGGATAGAAGATTTGGAAGGGTTTTCTATGTACAGGTGCAGTGTTGTAGAAGTTACAAAAGTGGGGGACTGACCCTGGCTGTTACCTGGTACGGTGTTCCTGCTAAGCAGTGAGTTTAAGTTGTACTCATTGGTCTTGTTTTAGTGGATGTCAGTGTATTCTTACCTAGGAATTGAATATACTGGGGAAAACCCTTGATTTTAGGCTTAATCATTGAGTATTGATGTTCTGGACGGATTTGTTCAAATAAGGTGTATATAGGGTGAACAGAGGTTACTAGTACATGAAGTAAGAGATAGTGAGGGTGAATTTAGTTTCTATCACCCACGTGACACATCTTCCTGGTAGGACAGCCCATTTGTGTTGTGGTTTGTGGACTGAGGTAGAAATTCTGTGTATTCTGTGGATGTGTATAGTCGCTGGTCCAAAAAAGGAAGTGGATTACGGCAGATCAGAAATCCAGGTTGACGTGTTAGTTTTAGGTCATATACCCTTGAAGCATGGGGTCTAATCAGTCCACACCTGTCAAGTTAACGACAGATGAATTAGTAAGCGAGCAAAAAGGTAAAAAGAATGTTACAATTATGAGTCACTCGACTACATCTAGTCGCTCTTGAAGGTGGCAGGAATCACTGCCAAGAAAGGGAGATTAGAGGAGCAAGAATGGAAAGATGTTTTGTTAAATAAGCAAGGGATTTAGAAAGATAAAATTGGCATAGTAGATATTTCTATATTGCACCAGATCAGAAAATGGCACCTCAGGAAGTGGCCAAGCCCATTAGGAAACAACGCCCCCCTCCTTATAAGTCGTCCCCAGATGGTTGGACTTGTGTAGTTTGTCCCCCTGCCCACCAAACGCCCTCCCTAGCCTGCCCAGACGTCATTTCAGGTTGGGCCGCACCTAGTTCCCTTTTCCAGCCATCTTAAGTCCCAAGGCCACTGGCCTATTTGTTGCTGGAACAACAGAAGCCACCGAGGGGGGGCAGGAAGATGACAATGATTTAACAATGATCCACCCCACCACTAACAACATTGGGGAAGACCCCTAAACTTTGGTCTTAAATCGAAATTATTGAGTATTCGATAGACCGTTCTCATGGAGGTGTATGTATATCGTGAATTCTCTCCCTGACATAATATCTCATATATAGTTTTTCCTGGAAGATGTTTTCACCCAGATTAAAGCTGGGGATTCTTTCTGGCCAGTAATGGAGCCAGGTTTACAGTGAGGGTGTGTGTACCTTATCACCCAAGTGACACTGGAAGATGTTTTATGTATAATGTACGCAGTTTTTGGTGTATAACACCGTAGGGCTGAAATTGAAAGGAGGAAAAAAAAAAAAAAAAGGGAAGTGTTAGTTTCTATTTCAGTGTCCTGTGAATGTACGTATGTTGAAATGGAGAATTCTCCAAAAGGGGGGGAGGTTAGATGACACTGAATATACTATGTGTATTTTACCTGTCTGTCAAAACAGGAAACAAGAAGCATAAGCTGATAGATAGGGTGGAGTTGTGTGCTCACTGTGTCCACGTAAGCCCACCCCATTATTTTCTGTTCTGAATGTAGATTTCTTTCTGTCACTCTGCCTTGGGTGGGGTATGGTATGGGGATAGTTATCAGGGTCTGACAGGAGATAGGGATACGCTGGAGGCTCGGCCCTGACCACCATCAGGTCTACCGTCGAGATGAGGGCGAGTACAGGGTCCCTAGTTATAGGGTCAGCCCAGGGGTCCCTATATAATCCATATTCCCAGTGACAGATTGAATACCTCCTGAATGTAGATGTCATAATACATGTCACTCCCTCCCAGGACTCTTCAGACGCCATTTTTGGCCAACACCTACTTCCTCTTTTAGCGGCTGTTTCTTATCGGTAATTATCTTTAGTGGACGTTTTAACTCAGACACTACATAGTTCATCTTTAGACGCCATTTTAGTCTAGCCGACACCCAGTTCCCTATTTTTGTTTTAGCAGCCGAAGTCACTGCTCTGTTTATTGCTGACATAGCAGGGACTGCAGAGGGGGGATATAGGGACCTGAAACACACACTCCGTTTTTGGTCATATATGCAGTTGTTCCCCAAAGGTTCCCACTATGAACCTTAGCAGAGGTTATTGCTGATAGTCCTGTGGAAACCTTTTCCCTTCACTTTTGCATGTTTGTTTTTTGCTGGATGTTGTACAATTTAGTAGACCATATAGACTGCTCACTATTAGTCCCTGGTGGACAGTGAATATTTTTCTGCCTATGGCAGTTGTTACTTAGCCTGGTTTTGAGATATTTTCACTTGTATGTTATCCTGCCTGGTGTCTTGCACAAGAGTTCCCTGATAGAGAGGGTGGAGGTTCATGTGGTCCCAAGGGGACATTGATCATCAGGAGTTGACATATATTAGGGTTTTCGTTGGCAGCACCCAGTAATCCTTTGTGTCTTAGTTTGCAGGGTCTGACAGGAGAGAGGGATACGCTGGAGGCTCGACCCTGACCACCATCAGGTCTACCGTCGGGATGAGGGAAAGTGCAGGGCCCCCAGTTACAGGGTCAGCACAGGAGAGGTAGAGTAGATAAGCTCCACTGTTTTTTCCTAGTTGCGTAGATGTAGTCAGGGGGTGCTGCTTGCTAGTTTCCAAACCCTCTTGTGCTCTTTTCTCTTTCCCCGGGGTTTTAGGGAGTCTTAGTTTTTAGAATTTCAGTGTTCTCCTGACCCCAAGTTACACCCATTGCTCTTTCTTACAAACCTGGGTATAGTCCTTTGTATCAGGTCTCCGAGAGCCTACATGTAAACTACAGCTGGTAAGGACCAAGACACCCTCCTTCAAATGGCAAGACGTATGGAGATGAATCTAGCAGCTTACAAGATCACCCCACATACAGATGTGCAGCAGTCACAGTCACCTGAGTTAGTTAGTCACCTGAGTTACAGTCACCTGAGTTACAGTTACAGTCACCTGAGTTACAGTTACAGTCACCTGAGTTACAGTCACAGTCACCTGAAGAGTATCATCATGTCATCTCCAGCCCAGAAGTCATTCTACATGTTTGCCATGGAGTAAGACAGCAGCCCTTTGAACACTACTCAGCCAGATTGAACACCTACCTAAAGCACCAGTTGAAGATCAGTGCCCGTATGACATCACTGCTCCCTGACAAAGTCACCATCTCCCGGTGTGGGGTCCTAAATCCTGCTGAACTTCTCCCTCTTCCAAGGGGGGAGTGTCCCACCTCTGACACCTTGGTGGAAGAGGTAGTCGACTCTGGCATAGCTGAAGAAACTCTGGATTCGATACAGTGACTTAACACCTTTGGACCCTGACTTAACATCTTTGCGGATGGATCAAGATGTGCATCAAGAAGACGGTTCCACATGGGTATGGTGCTGGTAGCAGAAGACGCTGTGCTGATAGAGCAGTCGCTACCCGCATGCCTGTCTGTAAAGAAGCAGATGTATGTGCTCTCGCTGAAGCCTGCAAGATGGCAGCCAGCATCTACTCTGTATGGAAGACAAGAGACTTGATCACTGCCAATGGAACTGTACGCCGCCATGAGGCCATAGAAGAACGGATGGAAGCTTTGCTATTGCCAGACAGAGTCGCGGTGAGCAGGGTTGAGGCCTACATTGGAGGAGTCAAGGGAAGCAGTATGAAGTGCCCTCACTGACAGAACATCCAAAGAAGCCCCAAGACCACTTACCAAAGAAACAGTCAGTCAATCTGTGCTTTTTGAATGACCCCGATGTGAAGAAAAGAGGATAGATGGAAAGTCTTGAGAAGACGTTGTCCTGACCCTACAAGAGCAAGTCCCAGAAGAAGAAGAAGAGGACTGAGATAGGGTGCAGCTGTGGGCTCCCGGAGACCATGGGAAGTGGCTAGTGACCTGCTTTCACTGCCAGCCAGAGATATGGCAGGCCTTAGACACAGAACTGACTCTACACACCCCATACCAGCCACAGAATAGAGGGAAGGTTGGGAAGATGGGGCAGTGTAGAAGGCAAGGGCATGAGAGTCTTCGCTTGCATTGTTCAGTGTCAGACACACCCCAGCAGGGATCACTAGGTTGAGACCCTATGAAATCCTGTTTAGAAGTACCCCCAGATACTTCAACTAAGCTTGTTGTTTGTTTAAACATTTGCCTAATATACGTTTTTGAGTTTTCTCCTCCAGATCCAGCCAGAGCTAGATTTCTTTTCTTTTCTCTTTCTCTCACTCCTCTTTTTCTCTCTCTTTTTCTCTCTCTTCCTCTCTTTTCTCAATCTTTCTCTCTCTTCCTCTCTTCTCAATCTTTCTCTCTCTCTTTCTCTCTCTCTCCTCTCACTCTTTTTCTTTCGGACGAAGATCCATGCATTCCACTACAAAGAGATGTCGGACCTGCCTGAGACCAGGAGATGGCTGTCTTCCCTCTTCTACCCGATACTTTGTGCCAGGACGATGATATCTAAGCATGTGGACCAGAAGACGACTGTGCATCCCACCTTTGATGATGTCCCACCATTACCGCCTAAGGACTGAGGAGCATGAGACTCTGAGAGAAACCAACCCTGATAAATATTAGCCCATTAGAGGACTACTGCCACGTTCCCCCTTCCTGAATAACGTGTGCCAGCGGAGCATAGCCATGAGGACAGTGTAGAGAATACGGTCAGGATCTGGCTTCCTATGCATAGTCTGTTGGGTGGGAAGATTCATCCACAAGGGATGGGGTATCTCGTATGTGAGTGAGGTAACCATCGGCAGTAGGACAGATCAATAGACTCGGGAAAAGTAAGGAAAGACTTTTTGGCTCCAAAGGGGGGACTGTTATGGACAAGATTATGAATTATTATGAGTATATAAGAGTTACATGGAGATATCCATAAAGAACAAGATTTAAGATGTTGTTTGAACTGTACCCCACATATCTCTTGGCATAAGACTCAGACAGACAGTCTGGGCTATTCTTGTGACCAGTGAATCATGCTGACATTGCTTAATATAAATGAGGAACCAAGCACATTACAGTAAATTGTATATCACAGAATAAGCTGTTCTACTTTATCCAATAGGAGACGTGTTACGTATTCTTGGCACCTAGCCAATAAGGTTATATATATTTGTACAACTTCCGGAAATAAATCAGTCTTACTTTCTATTCATATCTGAGCACGTCTCTGGTGTGTGAAAGAGTGGTTATGCATGCTACCACGAGTGACTCATAATTTGGACTGCAGACAATTTAAGAGGGATGCATGATTAGATTGCATCAACCTAAATTACGGCCTTATCAGTGTTAATTCATAGTTTTGATGCCTTCAATGTGAATCTACAATTTTCAGAGTCATGAAAATTAAGAAAACTCTTTGAATGAGAAGGTGTGTCCTAACTTTTAGTCTGTACTGTATATATATCTATGTCTGTTACTACTGGCAACACCTGATTCACTGAGTCGGCCTTTCTAGACTCTGGTTTTGCTGGGAACTTCATACAGCAGGCCATTGTGGATTGGTATTGGATTCCCATCCATCAGCTCCAAGCTCCCATTGCAGTGTAGTCCGTGGATTTAAAGCCACTGTCCAATACTATCCAGTTTGTCACCGAGCAAGTTGATCTTCGGGTGGGAATGCTCCACACAGAGAAAATGCTTTCTACGCGCTACCTGGAATATTATCCACTGTTATTGGACCTGCCGTGGCTTCATAAGCATAGACCTGTTTTAGAGTACAGATATGGAGATGTATTCAGGTGGGGTCACTCACGTCACAAAAAATGTCTTGTCTCAGTTCAGCCTGTTCAGATGCCTGTGATGCACTGAAATTTTCCAGATCTATCGTCCACCTACTGGGCCTACATGGATGTCTCTGACAAGACGGATGATGAGACTCTGCTCCCACAGAGGCAGTATGATCATCCTATTGACGATTACATCCCTCCCTGCGGCCATATCTACCCTCTGTCTCAGGCGGAAACCAAAACCATGTTCTAGCACACTGTGTGCAGAATTATTAGGCAAATTAGTATTTTGATCACATGATAATTTTTATACATGTTTCCTACTCCAAGCTGTATAGGCTTGAGAGCCAACTACCAATTAAGTAAATCAGGTGATGTGCATCTCTGTAATGAGCTGGGGTGTTGTGTAATGACATCAACACCCTATATACGTTGTGCTTAATTATTAGGCAACTTCCTTTCCTTTGGCAAAATGGGTCAGAAGAGAGATTTGACGGGCTCTGAAAAGTCCAAAATTGTGAGATGTCTTGCAAAGAGATGCAGCAGTCTTCAAATTGCCAAACTTTTTAAGCGTGATTACCGAATAATCAAGCGTTTCATGGCAAATAGCCAACAGGGTTGCAAGAAGCGTGTTGGGCAAATCAAGTGTGAAGCTGCCAAGATGCCACTTGCCACGAGTTTGGCCATATTTTTAGAGCTGCAACATTACTGGAGTATCAAAAAGCACAAGGTGTACCATACTCAGGGACATGGCCAAGTTAAGGAAGGATGAAAAATGACCACCTTTGAACAAGAAATGTCGCGGGCGGAGGAGGGGACGCCGCGCTCTCCCACTGCTCGTGTCCGGCTGCCGCTGCGGCTGCTGCGGCCTGCTGCTGCTCGGTGGCTCGAGCGATGGGCCGGATCCCGGGGACTCGAGCGGCGCTCCTCGCCCGTGAGTGAAAGGGGATTGGGTTTTGGGATAGTTTATTGTCCGTGACGCCACCCACGGTTGTGGTGATTTGTTGACACCACCGCTGCTCTGTATGGGGATCCCGGGGACTGATGACAGGGAGCAGCAAAGTTGTTGGTTCTCCCCTCCGTGGGTAGGGGGTTGTTGTCCCGGGGCCCAGTGATGAGGTGGGTGATGCAGGGCTTGGTGGGGTGCAGGGACACGGGGGCAGCGCTGTGCCGCACGGCACTGTGGTACTCACTCAGCCTGAGACGATGACACAGTTCTCGGTAAAACACACGGCTGGAAAGACGGTTCCCACGGACGGCTGCACTTGCTTTTCCCCAGTAGTTGACGGTGACGGTCCCTCTTCCTGCACCTAAGATGATGATGGTTTCGATGGGTTCCCACCGGTAACCCGCTCCCCGCTTCAATCTGGGCCGGAGGAGCCCTACTTTGCCCACAGGCGCTGGCCCTGAGAAACTGGTGCCCTGGCGGTGGCGGTGTTTCTCTGTAACGGTTGGACTGTTGCCTTCAATCGGGACTTGCTTGTTGGGAGACCCAGAGGTCCCCTTCACTAACGGATTTGGCAAATTCACGGCGACTCCTAGCCTTGCCGGGATCCGAAAGGCCCCTGCCACTGGTGCTGACTGTTCTTCGTATACCGCTCCGGTACCGCCGGGCCACCACCCGTCCGCGGTCCTTCCAGCAACCTCCAAACAGTCACCCCTGCAGACAGTCACCGCCGTCTGCTGACCTTGCTGTCTCAGTCTGGGGCACACACCCGGACCAGCTTCAGGCTTTCTTAACTGTCACTTTCCCTTTCTTCAGCTCCTCTCCTTTACTCCTCTACCACTTCCTTCTACTTCCTCCTCCGAAACTCATCTGCCTGGTTCTCCCGCCTCCAGGGCTGTGAACTCCTCGGTGGGCGGAGCCAACCGCCTGGCCCACCCCCCTGGTGTGGACATCAGCCCCTGGAGGAAGGCAACAAGGATTTTAGGTTAGCCTTGGTGTTCCTAATTGGGGTGTAGGGTGTGGTGGTGTAATGACCTGTGACCCCTGGCTTGCCCAGGGCGTCACAGAAACATAAGATAAGACTGGGCCAAGAAATATCTTAAGACTGATTTTTCAAAGGTTTTATGGACTGATGAAATGAGAGTGACTCTTGATGGGCCAGATAGATGGGCCAGAGGCTGGATGAGTAAAGGGCAGAGAGCTCCACTCCGACTCAGATGCCAGCAAGGTGGAGGTGGGGTACTGGTATGGGCTGGTATCATTAAAGATGAACTTGTGGGACCTTTTTGGGTTGAGAATAGAGTGAAGCTCAACTCCAAGACCTACTGCCAGTTTCTGGAAGACAACTTCTTCAAGCAGTGGTACAGGAAGAAGGCAGTATCGTTCAAGAAAAACATGATTTTCATGCAGGACAATGCTCCATCATATGCATCCAACTACTCCATAGCGTGGCTGGCCAGTAAAGGTCTAAAAGATGAAAAAATAATGACATGGCCGCCTTGTTCACCTGATCTGAACCCCATAGATAACCTGTGGTCCCTCATAAAATGTAAGATCTACAGGAAGGGAAAACAGTACACCTCTTGGAACAGTGTCTGGGAGGCTGTGGTGGCTACTGCACGGAATGTTGATCGTAAACAGATCAAGCAACTGTCAGAATCTATGGATGGTAGGCTGTTGAGTGTCATCATAAAGAAAGGTGGCTATATTGGTCACTAATTTTTTGGGGGTTTTGTTTTTGCATGTCAGAAATGTTTATTCCTAACTTTTGTGCAGTTATATTGGTTTACCTGGTGAAAATAAGTGAGATGGGAATATATTTGGTTTTTATTAAGTTGCCTAATAATTCTGCACAGTAATAGTTACCTGCACAAATAAATATCCTCATAAGATAACCAATTCTAAAAAAAAACACTTCAACTTCCAAAAATATTAAGCTTTGATATTTATGAATCTTTTGGGTTGATTGAGAACATAGTTGTTGATCAATAATAAAAAAAATCCTCTAAAAGACAACTTGCCTAATAATTCTGCACCCAGTGTACATCAAATGGAATCTGGCAAGTAAATTTATCCAGAAGTCCTCTCCCTGGCTGAAACCCAATTCTTCTAGATAAAGGAAATAGATGGCTTCCTTCGGCCATGAATTGGTTATAGAGTAGAGATGAGCGGTGTTCGAATCGAACCGTTCGCCAATTTCAAATTCGAGTTGTTTTGGGCAATGTTCGAGTCGTTTGACAAACTCGAACGATTTGCTTCACGTTCGACCGTTCGAGTTACCATTCGATAATGGTTCGATCACCAAAAGCGTAGCTAGTTACTAGCTGGCTTTTCACTGTAATATTGTCAGTCACTGTTAATAATGATATTATCAAAATTCAGCGCATAGTGTGCGGGGGGGACGGGGTTTAGATCAGTGCTGCTAAGTGCTGAAAGAATGGCGATCGCCATTTTTTTTTCCTAACCGCGCGTTCAGTGGGGCAGGCCAGGCTGTCAGCCAATCACAGACACACACAGCAAAGTGGATTTTTGCCAGACAAGCAAGGGCATGTTTCATTGGCTGTGCATGTCACGTCCTTTCCCTATAAGACCCAGCCATTTTCACCATCGCCGCCATTATCATTATGTGGGCGCTATACACTTATACAGTGCAATCTACACATCGGTTTAGGGATTAGGGACTACTTGTAATTTCAGCCCTTTTAAGGGCTAGATTAGAGCAGTTCATGGCCATTTTTGCTAGGCAGGTCTGTGCCAGCAATGTGCAAGGGTTTTTCACAGCATCTGTCTAAATCAGCTCAGACAATTCCTTGGGGAATAGTATCAGCGTGTGTGATAGTCAGTGACGTACCACTGCTGTCAAGAAAGCTACCCCACCTCTCCATTTCTACTAGCCAATTTTTAACTGCAGGTAGTCCAGGCAATTCCTTGGGGCATAGTATCAGTGTGTGTGATAGTCAGTGACGTACCACTGCTGTCAAGAAATCTACTTCACCTCTCCATTTCTACTAGCCAATTTTGAACAGCAGGTAGTCCAGGCAATTCTTTGGGGCATAGTATCAGTGTATGTGATAGTCAGTGACGTACTACTGCTGTTAAGAAAGCTACCCCACCTCTCCATTTCTACTAGCCGAGTTTTAACTGCAAAAAGAGCATGCAATTCCTTGGGGCATAGTATCAACGTTTGTGATAGTCAGTGACGTACCACTGCTTTCCACAAACATAGCCCACTTCCCCATTTCTGCTAGACAATTTGTAATTGCAAAAAGTGCAGGCAATTCCTTGGGGCATAGTATCAGCATGTGTGATAGTCAGTGATGTGACACTGCTTTCCACAAACATAGCCCAGCTCTCCATTTCTGGTAGACAATTTTTAACTGCAAAAAGTGTAAGCAATTGTTTGGGGCATAGTATCAGCGTGTGTGATAGTCAGTGACGTACCACTGCTTTCCAGAAACATAGCCCAGGTCTCCATTTCTGCTACACTATTTTTAACTGGAGCTAGTCCAGGCAATCCCTTGAGCATAGTATCAGTGTGTGATAGTCAGTGGTGTAGCACTGATGTCAAGAAAGCTACCCCACCTCTCCATCTGTAGTAGCCAATTTGTTCACATACAAAATGAGTGGCAAAAGGCCAATTTCTGGTGGAAAGGGGAACAGGCGTGTTGGAAAGGGAAAAAAAGTTTGTGTCCGTGGGGTAGGTGGTAAAGCAACAGTAACATCTGCTGAAGAAAGACCACCTTCCAGCCAAAATAAGATGTATTCTTCTTTCCGTGGACAATCTGATATGATCCCTTTTTTACGGACACGACCATCACTACCAAATGTAGATGAGGCACAAAAAGAGCAGGTGCTTGAATGAATCTCAAGTCCTCCATCAAGTGGCCTCTCCTCCACTTCAACTTCATCAACATTCCAAATCCTTCAGTCCTCTGAGGTGTCACCCCAATCGCACTTGCTTCCTACCAGCTCTCAAATCTCCACCCGCCCTGCTGAGTATGGAGTAACAGAAATGGTGGAGTCTGCAGAGCTGTTCAGTCACACTATAGCCTGGGAATCAGAGGTCTGCTCCAAAGCTGCAGTGAGTCCAGACAAGGAAATGATCTGCACTGATGCCCAGAAGCTTTTTGAGTCGGATCCAGGATCAGATGAGGAAGGTTCTGAGCATAATGTAGACCCTCATTACCAAACTGTAACTCCTTTTGGTGGAGACAATTAGGAACATGCTGATGACGATGAGACTCAGATACCTGATTGGAACGACAACTTGACTATTCGGTCAGGGCAGGAAGAGGTTGGCTCTGAGGACGAGGGAAGTGAGAACACACAGGGTGATGATGAGGTTGGAGATCCCACTTACTGTCAACCCACAGTCAGCCAGTCGATGAGGTCAGCAGAGGAGGTGGAGGAGGATGCTACTGACGTTGAGGTTAGGTTGCGCCTTCCTGGACAGAGATGGAGTACTGGAAGCATGTCAACAACTGCATCCTCAGCCACAACTCTGCCTCTGAGCAGAAGTCGGGGTGGCTCTGCAGGTCGCATGGGCTCTAATCCTTGCCTAGCCTGGTCCTTTTTTGACATCGCAAAGGATCACCCAACTCATGTCATCTGTAAGATTTGTCGCCAATCTCAAAGTAGAGGCCAAAAACTCACTAGTTTGAGTACTTCGTCCATGAACCTTCACATGGATATGTGTTATGATCCGGAACCATGGAAGACCAGCATAAATCATTGGTAAAAGGTGACAAGAGCATTGGCAACTAATCTGGCCGCCATCCCCTTACTAACCATCAACACTAGAAGTAGCCGAGGGGTGAACTAACATCCTGTGCACCGCGAACCCAGCCGGAGAACTAGCTATCCTAAAGGAAGGAGGATGAATAACTCTCTGCCTCAGAAAATAGATAAAGAATAGCAAGCCCCCACATTCAAAGACTGCGGTGATATAGGAAAACACAATACACAGATAGATGATAGGATTAGCAAAAGGTGAGGCCCTACTGACTAAATAGGACAGGATAGGAAAGGGACTGATGGTGGCCAGAGAAAAACCCTACAAAAATCCAAAAACCTAATGGTACAAAAAGCCCTGAACTCCGTCCTATACCAGGCGCTCTTGTCATACCAATGAACAGAAAGCAGGAACCATACAAACTCAAGAAGCAACAAACACATGGACCTATAGGAGCAATACTCCAAACATAGCTGCAGGGAGCTTCCCAGCTAAGCAACTGAGAGGGAAGATCCCTGCATGCAAATAAACTGACAATCACCACAGCAAATGACAAACTCAGATGAAAGCAAAAAGAACCAAACAAAAAATAAAGAGCCAAGCACTTATCTGGGATAGAAGTGGTCTGGAGCAGGATGATGCAGGCTGGTGAACAAAGAACAACTGACATCCAGCATAGCCTGCCAGCAGACCAGGGTTTAAATAGGCAGAGAGTTAGCAATGGAAACGCCCATTGCGCAACACACCTGGTCTATGTCCAATCCATTCCTGGCCACAAGAGGGAGCCTCACAGCAGCAAAAGCATAACTGACATTCACAACAGATATGAAGGATAAGTCGCAGTGGGAAGCTCACTGTGCCACAATGCGGCCTAGCGGATCAGGCCAACCACCGTCTGTCCCTTCAAGTGCATCCGTGTGCTCTTCATCCTCTGTGACTGTGGGGACAGCAGTCACACATGCTTTTGGACGCAGACCTTCCACCTCTTTACCCGCAACAGGCAGTGTGATTGGCAGATCGTCAGTTGTTTTGGAAGTGGAAACAGCTGCTGGTGTTGAGCTCTCTCAGACATCGAGAGCACCAACTTTGGATGAAGACAACATTATGTCTTCGCCTGCACCTTCCTCACAGACCAGCAGTTTGCCAGGGACACCCTACTCAATGCCGTCTCAGCACAGCAGCCAGCCCTTGGTCCCTCAGATGTGGACAAATAAAAGACAAGGTCCAGACGGTCAGCAGCACCAAGGCGGCAGCCATGGGACGGTGGGGGAGAGGGATTAACAAGGGCGCATGGTAGCAGCATAACTGTTGAGGAAGGTGCAGGAGCCAAGGAAGAAATAGAGGACGAACTGGCGATGGGCATGGAAGACTCAGCAGATGAAGGAGACCTTGATCACATTTGTGTTGTGCGAGGTTTGGGGGAGAGGGCAGAGGAAAGAAGCATGATTCTCACCTCGCCGCCACCAATACAGCAAGGGCTTAGTCCTCCTGGATGCGCAAGACACAAGAGCGCCTTCTTGCTGCACTACCTACAACATGACCCTTGGATTCTCAGAATTCGAAGTAATGCTGACTACTGGGTTGCCACACTCTTAGATCCCCGGTAAAAGTCAAAATTTGCCGAAATAATTCCTGCCATAGAAAGGGACGCACATATGCAGGAGTATCAGCAGAAGCTGTTACACAATATGAGATTTGCTTTTCCACTAAACACCAGTAGTGCACAGAGTGAAACTCACAGTTCTAACTTGCCAACCATGGGACTGTCGAGTCATCATCACTCAAACCGTACCAGCAACACCGTATTTGGTGGTAACAGCAATTTTATGGAATCGTTTCATTAATTTTTTAGACCATCCTTTGCAAGGCCACAAGACAGAAGAAGTCTGACACATAGTCAACGCCTGGAGAGGATGATACAGGAGTATCTCCAAGTGAATATCAAGGCCATGACTGTGCATCTGGAGCTTTGCTCATTTTGGGCTTCCAATCTGGAAAAATGGCCTGAGCTCGCCACTTACGCCTTGGAGATCTTGTCGTGTCCCACAGCCAGCGTTCTCTCGGAACGTGTATTCAGTGCTACTGGGGGTGTGCTGACCGATAAGCGCAAGCGTCTGTCCAGTGACAATGTGGACAGACTAACGTTCATCAAGATGAACAAATCATGGATCCGCAAGGACTTTACTACCCCTGTGTCATCCTGGGGAGAGTAAAGGCTTGTGTATTTTTGATTGTGCTTCATGCAAATCAACATTTTAAGTTTGCAACTGTGGAACAATTGATTCCACTTAAGTGGTGTCTGTGGCCAAATTTTTTGAAAAAATGGAGACTCTTGTTGGAGTACCCTTGATGTGTTTTACATGATTTTAGAAGGGCATGACAAGCCTATATCTGTGTCTTCTCCTCCTTTTACTCATCCAGCTCTTTTCTTTCAGCATGAATATATGTACTTGTCACTTTTCCATGTGTTTGTGGTGTCTTCTGAGTTGTTTGTCACCTTTTGGACACCTTAGAAGGTGTTTTCTATGTGTTTTGTATGTGTTTGTGTTTGCCTGCCATTGTTTTCAATGGGGTTCGATGGTGTTTGACGAATGTTCGTTGAACGTGATGAACACACCCGCCGTTCGACGAACCGAACTCGAACACTAGGGGGGTGTGTTGTGAATGTTAGTTATGTTTTGGCTGCTGGGAGGCTCCCTCTGGTGGCCAGGAATGGTTTGGACTTGGACCAGGTGTGGTGTGCAGTGGGTGTTTCTTTGCTAACTCTCTGCTTATTTAAATCCTGGTCTGATTGCAGGCTGTTGCCGGTTGTCAGTTGTTCTTTGTATCTCCAGCCTGCTTAATCCTGCTCTACACCACATCTTCCCCAGATAAGTGCTTGCTCTTTATTTATTGTCTGGTTCTTTTGTTTATCTGGGTTTGTCATTTGCTGTGGTTATTTTCAGTTTATTCGCTTGCAGGGATTTTTTCCCCTCAGTGGCTTGTTGGGGAACTCCCTGCAGTTCTGTGTGGAGTATAGCTCCTTTGGGTCCATGTGTTTGGGGCTTTTTGACTTTGTTATTATTCTTGTTTTCTGTTCATTGGTATGACAAGTGCACCTGGTATAGGACGGAGTTCAGATCGTGCGATCTGAGGGCCTTTTTGTACTATCAGGAAGTTGGTATTTTGCAGGGTTTTTCTCTGGCCACCATCAGTCCCTTTCCTGTCCTTTCCTATTTTAGTCAGTGGGGGCCTCACCTTTGGCTAATCCTGTCATCTACCTGTGTATTGTGTTTTTCCTATATCACCGCAGTCTTTGAATGTGGGGGGCTAGCTATTCTTGTCTATTTTCTGAGGCAGAGAGTTATTCATCTTTCCTACCTTTAGGATAGTTAGTTCTAAGGCTGGGTTCGCGGTGCTCAGGATGTTAGTTCACCCCTCGGCTACTTCTAGTTGTGATGGTTAATAAGGGGATGGCGGCCAGATTAGTTGCCAATGCTCTTGTCCCCTTTTGCCAATGATTGTGGTGGTCTTCCATGGTTCCGGATCATAACAGGGGTGGCTCATCTCTGTTATAGAGGTCTCAACTAAATCACAGTCAAGAATAAATATTCGCTGTCGCTTATACCCCAATTGTTTGATCATCTCCAAGGATCCTGGATTTTCTCCAAGCTCAATCTTCATGGTGCTAACAACCTTGTCCAAATATGTCTTTGTCACGAATGAAAGATGGCTTTTAACACCCTTGACTGCCACAATGAGTATCAGGTAGTGCCATTAAGGCTTAGCAATGCTTCGGCAGTCTTCCTGGAATTTGTCAACGATATCTTCTGAGACTTAGGGGTACTTTGCACATTGCCACATCGCTAGCATTGGCTAGCGATGCCGAGTGCGATAGTCTCAGCCCCGTCGCACATGTGATATCTTGTGATAGCTGCTGTAGCTACGGCAGCTTCACACGCAGTTACCTGCCCTGCGACGTCGCTCTGGCCGGCGACCCGCCTCCTTCCTAAGGTGGCGGGTCGTGCAACGTCACAGCGACGTCACACGGCAGGCAGCCAATAGAAGCGGAGGGGCGGAGATGAGCAGGACGTAAACATCCCGCCCACCTTCTCCCTTCCGCATAGCCGGTGGAGGCAGGTAAGGAGATGTTCCTCGCTCCTGCGGCTTCACACACAGCGATGTGTGGTGCCGCAGGAACAAGGAACAACATCGTATCTCCTATTGGTGCGACATTATGGAAATGACCGACACTACACAGATCACCGATTTTCGACGCTTTTGCAATCATTTATCGGCGCATCTAGGCTTTACACGTTGCAATGTCGTTACCGGCACCGGATGTGCGTCACTTTCGATTTGACCCCGACGATATCGCAGTAGCGATGTTGCAACGTGCAAATACCCCTTACTCTTGCATGGTGATGTATCTGGAAAACATTCTTGTGTTCTCTCCTAATCTGCCTGCACAGAGGAGGAATGTTCGCCAGGTACTACAGAGACTAAGATAGAATCATCTGTATGCCAAATTCGAGAAGTACCTTTTTGAAGGTTTTCACTGCCTTTCCTGAGCTACATAATCTCTGACACCTGCTTGAAGATGGATCCGGACAAGGTGTCGGCAGTGCTGAAGTAACTCCATACCAATGCAGTAAAGGCAATCCAGTGGTTCCTCGGTTTTGCTAATTAATATCCCTAATTATCCTGCAATCCTAATTATTTTCGGCCAGCATTTTTCCCATCATGGGCCTGACCCGTAAGGGGGGGTGAGGGCAATCCTAAGATGTGGATTCCAAAAGCAGAGAGTGCATTTATTGCCCTCAAGAAGGCCTTGTCTTTCGCTCTGGCGTTGCATAGCCAGTAGATTATCATGTTGTTCTTCCTGGAAGTGGATGCTTCATCCTCTGCTGCTCGTGCAGTTCTCACGCAAAAGTCTGCTTTCGTTAAGATGGTAACAATTTTCACACACCGCTAGACTTGACAACAGATCAGGTGGAGGTGTTGGTCTGCTGCTTTCCCCTAACTGCACTTTTCAGGTCATGCCTTCTGTTCCCTCACTTATCTTCCCTTCTTTTGAGGTTCACACTGTCAGGCTCTACAGACCCTTCTGCCTTCAAGTAGCAGTTGTGTATCGCCCTCCAGGCCCAACCAGTCAGTTCTTGGATCATTTCGCCATCTGGCTCCCACATTTCTTAGCCTGTGACCTCCCCACTCTTGTCATGGGGGACTTTAATATCCCTATTGATGATCCCCCCTCCCCAGCTGCCACTCATCTTTTATCTCTAACCTCCTCCCTTGGCCTTTCACACCTAACTAACTCTCCTACACATGAAGGTGGGAATACGCTGGACCTGGTCTTCTCCCGTCTCTGCTCAGTGCATGATTTCCCTAACTCCCCCCTACCACTCTCTGACCACAACCTTGTTTCATTCTTGGTCAAGAGCTGCCAACCCACTCAGGACACCCCCACTTACCTCCCATATAGGAATATACATGCCATGAACACTCAGAAATTTCTGAAGATGTTGCAGTCATCACTGGCCCCAATATCCTCCCTCTCATGTCCTGACTCTGCTGTAAAACATTACAATGAAACCCTACAGAACGCCCTAGATGAAGTTGCACCTACTACACGCAGAGCAATTCGGCGCAAACGGCTCAGCCCTGGCACACGTTGCAAACACGCTTTCTCAGGCGGTGCTCCAGGTGTACTGAACGTCTGTGGAGAAAATCCCATCTAGCCGAAGATTTCATCCACTATAAGTTTATGCTCAAAACATACAATGCTGCCCTTCACCTCTCCAAGCAAGCATATTTTAACACCCTCATCACCTCTCTAGCCAACAATCCTAAACGACTCTTTGATACTTTCCATTCCCTCCTCGGACCAAGAGTTCTGGCCCCAACCACCAACCTCAGTGCAGATGACCTGGCCAATTATTTTAAAGAAAAAATTGACCATATACGCCAGGAAATTTCCTCCCAGCCTCAGAACACCACACATTGTCTGCCCTCCTACACTTCATCTAGTTCACTTTCATTCTTTGATCCAGTCACAGAAGAAGAAGTCACCAGGCTCCTCGCATCTTCTCGCCCTACTACCTGCATCAGTGACCCTATTCCCTCACATCTACTTAAATCTGTCACCCCAGCTGTCACCACTCACCTAACTAAAATATTCAATCTCTCTCTCTCTACTCTTGTGTCTTTCCCTCCTCCTTCAAACATGCCAGCATACACCCATTACTTAAAAAACCATCCCTGGACCAAAATTGTGCCGCTAACTACAGACCTGTCTCTAATCTCCCATTCATCTCAAAACTCCTGGAATGCCTGGTTCACTCCCGTCTAATTCGCTACCTGTCAGATAACTCTCTCCTTGACCCTCTACAATCCGGTTTCCGCTGCTTACATTCTACTGAAACTGCTCTTACTAAAGTCTCTATTGATCTACTTACTGCTAAATCTAATGGTCACTACTCCCTGCTGATCCTCCTGGATCTCTCTGCTGCATTCGATACTATGGATCACCAGCTCCTCCTCACTATGCTCCACTCTATTGGGCTCAAGGACACCGTTCTTTCTTGGTTCTCCTCTTACCTCTCTGCTCATTCACTGTATCCGCCGGATCCTCTTCCTCTCCTCTTCCCCTTACGGTCGGGGTTCCTCAGGGTTCAGTCCTAGGCCCCCTCCTGTTCTCTTTATACACAGCTCCTTTTGGACCAACGTTCAGCAGATTTGGTTTCCAGTACCATCTCTATGCTGATGACCCCCAACTGTACACATCTTCTCCTGACATCACCCCTGCACTATTACAAAATACAACCTATTGTCTGTCCGCTGTCTCCAACATCATGTCCTCCCTCTATCTAAAACTGAGCCTATCAAAAACTGAACTTCTCCTGTTTCCTCCCTCTCCTAACCTTCCGAAACCCAATATTATCATTTTTGTGTATGGCTCTACCATTACGCCCCAGCAGCACGCCCACTGTCTTGAAGTTATGTTTCACTCCGATCTCTCTTCACTCCCCACATTCGTTCACTTGGTCACTCTTGTCAATTCCACCTCAAAAACTCAAAAACATCTTGAGAATTCGACCTTTTCTTACCATTGACTCTGCAAAAACTCTTACTGTTGCTTTCATTCATTCTCGCCTGGATTATTGTAATTCTTTACTAATTGGTCTCCCTGTTACTAAACTCTCCCCTCTCCAATCCATTCTGAATGCTGCAGCCAGGATCATTTTCCTCTGCAACCACTTCACTGATGTCTCTGCTCTTTGCCAGTCATTGCACTGGTTGCCTATCCGCTACAGAATCCAACATAAACTTATCACTCTCACTCACAAAGCTCTCCACAGTTCCGCACCGCTCTACATCTCCTCCCTCATCTCTGTCTATCACCCCACCCATGCCCTCCTCTCTGCTAACGACCTAAGACTGACATCCTCAACAATTCGAACCTCCCACTCCCGTCTTCAAGATTTCTCACGAGTTGCGCCTATACTCTGGAACACACTACCAAGAGCAATCCGTTTAATTTCCAACATCCACACCTTTAAGCGGGCCCTAAAAACGCATTTCTTTAGACTAGCCTATCACCTCACTGCCCTGATCTAATCTAGACCCTTTCTGCCCTCATAACAAAAAATGTACTTCCAATTCTTGTCCCCTGTACCGGTATAAATTCTGGCCAATGACTGGTTCATGCAGCTGGTTTTGAGTACCCTTTTAAATCGATGGCCGGACCATATATAACAAGATTTTCTCCCCCATTCACCTTTTGTGCCTCCCCTATTTCCTCATAGACTGTAAGCTTACGAGCAGGGCCCTCACTCCTCCTGGAATCTTATTTTTGTTTTGTTTTTTTTTGTATTGTCTCAAATTGTCTGTACATGTCCCCTCTGAATTGTAAAGCGCTGCGGAATATGTTGGCGCTATAGAAATAAAACTTTATTATATTATTATAACCTGTGATTTCTTTTTCAGGGCCTCCTCTGCTTTTGAGTGCAAGTACTTGAATGGTGACCGAGAACTGTTGGCGATCAAGACGGCTCTGGAGGAGTGATAATACTTACTGGAGGGGGTCATGTATCCAGTCATCATCTACACCAACCAAAAATACTTGGCCCACCTACAGTCAGCCCGGAGGCTGAATCTGCTGGTTGCTGTTTTTCGCCCATTTTGACTTTGTTCTATATTTCTATGCGGTTGAGAAGAACATCAAGGCAGATGCACTTTCCAAGTCTTTTCTGTTGGTCAATCAGGAAGAAGAGCCTAAACATATTATTGAGCCCTCCAAGATGCTCCCGGTGGCTCCTGTAAGCATGTCTCGGGTTCCACCTGGAAAGTTGTTCATTGCTGACATGGATAGGAGGCGTGTGTTGCGATGCGGTCAATTCTCTAAACTGGCCAATGACACTGGAAAAAAAGAAGACAACTCTGCTGGTCTTGCTGCAATACTTGTGGACATCGAGGAATTTGTCTCAGACTGTCCCTCGTGTGCTCGTAACAAAACCTCAAAGAAGCCTCCCACGGAGCAACTACTCCTGTTACCCATGCCGTCCACTCTCTGGCAGCACATATCAATGGACATCATCACCGACCTGCTGAGGTCCTCTGGTTATACCATCATCTGGGTAGTAGTGGACAGGTTTTCCAAGATGGCCCATATTGCTCCACTGTCTGGTTTGCCTTATGCGCCAATGCTCGCTGAGTACTTAATCAAGCAAATCTTCTGCCTGCATAGCCTACCTCTCCACATTATCTTTGACAGAGGCGTCCAGTTTACATCTCGGTTCTGGAGGGCTAACTGGATGTCACCTTGGACTTCTCATTGGCCTACAATCTGCAATCCAATGGCCAAGTGGGGCGGTCAACCAGATCCTGACAAATTTTTATGGCGCTTTGTCAATGAGCACCAAAGCGATTGGGTCATATTTCTTCTATGGGCAGAGTTCTCTTACAATAACCACATGAGTGAATCCTCTGCTTACTCTCCGTTCCACATAGTGTATGGACAGCAGCCCAAAATCCCATTCCCTGTGGCGATCACCTTGAGCAACCCAGCAGCCTATGCTCTCGTCAAAAGTTTCTCCGAAATCTGGGCGGAGACCAAGTCCTCCTTGGAGCAGTCCTCCCCTCGAATGAAGAAGCATGCAGATAAGAGATTCCTAGATCCTCCTTTGTTCCAGGCTGAAGACAAGGTATGACTCTTTCAGACACTTACATCTGAAATTGCCATCCAATAAGTTGAGGCACCCTTTTATTGGTCCCTTCGAGGTTTAACAGCGGATCATTGACGTGTCCTGCAAGCTGAAGCTTCCTGCCTCCTTGCATATCCCCAACTTGTACCATGTGTCTCTCATCAAACCTGTCATCCTGAGCCATTATTTCAGGGAACCAGGTAACTTACCTCCACCGGTCAGTAATGAAGACATCTTTGAGATAAAATGCATTCATGCCATAAAAAGGATTCAAGGTAAAACCTTCTTTTTTTTGGTCTAGAAAGGTTTTGGTACTTAGGAGAGGTCATGGGAGCCCAAGGAGAATATTAATGCTCCTCTTCTCCCAAAGAAATTGCTTGAAAAGGGGGGGTTAAGGGGGATACTGCAACACCCTTACCGATGTCCCCACACTGTCTTGCCCCCCCCCTGCAGACTCACCCTCCTGGCCACTCAGCAGTGGCTGCTCCATCCACGATCCCTGTCGCCGACTCATGGGGCCTGCGCATGCTGCACATGCTTTCTGGGAACACTCAAAGGGTGTGTGTTGAAACACCTTTTCTTAAAGGTCCAGCATGTCTATGGCTGAGGGGCACCAGGTATTTAAGGCCCCCTCCCCTTATGAGAGATGCCTGGACAATGTTGTCTAATCTTAGAGATGCATGGCTAGTAGTGATGAGCGAATAGTGAATTATTCGTGTTCGGATTATGCTTTCGAATACCGAGTACCATTCCAGCATTTGTTACAAATAATGAACCTTATGCAAATCAATGGGAAACCCAAACATTTTTCTGGGAAACCTTCAAGAAAAATGCTCAGGTTCCCCATTGACTTGCATTAGGTTTCTAAATCCGTGGCAAATGCTGAAATAATATGTGGTATTTGATAAGCATAATCCAAACATGAATATTTCACTGTTCATCCATCTAGTTGCTAGTTGTTCAGGTCCCTTACCTGTGTGCTGCTGCTATGTGACTTACACCTGTCTGTTTCATAGTACCCACTGCTGCATCATTCCATATTGACCGAATCTGCTGAACCGACCACTGCTGCTGCATCGTACCATATCGGCCAAACCTGCTGTACCAGTTGCTCCTCCTGCATCATTCCATACCGGCCCAGCCTGCCATGTCAGCTGTCACGGCTGCACCTGCCTCATCAAAGACTATCAGTGTCCATACCCCTGGGGTTGACTGTCGTAGCACTAATTTTCCTTGAGTGGCACCTGTTTTTTGCCTGCAGCCAAATCCACCATCACCATCAGAGGCTCTGGTGAAAACGTGGTGTGAGCCATAGTCCTGCCCCTCAGGTATTCTCTGTGCATGCAAGCATTACAGCAGAGCTGTCTGGGTAATGTGGAGTCCACAGTACTGCATGTCATCTATAGTGGAACTGTGTACTGGAGAACCAGAGCTGAGAGTGTGTGTTACACAGGCAGCAATTTATACACACAGTATATATACTGTATATACACATACACACACACACATATATGCTCTGACAAACAAAAGGGTAACAATGTTTTGAATTTTTGACTTTCAGGCTTCATATCTCACATTCCACCACAGATTGAATGTGAAGCTACTTTCATTTTATGGACAATCATCTTGACTATTTCATACATAAAATTGACTTGCACCTATTTAGCATATGATTAATTATGCAGATTCTTGTCACTGCTTTGTTAAAATTTTGCTCCTAAAAATCTAAATTTTAATGTTTATTATTTTGTTAATTTTGAGACAACCATCGATGTTGGTCAAGTATTCAATGCCTTTGGCTGTGAAACAAACCCATATCATCAAGTTTCCTCCAGTGAACTGGACAGTTCCTTCAATTTCTCAATCCATTAGCCTCTTTTTTTCTTGGTTCTTCCAGACTCATTTGCAATCATCAGAGCATAGTCTATTGACTTTGGTCTCATCACTCCAAATCACCCATTTCCAATATTCTACTGTACACTTTTAGTACTTTTTTGAAAACTCGAGGCTACGCTTTTTATGACAATATTGAAGTTGAGACTTCTTTACCTCTTTTCAGGCCACCATTCTTGACTTGTGTAACCTGCATCCACCTCTTGACTTTTGAATGGATGAATGGACTTCTTTTCGTATTCTTCCAACTGTCATGACACTCACATGATGCAGTTTGATGTTGTTTCTCTTTTCTTGGCAAATCTTCTTGATAGCTGCTTAGCGATTCGAAATAGTGACCTTTCACTTGGGAACAACCTAATAACACACTGAGCTATTAGGAAATGTGATATTAGGTTGTAGTTTGTAGTATACAGGAAGAAAAAATATTTCCACTACTAGCAGCAAAACAGTAACAATCCAGTGACATGACAAGAAT
Source organism: Anomaloglossus baeobatrachus (assembly GCF_048569485.1). Classification (NCBI taxonomy): domain Eukaryota; kingdom Metazoa; phylum Chordata; class Amphibia; order Anura; family Aromobatidae; genus Anomaloglossus; species Anomaloglossus baeobatrachus. The sequence goes on from NC_134354.1 coordinate 643,467,278, forward strand.
CTAAATAACTAATCATATGCTAAACAATGGCAAGGAAAATTTATGTATGAGATAACCTTCATTTTATAAACAATTATCTTGGCTATCTCACACTTGAAACTTTAATGTATGAGAAGGTATGCAGCCTGAAAGTCAAAAGTTCAAAATAATTGTTACTAGTGAAGGGGGAGCATGGTTGGCACTGATCGGTATGAATTATTGGGGTCTGTTCCCAGTGGGGTAAATCCTGAGCTGACCTGCTTGGCTCTGCCCTATGGGTTTAGAGTGTGGATTTTTGGACTGTCCTAACACCAACCCCAGACACCCTCCTTGGAGCTTCTTGGTAGCCCCATACTGCTCTATTAGGTTCACCACCCTCAGCGCATTATTCGGTGATGCCTATCCAACCCAGAGCTGTAGGGGGTGTGGTAAGGCCCTCCATAATTTATCAGCCTCTATGCGGTCCACCATGGCAGTGGGAGACAGTACCTCAGGCTGCAACCACTTCTGTATCAGGTGACTAATTCATAACACTAGGACCTCGCCGGCTTGGAAGGGTTAAACTCCCACTGATGCACTCACTGGGCCCGAACCAACACATTTACCCCAAGTTGTGCAGAGTATGCAATCACCCTTGATGATTGCATACTCTGCTGCTTGCTTGGCCTGTAAGTCAAAATAGATCTTTTGGGGTCCTGAAGCCAGAAATGGAGTGGTGACTTCCGCTCATTGACCCCGGAGTAGACTTTACCTCTCAGCCACTTTCTCCAACATGGCCAAGTAGGTCTCAACATCATCCGATGGTTCTATTTTGGGGATTGCCTCACGGACCGCTTTCTGGGCATTGTGGACTGCCTGAGGAGTTCCTGTCATCTGTAGTGTTGTCATCTGCTGTACTAGTCTCCTACTGTTGCTAGTTAAGTATTTGTTGCTGTCAGGCGAATTCCATGAGCGCTTTTACAGCAGCCTCATAGAAACCTAACATGTTTAGACATAACTTATCTCTTGAATAAGTTGTGAATCCTTGCTGGTTGTCAGTTATTATAGTATTCTCTGCAATATATTCTTTTATGTCATCTCTTAAAATGCTGTCAAAAACTTTGCACACCACTGATGTCAGACTTATCAGACGATAGTTGCCTGGATCAGCCTTCTAACCATTCTTAAATATTGGTACCACATCAGCATTCCTCCAATCCTAAGGCACCAACCCTGTTACAAGCCAGTCTAAGAAGATGAGATACAGCGGTCTGTCAATTACTGAGCTCAATTCCCTCAATATCCATGGATGAATGCCATCCGGCCCGGGGGATTTGTCAATATTTAATTTGTTCAAACGCAGGCGTAGTTGTTCTTGTGTTAAATTAGTTATATCAAGTGGACAGGTCTTCCAGAGATGCTTTTTACAGCCACTTTTTTCTTTGGAAACCAGATGAAGATACTAAATTGAAGATCCACTCTATTATCTTACAATTTCCTAACAAAGTTTATGACATTGGGGTTTCTAAAGTGGATAACCCCTATAAAAACATCAAAAAGTTTCCTCGTACCTTATTTACTTGTGCGGATATTGCTAGTTAAATGTAATGATGGTCCTAAAGAGGAACTGTCACCATGTCAAAAGGATTCATGATTTTTTTAAATCTGCCATAAAGTTTCACAGCTAATGGTATTTTCTTTTAGTTTAAATTTTTAATGGTCTTTACCAAGGAGGGTGTTGCTCACAGGTTAATGATCCACAGCAGCCAAAAGACTACAATAAATAAATATATAAATAGCATTAGGGGGCAAAAAAAATCAAAGAATTAGAACAAACAAACACCAATAAAAACTATATAATTTATTAAATATATACATATTTAAATTCTACCAAATCCACAATGGATCCTGACATGAAAAGCAAAAACTCAGATATATCATTCAGAAATTGTACGATAGGTGATCAGGGGTAATAGTGAAAGTAAAAAATAAGACCAGGTACCAGTCCTCAATAGATAACAAACATAACTTAGGTGTATAGATACATGCAATATGCAATAGGAAACTGTCGTAGTAATAAAAAGCAAAAAGGAGAAAACTGAAAGATATTTCTCCCTGTTATGCTCTAAAAAATGACCTTCCTGACCACAGAGGTTGGCATCCTCCTAAAACAAGTCAATATCATGTCATACCACAATGTCATCGTATCACTGAATCCCCTATTATTCTCCTAGACACACAATAAACATCAATACAATGCGCTACAAATAGGTTCAATATTTGGTTCTCAGTTTCTGGGAGGTACATGGTCTTTTCCGGCATACATATAAAATGCAGCGAAGCGTAAAACCACAAACCCAGAGAGTTCTGAGAGCAATGTCCCCTTTTTAAAGACCATAAAAATTTACAATAATAAAAAGGATCATATATCTGGGACTGTATGGTGGATTTTAAAAATTAAAAAAATAAAAATTCCGAAATATATGTCTGAATAAAATTCAGAAATAAAATAAGAGCTAAAACTGACTTGATAACAGGTCTTTTTTCAGGGTAGTCTAAAAAGGCTGAATATTGAAGTTATGATGATGATGCTTATATCAAAGGTGATTTTGATACATTTTTTAAAAAGTTGGTCTGAGAAAGCATAGAACAGAAAGTCTGGTAATGGGGCACTGCTGCTGGCACTAGAATGACTGCTTTGGGTCTAATATTTAGACCGAGATGTCTCTCAATAGAGGATAAAATAATAAGAACAAGTTAACCTAATTTTAAAGGGTTTTCTGATCATGGGCATTTGTGGCATAGCCAGTCTTCTCTGTACAGATCTGCATAGTAATACATTCTTAATCCCCAACATGTCTGATCTGCCGCCACATTTTCATATGAATTTGCTTTTATTGCTAGATGAACATTAAAACCCATTAAAGGTCATCAGAAATATAAATTTGGTAGTATCTAGGGTAGCCAACAGATTGTTTGAAAGTCATTTTCCTTAGATTGTTTCTTGTTTCAACTCCCTTCTTGAAAAGTGAGCAATACTTGGACATTCCTAAATCCTCTACATGCTAGAATGCATAGATATTTAAAAGCCATTGTTGTTATACTTTTCTTTTAATTACTTCTTTTATCTAACAGCGCTATCACGTCTGTTTGTCTTAGCTGCACAAGTTATAAGACAGAAGTACGTCTGCAATTAGAGGCATCCCTTCAGGTGTTTGGAAAAGAGCAAATGTATTGCCACAGCTTAGTGTCTCGAGTCAATCCTCCTTCTCATTTACATTGTGGTTTTTTCATTGCCCCTTCCTGGACCTGTCTTCTGTCTGTCACAGCTCATCTCGCATCCCATCTTCTTTCCTATAGTTCATCTCACACACCTCCCAACAGTCTCGACTTGAAGCCCCCACCTGTCAGTCTTCTGAAGAAGCCTGGAAATGTGCCCAAGAGAGGAGGGTTAGAAAGTACTAAACAATCAGAGTACAACTATTCTCCTATTTAATGTAACACTATGGAATAGACTAAATCAAACTGTTTTAATGAACAGTTAAATGTATTATCATAGGCTCAATATTAAGACTATTTATATCGTCAGAAGTCTGCATGCTATATTCTTAATACCACTGTAAAATTGGAAATGCATTGTATATATGTATGTTAGTGTAAGGCAGGAGTCTCCTTTACTAGTAATAACCTGTGGTTTAGCGGCATGGAAGCAAGAAAATTTTGGAAGACTTTTGAAAGAAATATTCTGAATATAAATAGAGATGAGCGAACCTGAAAAGTAAAGGTCAGTGTACTGAAAACGGACTTTGCAAAAAAAATCAGTGTTTGAGTTTGAAGTTCAGGTGCTTTATGTATATGAAAGGGTTCCGCCCCTATGAATGGTAAGGGAATGCTTTGTCTTTTACAGTGTCCCTTACCTGTTTACCATGGACTGGCTGGTAGAACCGGCACCTCGCCCTCCAGCTGAAAACCTTTGCACTAACCTGGCCTAAAAGTTCATGAAAAGGTTCAGAAAGCTTAAGGCAGGAACAGAGGAGCAGACCTGTGTGTGTTGTGAGAGAAAACCAGTGTGGAGCCTTAGAACTATGGTGTTGGAAGAGGCACGGTGCCGGTGGTGAGAACTTTACCGGGAGCCAGACTGTTAATGATCCCTGGTTCCAGTGGTGCGAGTACCAAACCAAGGAGAAGATGTCCCCAAAACCAGCAAAGCCCAACCAAGGAGCCTAGAGATTCCAGGTCTGCATCGGAGGAAGAGTTTGCCTTGCCCCCCTTGAAGACATGTACATAGCAGGGGCACATTTATAAGATTATCTCAGCACAAGAATAATTTTAACACATCCAGTTGCAGAAATGATTTATTTTCATTTATTGAATAAAATGTACTTTGCTCATGAGAAAATCCCTTAAATTACTATGTAAAGGGTATGGGCACTTTTAGTCTAACTTACCAGTATGGGGCATGACCATTTAAAATGCTTAGAACAGCATGAACACCAAATACAGCCCTAGGACATGCAACAGCCTGCACATTAAGGCTGTGTCCATACGTTGCATTTTATTGATTTTTTTATATGCATTTGAGTTCATATTTGTCACAAAACCTCAAGTGTTTCCTGATGCTAGCAAAGTGAATAAGAATCCTAAAGTCTCATGCAAACGTTTCGTATTTTCTTGCAGATTTAAACCTATAGCATATCAATTCTTGCAGCATCTTTGCGGCAGATCTCCCCATTACTAATGAATAGTTTGGTGCAGCTGTGATATTGATCTTGTTACTTCTCACAATTGCTTTTCCAGGTTTGAGTTGGCTGGGACTGCTGTATATACATCACAGAAGGGGACAGAGGCATATACATCACAGGAGGGGCTCAGAGCATATACAGTTAGGTCCAAAAATATTTGGACAGTGACACAAGTTTTGTTATTTTAGCTCTTTACAAAAACATGTTCAGAAATACAATTATATATATAATATGGGCTGAAAGTGCACACTCCCAGCTGCAATATGAGAGTTTTCACATCCAAATCGGAGAAAGGGTTTAGGAATCATAGCTCTGTAATGCATAGCCTCCTCTTTTTCAAGGGACCAAAAGTAATTGGACAAGGGACTCTAAGGGCTGCAATTAACTCTGAAGGCGTCTCCCTCGTTAACCTGTAATCAATGAAGTAGTTAAAAGGTCTGGGGTTGATTACAGGTGTGTGGTTTTGCATTTGGAAGCTGTTGCTGTGACCAGACAACATGCGGTCTAAGGAACTCTCAATTGAGGTGAAGCAGAACATCCTGAGGCTGAAAAAAAAGAAAAAATCCATCAGAGAGATAGCAGACATGCTTGGAGTAGCAAAATCAACAGTCGGGTACATTCTGAGAAAAAAGGAATTGACTGGTGAGCTTGGGAACTCAAAAAGGCCTGGGCGTCCACGGATGACAACAGTGGTGGATGATCGCCGCATACTTTCTTTGGTGAAGAAGAACCCGTTCACAACATCAACTGAAGTCCAGAACACTCTCAGTGACGTAGGTGTATCTGTCTCTAAGTCAACAGTAAAGAGAAGACTCCATGAAAGTAAATACAAAGGGTTCACATCTAGATGCAAACCATTCATCAATTCCAAAAATAGACAGGCCAGAGTTAAATTTGCTGAAAAACACCTCATGAAGCCAGCTCAGTTCTGGAAAAGTATTCTATGGACAGATGAGACAAAGATCAACCTGTACCAGAATGATGGGAAGAAAAAAGTTTGGAGAAGAAAGGGAACGGCACATGATCCAAGGCACACCACATCCTCTGTAAAACATGGTGGAGGCAACGTGATGGCATGGGCATGCATGGCTTTCAATGGCACTGGGTCACTTGTGTTTATTGATGACATAACAGCAGACAAGAGTAGCCGGATGAATTCTGAAGTGTACCGGGATATACTTTCAGCCCAGATTCAGCCAAATGCCGCAAAGTTGATCGGACGGCGCTTCATAGTACAGATGGACAATGACCCCAAGCATACAGCCAAAGCTACCCAGGAGTTCATGAGTGCAAAAAAGTGGAACATTCTGCAATGGCCAAGTCTATCACCAGATCTTAACCCAATTGAGCATGCATTTCACTTGCTCAAATCCAGACTTAAGACGGAAAGACCCACAAACAAGCAAGACCTGAAGGCTGCGGCTGTAAAGGCCTGGCAAAGCATTAAGAAGGAGGAAACCCAGCGTTTGGTGATGTCCATGGGTTCCAGACTTAAGGCAGTGATTGCCTCCAAAAGATTCGCAACAAAATATTGAAAATAAAAATATTTTGTTTGGGTTTGGTTTATTTGTCCAATTACTTTTGACCTCCTAAAATGTGGAGTGTTTGTAAAGAAATGTGTACAATTCCTACAATTTCTATCAGATATTTTTGTTCAAACCTTCAAATTAAACGTTACAATCTGCACTTGAATTCTGTTGTAGAGATTTCATTTCAAATCCAATGTGGTGGCATGCAGAGCCCAACTCGCGAAAATTGTGTCACTGTCCAAATATTTCTGGACCTAACTGTACATCACAGGGGAGTGCTGGGAGGAATATACATCACTGGGAAGGTTGGGGAATATACATCACAGAAGAGGAAGGGGGCATCTACATCATAGGAGAGGCTGGGGGCATCTACATCACATGAGAGGGTTGGCAGGAATATAGATCACTGGAGAGGCTGGGGGCATAGACATAACTGGGGAGCCTGAGAGGCATAAACATCAAAAGAGATGCTAAGGGTAAATACATCACTAGGGAGGGCTTAAAGGAGTATACATCACTAGGAAAGCTGTGGGACATAGAGATTACTGGGGGGTACAAACATCACTGGAGGGCATAGACATCACTGCGGGTATTTATATCATTGGTGGGGAGCACAGACATAGCTGGGGATACAAACATTGCTGGGATATATACATCATGGGGGGGTACATACATCACTGGGCAGCACAGACATCACTGGAGGTATATACATCACTGGGGTACACAGACATAGCTGGGGACCCAAACATTGCTGGGGTTATATACATAGCTCTGGGAACAGGCAGCCAAGGAGATTCTGGGGGCACAGACAACCATGGGAATGCTGGCGTTGCACATACAGCCATGGGGATGCGGGAGGGGCACAGACAGCCCTAGGGGATGCAGGCAGGCACAGACAGCCCGGGTGCACAGACAGCCCTGTGGGATGCTGGGGGGCTCAGACACCCCTGAGGGTATATACATCACTAGGCGGCACAGACATCATTGGGGGTATATACATCACTAGGGTGCACAGACATAACTGGGGGGCACAAACATTGCTGGGGTCATATACATATCTGGGGGAACAGGCAGCCAAGGAGATGCTGGGGAGCACAGACAGATCTGGGGGACACAGACAGCCCTGGGAGATGCTGGGGGGCACAGATGACCCTGGGGGACGCTGGGGACACAGAGAGCCCTGGGGGGCACAGACAACCCTGGGGGAGGCTGGAGCCCAGACAGCCCTGGAAAAGGCTGGGGGCACAGACAGTCTTGGGGGAGGCTGAAGGCACCGAGAGCACTGGGAAGGCTGGAGGTACCAAAAGCATTGGGGGAGGCTGGAGGCACAGACAGCCCTGGAAAATGCTGAGGGGCACAGACAGCCCTGGGGAATGCTGGGGAGCATAGACAGCCCTGGGGGACTTTGGGGACACAGACAGCTCTGGGGGATGCTGGGAGGTGCAGACAGCCCTGGGAGATGCTGGGGGCACAGAGAGCCCTGGGGGGCATAGACAACCCTGGGGGAGGCTGGGGGACACAGACAGACCTGCGGGAGGCTGAAGCACAGACAGCCCTGGAAAAAGCTGGGGGCACAGACAGTCCTGCGGGAGGCTGAAGGCACTGCAAGCACTGTCGAGGCTGGAGGTACCAAAAGCATTGGGGGAGGCTGGAGGCACTGAGTGCCCTGGGGGAGGCTGGAGGGCACAAACAGACCTGGTGGAGGCTAGGGGCAGAAAGAGAACTGGGGAGGCTGGATGCACAAAGAGCACTTGGGGAGGCTTGGGTCACAAAGAGCGCTGGGGGAGGCTAGGGTCACAGACAGACCTGGGGGAGGCTGAAAGCACAGACAGACCTGGGGGAGGCTGAAAGCACAGACAGACCTGGGCAAGTTGGGGGCCCAGAGAGACCTTGGGAGGCTGGGGGCCCAGACAGACCTGGGGGAGCCTGAGGACACAGAGAGCATTGGGGGTAGACAAATCTGTGGGAAGCTGGGGGCACAGAGGTCACTGACAGCACTGGGGGAGCCTGGGGGCAATGAGAGTGCTGGGAGAGCCTGGGGGCACTAAGAGTGATGGAGGAGCAGGGGGCACTTTGAGCATTGGAGGAGCCTAGGGGCAGAGACAAACCTGGAGAACGCTGTCCTCTTCTATGGGATGGCAGCATATCTTGCGTCTACCCCACGCACAAAGTACATCCTCATGCTGGCACTGGCCAGAGTGGGGACGTAGTCCATCGGTGCAGGAATTGCAGCATAACGCTGCATACAGGGTTTAAAGGGCCAGCGGCCAGCAAGACGCGGCTTCCGCCCCAGCACTATGGTCCCTGGGAATCTGCCCGAGGGCCGCAAAAAAAGTCATTGAGGGCCATATATGGCCCGTGAGACGGAAGTTCCCCACCCCTGCCCTAAGAGGACAAGAGCGTGCAACTTGGGTGATACATTATTCAATGCAAGAAATCACTATGGCTATTTCACTCATCACAATTTTTATTAGGTATTTACAACTTTTAAAACTATCTGCATAGAAATACTAGAAATTAAAAAACAAATTACAGAATCAAGCCACACTAAGAATACTGCGCTTATATTAGTCCACTATATGTATCAGGCACCATATATGTATTGAGCTTCTACATTTATTTCTAAAAACACGAGTACACAGTCTTATACAGTATGGAAATGCGATGTCAAAACTAATTATATCAAATCCCTCCACTCCATGTATTTGATATGTTAAATCTAACCAAGACATCATGTTCAGCCTTTCTGTAGTGATCAATATAATGTTGTAAATGAAGGCTTAGTGTAAAAGGCTATTTTGTTAGTGAAGGATTAGTGGTTTAAGTAGGTATGGGCTTACTCTGCTAGAGCCTGAAGGTACATGACTTTTCTAAGCACCCACTAGACACATTACTTGATACACTTTTTGATGCTTTTCTAGTTGTATTAAAGAGCAAAATATAATATTAAGGGTACGGTTCCACTTGTGTTTTGCATGGACGAGTGCAATCCAATAAAACATCGGATTACATTCGCTCAGGTGCAAAACTATGGGCCACTGTCCATCTGCGATTGATTTCTCATGCCATGTTAGCTGGAGAAATGAATCACAGCATGCTGTGTTCGGCAGCAATTCTCAGCTCACATGCACCCATACATATCTATGGAAGTGTGTGAAACATTGCACTGCACTCGCATGTCATCCGACTGCAGTGTGATATACACAAACACAGACAGCGGAGGAGATGGGGAGAAAGTGTTCCCTGCATCTTCTCTGCACTTGTGGTACGATCGCAAGATTGCATCACTGTCGAATAACCCTCGGTTGACGCTCGCAGCAGAGGGTCATTAGCATATCGCTTCCGAAGTTCTCATATCGGAAGCTATACACAAGTGGAACCGTACCCTAAGGCAGATAATAGTCCCACAATATCCACCTATCAAAATGTAACATAAAACAGGTCCTTGCCCCTTTCTTTATTATAAAGATAGTGCCACTCAAGTGCCATCTCTCACCTTCTGCCCACTGTTATATAATGAGAATTTTGAACTTTGGTCACAATAAAGCGATAATGTTCAAGAAAGCCTATGGTAGTAAACCATACTGTATATGTTATACTAAACAATATAACAATTGTTTTAGAAATTAGCAAATTGATTCCATGTTAAATGACTCCATGTCAAATTTCATAAAGTTCTCAAGACGCAATAAATTCCGTTTATGGTTTGATTCATGCAGATAACCCTATCCCCCCCCCAAAAAAAAAAAAAAAAAGCCAGAGCCATTTAACACATTACTGAAGAGTATAAGCCTATAAATATGAAATACAGCAAAATATATATCAATTACTTTTATTTATTTATATGTAATAAAAGTTATATTAAATAGAGAAATATAATAAACTAATAAACTAAAGTACTAATCACACAAGATAAAATACATGACGTGGGTATATACAATTAAAATGATCTACTAATAGCCAATACATAGATATTAAATAATATATAATAATAATGCTCCAAGGAATTCATTTGATGAATAAATATATATCACAGTATAATTAAATATATAATTAATTAGGTAGTAATATGGCATTAAAGAGTCAAAACCATGAGCAGAGGATATTGCAGATTTTACCTGGCATGTATGCCATTAAAATACCATGCATGGTTGTAACCTACGTCACATCTGCTCAGGCAAGCGTGTCTCCATTGTCTCCATAAAGAGCCAACCAGGGCAGAGGTGACGTTGATGTGTGCTCTACTGTGGGACACAAAGAGGAAGAGGTCAGTATCGAGACACGTTGGAGGGTGAGTGGAACCGGCTAAGGTGGAAAGGACATCATTATGCTCTCCACTCCGAAATGCAGTGACTAACAGTAATAGTGTGGAACGCACTATACAAGGCGAACGTGATGTGAGTATGTGTTCCAAAACAGATGAGAATTATCACCCTAATAAACAGAAGTGACCAGTATATATCTAAATATAAAACATTAAAGAAATGCAATGAATAATCAAAGGAAAGAAAAGGAGAAATATAAATAACTAGCTGTACTACCCGGCTTCGCCCGGGTTAATAACTGTTGTTAACAAAATAGAATGTATTAACATTCCCAGGATAGAATGTATAAATAGAATGTATTAACACCCGGGATAGTAACTGTCTCTCTGTTTCTCTCCCATTCTCTGTCTGTCTCCCCCTCTGTATTTATCTCTCTGTCTCCCTCTCTATCTCTTTGTCTGTCTGTCTCTTTCCCTGTCGATCTCTGACTGTCTCTGTCTCATTCTCCGTCTGTCTCAATCTCTTTCCCTGTCTGTCCCCTTCCCTCTCTTTCCCTGTCTGTCTCTTCCCTCTTTCCCTCTGTCTCTTTCCCTGTGTCTATCTCTTTGTCTGTCTCTTTACCTGTCTTTGTCTGTCTTTTACCCTGTCTGTCTCTTTCCCTTTCTTTCCCTGTCTGTCTGTTTCTCTGTGTCTGTCTTTGTCTCTTTGTCTGTGTCTGTCTCTTTCCCTGTCAGTCTGTCTCTTTGTCTGTGTCTGTCTCTTTATGTCTGTCTCTTACTCTGTCTATATCTGTTTCTTACCCTGTCTGTGTCTGCCTCTTTCCCTGTCTGTGTCTATCTCTTTCCCTGGCTGCATTGTGACACGCCAACATTCCATATAAGGGCGTGGCTGCGCATTCTTCTGAAGTTCTGGCTGCACTGTGGCACCCAGCTCCATTCGCTTTAATGGAGGCAGGTTTTTTGGCGAATAACTGTAAAGCGCGGGGTTAAAATTTCCCCTCAAAACATAGCCTATGACGCTCTCGGGGTCCAGACGTGTGAGTGTGCAAAATTTTGTGGCTGTAGCTCCGACGGTGCAGATGCCAATCCCGGACATACACACACATTCAGCTTTATATATTAGATGAAGAAATAATAACCATGTGATAAATATATTATGAACAAGGGATGTAAGGCCATACCATATTATTATGAACTAGGGACACATAAGGTTATGTTCCCCAGATCAGGTACAAACTTCAAGTAAATATTCAAGATAGGAGAACAAGAAGTGATGGTACCAGAAAGGAAAAATAAATAAATAATAATAATAATAATGAAAATTAGAAAAATAAAAAGTTTTTAATGAAAAAAGTATCACAAAAAATTCACAAAATAGCAAATAAATCAAACAGCACAATGGGTTAAAGAAAGGATGGGTACAGCCGTGTAGGGGTACAAAATAACACTATACAAGGATTAAGCAAGGAGAGTACATCCACCCCTGCCTCCAACAGAAGAGATGTAAAATAATGACTCTATACATTTACAATAAATAACACTTACAAAGGGTTAACAAGGGACATAAAATCATGAATGTACAGGGTACTATCCCTTGGAAAAAGCTGCAAATAAAGCGAAACATACGTTGGGACACCTCCCCCTGCTCTCCTCTTTCTCCATACTGTTCAGAGGTAATGTAGAATTTTTGATGTCCTTTATTATACAGTTATTGCAATCCCTTTTGGATCTCTCTGCATTTTAGAGCATATTTACCTCTGCTGTGACCCCATGATATTCTCATAACTTGGGACAGTTCTCTATAGTTGCAATAGTAATTGCACATCCATGATTTTATGTCCCTTGTTAACCCTTTGCGAGTGTCATTTATTGTAAATGTATAGGGTCATTATTTTACATCTCTTCAGTTGGAGGCAGGGGTGGACGTATTCTCCATGCATAAAACTCATGGGAAAAAAATGGTGCCAAAAAATGCAACAGGTGATCATAACCTTAGTAGGTGGGACATCTCTTACCATACTGTATTTCCCCACTGCTTATGACTACAGTAGACGACATAGAAGAGAAGGAAATAAAACTACACCTGTCCATTGACACTCGTAAATGTAATTTTAACATTTTACTACCTTATTCGGGCATGTGGTGTCTGTGACATGGTCAAACATTTAATTTATAACGCAAGGACTCTGAACCCCAAAAAACATCATTCTGGAGGGTTTTTTTCTCATTACGCCCTTTACAGATCAGGTTAATTGATTTTATATTTTGATAGCTTGGGAATGCCAAATATGTTGTATTTTTTATTGTTTTAATATCAATGGCGCAAAATGGGGGTTATTTGAACTTTTAGGGGGTTTTATATTTTTATATTTTTTTTTACTTTTTTTTACAGTTTTTTTATTGATTTTACTAGTCCTCTTAGTGGATTTTATGCCTGTACTATCTGATCGCTTCTGCTGATCAGAGCTCATCGCTCTGATCAGCAGAAATGCTGTTCTCCTGTGAATGCTGGTGCTCTGCTGACATTCACAGGATTTGAGTCATGACAGTGACAGGGGTCATCAGCTGACCCCGCACTGTCATGATAAACCATAGGCGCCGCGTGATTGGCTCACGAGGCCACCGATGGTGGCGGGGAACAACAAGATTGCCGACGGTGCATGTTTGATCATGTTTGACAGCGCAATCTAAGGGGTTAATAGGCTCAGGTGGATCTGTGACCCACCCGCTCATATTAGTTGCTCATCTGCTTATCAGATCAGCACACATATGAAAAAAAAGATGGCGGCTCAGCGCGTGAGCCCACATGAAAGAGAGGGAGGCGAGCTAGGACGTATATGACGCACCCCAGGGCTTTGGAGTACTCGGTTCCAGGCTATATATTACTGGGATATTTCACTGGTGGTTGTTGCTCAGTTCCATGACCCTGGGGGTCACTTAAAAGGGGTTTTGTACAAGGGAAAAATAAAACAAAAGGTTTATTGTGACGCCACTTGCGGTATGCAGCTATATGAGAGAAGCCGCCGCTGCAAAGTCTCTCACTGCTGGGGCTGGTGGTGTTGGGCAGCTTAGGTGTTATGGCTCTCCGCAAGTAGATCTAGGCCCCAGGGGAGGATGCTGGTGGTTGCAGTATATTGGTGCAGACGTGTAGGAAGAATTCAGACAACACAGGTGCTGCGGTTTAACTTGTGCTTTACTCACTGGTTTGGAGTTGGTGCTACCCGGTTTGTGCTGTTCTTTACCAATCTGGTATTCCCTTTGTTCCAGTGCCGGTGTAGTGAACTGGTGAGTAGTGATGAGCGAGCATGCTTGTCACTACTCGGTACTCGCACGAGTATCGCTGTACTCGGGCTGCTCGGCGGGGACCGAGTAATCTCGCGATACTCGTGCTGTACTCGTGGTCTTCATTTCTGCATGTTGGCGCTCTTTTGAGAGCCAGCCCTCATGCAGGGATTGGCTGGCAGACCACTGCAATGCCACAGCCCTGTTAGTTGTGGAATTGCAGTGATTGGCCGGCCTGCACAGCGTGACCGAGCCTTTATATCGGCCGGCGCGCTGTGCTCTGCTCACAACTATCCAGACAGTCAGTGCAGGGAGAGTGTCGCTGATTCAGGGAAAGCTTTGCGGCCCTTTATAGTTAGTTCCGGAGCAGGGCTGCAAACAGTGTGACCAGAAGTCCTTCTCAGGACTATTCTAGTTGTATACAGGCAGGCAGGGTATAGCCAGGTCGGAGTACAGTAGCAGAGTCCTTCTCAGGACTATTGTTGCTATATACAGGCAGGGTATAGCCAGGTTGGAATACAGGCTAGTGACCAGAAGAGTCCTTGTCAGGACTATTGTAGCAGTATACAGGCAGGCAGGCAGGGTAGTGGTGACCGTATACCAGCCTTCATCATATCTGGGGCTGGTGTACACAGTGTAAAACAGTCCAGATAGTGTCAGACTTCTCAGTAATTGTCGCTCCTAAAAACCAGTTAGGTTCTTATTGCGTCCGTGCTTGCATTTAAAAACAGCACGTGTGTGGCAGTCAGTGGCAGCGTACAGGTGCGCGTTTTGCACAAACTATTATATAACGCACAAGTCTAGTGTATAATACACGTCAGTCAGCAGTGTCTGATAGTGTCAGACTTCTCAGTAATTGTCGCTCCTAAAAACCAGTTAGGTTCTTATTGCGTCCGTGCTTGCATTTAAAAACAGCACGTGTGTGGCAGTCGGTGGCAGCGTACAGGTGCGCGTTTTGCACAAACTATTATATAACGCACAAGTCTAGTGTATAATACACGTCAGTCAGCAGTGTCTGATAGTGTCAGACTTCTCAGTAATTGTCGCTCCTAAAAACCAGTTAGGTTCTTATTGCGTCCGTGCTTGCATTTAAAAACAGCACGTGTGTGGCAGTCGGTGGCAGGGTACAGGTGCGCGTTTTGCACAAACTATTATATAACGCACAAGTCTAGTGTATAATACACGTCAGTCAGCAGTGTCTGATAGTGTCAGACTTCTCAGTAATTGTCGCTCCTAAAAACCAGTTAGGTTCTTATTGCGTCCGTGCTTGCATTTAAAAACAGCACGTGTGTGGCAGTCGGTGGCAGCGTACAGGTGCGCGTTTTGCACAAACTATTATATAACGCACAAGTCTAGTGTATAATACACGTCAGTCAGCAGTGTCTGATAGTGTCAGACTTCTCAGTAATTGTCGCTCCTAAAAACCAGTTAGGTTCTTATTGCGTCCGTGCTTGCATTTAAAAACAGCACGTGTGTGGCAGTCGGTGGCAGGGTACAGGTGCGCGTTTTGCACAAACTATTATATAACGCACAAGTCTAGTGTATAATACACGTCAGTCAGCAGTGTCTGATAGTGTCAGACTTCTCAGTAATTGTCGCTCCTAAAAACCAGTTAGGTTCTTATTGCGTCCGTGCTTGCATTTAAAAACAGCACGTGTGTGGCAGTCGGTGGCAGCGTCAGGCTCCATATTGTCCCTGGATAGAGACGTGCATGATGGCCTGTAAACATGAAGTGCCCATTGTAAGTAAGTGGGTCTATTGTAGTATAGCCCTTAGGCAGGGCAGCCAAAAATTGGGAGGCTCCACGTTGTCCCTGGATAGAGACGTGCATGAGGGCCTGTAAACCTGAAGTGCCCATTGGAAGGAAGTGGGTCTATTGTAGTATAGCCCTTAGGCAGGGCAGCCAAAAATTGGGAGGCTCCACGTTGTCCCTGGGTAGAGACGTGCATGAGGGCCTCAAAACATTGTTCCCATTGCAAAGGAGCGGGTCTCCTGTCGTTGTAATGTCCATTATGCAAAGAATGGGCGAAAAAATTTACCACTGGGGGTATACCTGAAACAAAGGCCTAAGTATTGCAATTTGTAACGGTCATCATCATATTGGCGCATGAGGAGAAGGAGGAGCAGTCCAGCGATTATCCAAAGTCCAGAAGTGTGTACCCATGGGTGAGTGGAGGTACATGGCAAACTTTAAATTCCGCTCTCATTTGCTGGTGGTGTGGTGAAGTCTGGCCCAATCCAACCCTTGTTCATCTTGATCAGAGTCAGCCTGTCAGCATTTTCAGTTGACAGGCGGGTGCGTTTATCTGTAATGATTCCACCTGCGGCACTAAAAACACGCTCTGACAGAACGCTAGCAGCAGGGCAGGCCAGGCCTTCCAAGGCGTAGAGAGCCAATTCATGCCACGTGTCCAGCTTGGATACCCAATAATTGTAAGGCACAGAGGAATGTCGGAGTACAGTTGTTCGATCTGCAAGGTACTCCTTCAGCATCTGGGCAAACTTAGGATTTCTTGTGGCACTACCCCGCACCTCAGGGGCTGTGGTACGTGAGGGGCTGAGAAAACTGTCCCACATCTTAAAGACTGTTCCCCTACCTCTGGCGGATTGGACTTGTGCCTCTCTCGGCTGTACGCCTCGGTTGTCCACTGATTCATGACCTATGCCGCTAGCGTTTTGTGAGGGGAATGCTTTGCCTACTTCCGTGACTATGGCCTTCTGGAACTGCTGCATTTTACCTGACCTCTCCGCCTCGGGAATAAGAGACATAAAGTTCTCCTTTTAGCGTGGGTCTAACAGTGTTACCAACCAGTAATGATTGTCGGCCAAGATGTTCTTAACGCGAGGGTCACGAGACAGGCAGCTTACCATAAAGTCAGCCATGTGTGCCAGACTCTTAACAGCCATCACTTCAGTATCCTGACCAACACGATGACTGAACATGCTGTCCTCCTCCTCCTCCTCCTCATCATCTACCCTGTCCTCTGGCCAGCCACGCTGAACCGAGGATATGACTGCATGTCATATCCTCAATTTGGCCAGAGAGTTGCTCCATGTCTTCATCCTCCTCCTCGTCATAGTCCTCCACTGCACGTTGTGATGAGACGAGGCTGGGCTGTGTGTTATCATCACCCACACCCACTACTGTTTCTTGCTCAAACTCATCGCGCTCCGCCTGCAATGCATCATGGTTGTTTTTTGAGCAGAGACCATTTTAGAAGGCAGAGAAGCGGTATGGTGACGCTAATAATGTCGTCATCGCCGCTCACCATCTTGGTGGAGTCCTCAAAGTTTTGGCGGATGGTGCATAGGTCGGACATCCATCTCCACTCCTCAGGTGTTATGTGTGGAGTTTGACCCATTTCCCGACGGCTTAGGTGATGCAGGTACTCAACAACTGCCCTCTTCTGCTCACATATCCTGACCAACTTGTGCAGAGTTGAATTCCAACGCGTGGGGACATCACACACCAGTCTGTGTGCCGGAAGATGCAAACGGCGTCTTAAGCCGGCAAGGCCGGCTGAAGCAGTAGGTGACTTTCGAAAATGTGCAGACAGGTGGCGAACTTTTACCAGCAGATCAGACAGCTCTGAGTATGACTTTAGAAACCGCTGAACCACGAGGTTGAGCACATGGGCCACGCATGGAACATGTGTCAGCTGGCCTCGCCTCAAAGCCGCCACCAGGTTCCGGCCATTGTCACACACGACCTTTCCTGGCTTTAGGTTCAGAGTTGTGAGCCAGTGATCTGCCTGCTGTTTCAGAGCTGTCCACACCTCTTCTGCATTGTGGGGTTTGTCACCTATGCAGATTAGCTTCAGCACTGCCTGTTGCCGCTTCGCCGAGGCAGTGCTGCAGTGCTTCTGTGTCGCCCTGGACAAGCCAGGGGCCACAGAGCACAACACTTAAACACCCCACACTCCCTGCAGGCATATCATAGTCAAAACACAAAATCCTTGTTGCCTTCCCCAGGGGCTGTTGTCCACACCAGGGTGTGGAGCCAGGCGGTTGGTCTCCACCCATCGAGGAGGAGGGAAAACACAGGCAGTGAGAGTTAAGCTAAGGAAGTGGAAGGAGGAAAGTAGTAGAGAGGAGAAAAGTGACAGCAAAGAGCCTGAAGTTGGTCCGGGTGTGTGGCCTGGACAGGACAGCAAGGTTGGCAGGATGTGGTGACCGTCTGCAGTGGAGGCCGATTGGAGTCTGCCGTAAGGACCGTGGACGGGTGGTGACCCGGCCGTACCGGACCGGTATACAAAGAGAAGCCAGCACCATTGGCAGAGGACTTTCGGATCCCGGCAAGGCTTGGTGTCGCCGTGAATTTGCCAAATCCGTTAGTGAAGGGGACCTCAGGGTTTCCAAACAGCCAAGTCCAGATAGAAGGCAACCGTACAACCGTGAAGGGGAGACACAGCCACCGCCAAGGGCAACCGTCTCCCAGTGCCATCGCCTGTGGGCAAAAGGGGCTCCTCCGGCCCATATCCAGGTCAGGGAGCGGGTTACCGTTGGGAAACCATCACTACCAACACTTAACTTAGGTGCAGGGAGAGACAGTCATCACTAACCTGCAGGGAGGAACAACTGCAGCCGTCCGAGTGACCCGTCCATCCAGCCACTTGTTTTACCGTGAACTGTGTCATCATCATTGGGCTGAGTGAGTACCTCCGTGCCGTGCGGCACAGCGCTGCCCCTGCGACCCTGCACTTCATCAGGCCCCGCAACCCGCCTGTCATCCATCTCTACCCCATCACCAGGCCCCGGGACAACCAACCCCCCTACCCACGGAGGGGAGAAATAACAACAAAGCTGCTCCCTGTCACAGGCTCCCGGGATCCCCGTCCAGAGCAGCGGTGGTGTCCACACAATCACCACAACCGTGGGTGGCGTCACGGACAATATCCCCAAAACCCAAACCACCCCTTTTCACTCACGGGCGAGTAGCGCCGCTCGAGTCCCCGGGATCCGGCCATCGCTCGAGCCAACGAGCAGCAGCAGCCGTAGAGCTGCGTCAGCCGGACCCGAGCAGTGGGAGAGCGCACCGTCCCCTCCTCCGCCCGCGACACTTCCAGCTTGGGACTGGTGTGGAGGGTAAAGTGGATCAGGATGCGCAGGAGGAGGAGGAGGCTGAGGAGCATGACATTCCGGAGCTGTAGAGTGTGTGTGAAACCCTGACTGAGGTAGGGCCTGCAAAACTTGGTGTGTGAAGGACGTGTTCCGTCCCTCGCTCAGACTGGGTCCCAGCTTGCACAATATTAACCCAGTGTGACGTCAACGAGATGTAGCGGCCTTGCCCACATGCACTTGTCCACGTGTCTGTGGTTAGGTGGACTTTGGCTGAAACAGCGTTGTTCAGGGCACATGTGATGTTTTGTGACACGTGGTTAGTTATGCAATGCGGGGACGGCACACCGGGAGAAATAGTGGCGGCTGTGGACCGAGTAACGTGGGACAGCTGCCACCATCAGGTCGCGGAATGCTTCTGTCTCAACCAGCCTAAAAGGCAACATTTCCAGCGCAAGCAGTCGCGAAATGTTAGCATTTAGAACTGTGGCATGTGGGGTGTTGGCAGTGTATTTGCGCCTGCGTTCAAAGGTTTGCTGAATGGATAACTGAACGTTGCGCTGGGACAAGGACGTGATTGATGATGGTGTTCTTTCTGCGTAGGCAACTGCAGGTGCAGGAGTGGAGGAGGCTTGTTCGCAGGCAGCATGGACAGGGGATTGGCTCGCATGCACAACCAGCGAAGACGTAGCAGTGACATCAGCAAGCACTGCTCCTCGACTCTGTTGTACTTCCCACAAAGTCGGGTGCTTGGCTGACATGTGCCTGATCATGGTGGTGGTGGTCAGGCTGCTAGTTTTGGTACCCCTGCTGATGCTGGCACGGCAGGTGTTGCAAATGGCCTTTTTAGAATCATCTGGAGCCAACTTAAAAAACTGCCAGTGTCAGAGTTCCGGGTTTTCCAGTTTTCTTTTGAAAGAGCTTGCCCTTTGTTAACATGGAGTTTTCTGTTCTGTTGCCCTACTTCCTGTCCATCTGTTTAAAAGCCACCCCTAAAGCTTAGTCCAGTGCCTGAGTATACTGCTTCCTGTGTGCTCCTGCCCTGCTGCTTTTGGTTCCTGATTGTTATTCGGATCCTCTTGGAAAACAACCGACACCGACTCTGGACTTCATCTGGTATCATCTAGCTGTGCCTGGACTCCGTTTGCCGTCTTTGGTCGGCACTTCTGCCCGGTTCCTTCCGTTTAATACCACTCTGGACTCACATCACGTACGGACATTTTTGGACTTACCTATTGCCCTTTTGTGTCCCGGCTGCTGCGCATTTAGGGCTTCTGGGGTGATTGCCAGACAGTCCCTGTATAGGGGTTCGCTCTTGGTGGTCTCCCTGGGGGAGTCCGGTGCGCGGTCCCGGGAATTCCCTTTTGCTCAGTCCCTGGAAGGTATTTCCTGTATTTATGTTCTACTGTGTTTTTGTTCCGTTTATGTACATATTTGCTGGTTGCATATTATAAACGTCTTGCACCAAGAACTCGTCTCTGGTTGTCATTGCCCTAACGCAATCGAAATCCTCAATATATACAATAGTATTACAGCCAGACTCGGGAAGACCTAACATTTGTACAGGCACCTTGTGTCGTGTTGTTCCGGGGAACAGTTGCCTGACGTCTGCCTGGGGCCACCACTCTGCTTCTTACTGCCTGTTGTGATGCTACACCTCCCTCCCCCTGTGCACTGCTGTCCTCGCTCTGCATATCCTCCTGCCAGGTTGGGTCAGTTACTGGATCATCCACCACGTCGTCTTCCTCTTCCGCACCCTGCTCCTCCTCCTGACTTCCTGACAATTGTGTCTCATCATCGTCCACCCCTTGTTGAGACACGTTGCCAACTTCGTGAGAACGTGGCTGCTCAAATATTTGGGCATCTGTACATACAATCTCGTCATGGCCCACTTCAACAGGAGCTGGCGAGAGGCCAGAATTTGTGAATGGAAACGTGAACGAACAGCTCTTCCGAGTGTCCAAGTGTGGGATCAGTAATGTCCGTGGACGTGTACTCGGCCTGGTGGTAGGAAGGAGGATCAGGTTCTGAAATGTGCGGTGCAGTATCACGGCTACTGACACTTGACCGTGTGGAAGACAGAGTGTTTGTGGTGGTGCCAATCTGACTGGAAGCATTATCCGCTATCCAACTAACAACCTGTTGACACTGGTCTTGGTTCAAGAGCGGTGTACTGCTGCGGTCCCCAAGAATTTGGGACAGGACGTGCGAGCGACTAGATGTGGCCCTTTGTTGTGGCGAAATTAGAGCTTGCACACAACCTCGGTCTCTGCCTGCACCACCATCACGTCCACTTCCTTGTTCGTTGACAACGCCCTTGCGCATTTTGCAATGCTGTGCTGATGTGTATTCACTAGACTTGTGCGTTATATCCAAGTTTTTGCAAAACTCACACAAATGCAGCGGAAAGCTGCCACCAACAGGCACACACGTGCGGTTTTTAAATGCAAGCACGGAGGCACTAAGAACCTAACAGGTCTCTATCCAGGGACAACGTGGAGCCTCCCAATTTTTGGCTGCCCTGCCTAAGGGCTATACTACAATAGACCCACTTCCTTCCAATGGGCACTTCAGGTTTACAGGCCCTCATGCACGTCTCTATCCAGGGACAACGTGGAGCCTCCCAATTTTTGGCTGCCCTGCCTAAGGGCTATACTACAATAGACCCACTTCCTTACAATGGGCACTTCAGGTTTACAGGCCCTCATGCACGTCTCTATCCAGGGACAACGTGGAGCCTCGCAATTTTTGGCTGCCCTGCCTAAGGGCTATACTACAATAGACCCACTTCCTTCCAATGGGCACTTCAGGTTTACAGGCCCTCATGCACGTCTCTATCCAGGGACAACGTGGAGCCTCCCAATTTTTGGCTGCCCTGCCTAAGGGCTATACTACAATAGACCCACTTCCTTACAATGGGCACTTCAGGTTTACAGGCCCTCATGCACGTCTCTATCCAGGGACAACGTGGAGCCTCCCAATTTTTGGCTGCCCTGCCTAAGGGCTATACTATAATACACCCACTTCCTTACAATGGGCACTTCAGGTTTACAGGCCCTCATGCACGTCTCTATCCAGGGACAACGTGGAGCCTCCCAATTTTTGGCTGCCCTGCCTAAGGGCTATACTATAATACACCCACTTCCTTCCAATGGGCACTTCAGGTTTACAGGCCCTCATGCACGTCTCTATCCAGGGACAACGTGGAGCCTCCCAATTTTTGGCTGCCCTGCCTAAGGGCTATACTACAATAGACCCACTTCCTTACAATGGGCACTTCAGGTTTACAGGCCCTCATGCACGTCTCTATCCAGGGACAACGTGGAGCCTCCCAATTTTTGGCTGCCCTGCCTAAGGGCTATACTACAATAGACCCACTTCCTTACAATGGGCACTTCAGGTTTACAGGCCCTCATGCACGTCTCTATCCAGGGACAACGTGGAGCCTCCCAATTTTTGGCTGCCCTGCCTAAGGGCTATACTATAATACACCCACTTCCTTACAATGGGCACTTCAGGTTTACAGGCCCTCATGCACGTCTCTATCCAGGGACAACGTGGAGCCTCCCAATTTTTGGCTGCCCTGCCTAAGGGCTATACTATAATACACCCACTTCCTTACAATGGGCACTTCAGGTTTACAGGCCCTCATGCACGTCTCTATCCAGGGACAACGTGGAGCCTCCCAATTTTTGGCTGCCCTGCCTAAGGGCTATACTACAATAGACCCACTTCCTTACAATGGGCACTTCAGGTTTACAGGCCCTCATGCACGTCTCTATCCAGGGACAACGTGGAGCCTCCCAATTTTTGGCTGCCCTGCCTAAGGGCTATACTACAATAGACCCACTTCCTTACAATGGGCACTTCAGGTTTACAGGCCCTCATGCACGTCTGTATGCAGGGGCATTGGTGAACCTCACAATTTTGGACTGCCCTGGCAAAGGAAAATACTACAAAGACTCACTTCCTCAAAATGGGCACATTAGACTCAAGAGGCCTTCATGTACGTCTCTTCTCAGGGACATCGGAGTGCCACACAATGTTTTCACGTAAAATCTTTCATGTATTAATCTCAAAAAGTAACATACACCAGCTCTATCTCACTATTGGGTATGTGCCCTTAACATTTCCGCCATGAAAAAACATTTTGGGGTCATTTTGGAAGGTTTTCTGGTGAGTCCGTAAAAATGGCGTAAAACGCGGACAAAATTGTTCACAGCTGTGACTTTTGAGTGATAAATGCTTCAAGGGGTCTTCCCCATGCTGTTGCCATGTCATTTGAGCACTCTTCTGAGACTTTTGTGCCATTTTTAGGGTTTCTCCATGCTGCCGGGGGGTCATTTCACAAAAATACTCGGGTCTCCCATAGGATAACATTGGGCTCGTTGCTCGGCCCGAGTACACGAGTATCTTGGGAGGCTCGGCCCGAGCTTCGAGCACCCGAGCTTTTTAGTACTCGCTCATCACTACTGGTGAGCTTTACTTCCATGCACCCTGTAGTAGTTGGTGGGTCCTCGTGGCTTGGAGCGTTTTTGGGGTCCCCCTCCTGTTGTCTCCGTCCTAGCCTGTACGACAGGCAGCTTGAACCTCTCTTGGGTCGGACCTCTGTCCCTGTTCCCAGGTTCCCTCTTTGCTGCTGTGCCCCGGACACTAATGTCGGTAAAGTCCTTGATGGTCCCCTCACCGGGCAGATTGTTATCAGGTGAGCCTAAATCTTCTTCCTGAACTAGTGCTCTGTACTCCGTTTGTGCTCGGTCCAGTGAGTACTTTCGCCGTACTCTCCCTGGCAACCGTACCCCTTTTTACTCAGTAGTCACTGTACACTTTTACTCAGTAGTCACTGTACACTTTCCCATCAGCACGTCAACTTCTGACTGACTCTGTCTGACTTTTCACTGTTCTGACAAGATGTCCGTTGTTCGTCCACTCCACTGACTAGCCCCTCCTCTTCCCAGGTTTCTGACCAGTGGATTGGATGCGTCCCAGCCTATAGGTGACCACCTGTCAAGTCCATCTCTAGCCTGTCACCCAGGGGAAAAGGGCGTGGATTTGTGTGTGTGTTGTGTTAATTACCAGCACTGGTCTTCCAGGAATCCGGGGTTGGATGTAGTACCCTATGGCACCTGACAGTCAGGGGTGTCACATATATACATCCTAGGTTGTAAAGGGGTTAAAGAATAGGAAACCTAGACTAGTAAAGCCTATGCACTATGTTAAGAGGGCTGCCAAAAATTAGAAGTAGTGACTGCAATAAACCCTGGAAGATACGTAGAGAAGGGACTCGGAAATCTTTTTTTCCCCATTATTAAAGAGTGGGAAACCTAGACTAGTAAAGCCTATGCAATATGTTTAAGGGCTGCCAAAAATTAGGATGGACTGCAATACACCTTGGAAGACACATAGAGGAGTTCCTCAGAATACTATTTTATTTCCCATTATTAAAGTATGGGACTCCTAGACTAGTCTATGCACTATTTTTAAGAGCTACTAAAAATTAGGAGGAGGGACTGCAATACACCATGGAAGACAGATAGAGGAGGGCCTCAGAAAGCAATTTTTAATCTATACCTATATGCCTCTAATTCAAACTTATTCCTCCTCCAGCAGCTATCCCTACAGTGAATGCAGCTAATAGTAGTATTAATAGGGAATAGAATAGATGTAGCCCTGACAAGGGACTTTTGGTTTTAGGATGCAGTAGCAAGGACTGTAAGGTTATAATCCCTGTCTATATCCATCTAATCCAAACCTATCCCTCCTCCAGCAGCTATCCACACACTGTTTCTGGCTTAGAGTGTCATCGGGTTTTTTTATAGACCCGATGAAGCAATGCGGCCTGCCAATCCCAGTTATACCAGTAGCCAACACGGCTACGGCTTCACCGTGTATGGCAGACAATCTCCTCATGTTAATTGGCTGTGAAAAAGTTGTGAAACGTGTGGTGGGGACACATGCATGACATTTGATCACCTGCGACACTCAGACGAGTATCGAACATGTCTAAGCACCCCGATGCTAAATTGATTATGAAGCAGTGGCGAGCACACTCACGCATCACTAATTCCTAATAATGTCTTGAATCTATCACATAATATAGTAAAGCTAATCAGGAGGGAAAATTGCAGCTGACAGGAAATGCAGTTGCCATTTTATGGAGTAACCGGCTATAGAGAGGTCTCCCAAATGCGTAGCTCAGTATTGGAGATGGATAGAGAAAACACTTAAACGTTACACATGTACTCCAGACAGTGGGATGTGCAACTGCAGTGATGAAGATAGAACATAGTAATAGTAGTAGTCTGAGAATAATAGAGAGATTCAACTGATAGCAGGAGAGAGAGATAAGAAGGTGTAAACAGTAGAAGGCTCAATTTGGTTGATCAGTGATATATGCAAGGAGGGCTTGGACCTTGTCCTGCTGCCTATGAATAGTTTTTCTTCATTCTTCAAGTACTAGAAAGTAGAAAGCCAGTTCATGAAATTAAATCATTTTAAGTAAGGAAAGGTGCTTGCTAGCTCATGACAAGCGATAAGCAACTGTTCTGAGATTTTGCATTTCTTGCACAATTCTTTTGTGAAGGTGGTGAATATTTTTTTTTTTTCTTAAATACAAAAGAAGATTCACAAAAATCCAGGCATTTATACTTAACTGCCTACTTCACAAAAAGTGTGTGGTGAAAAAATTGTTTTCATTTGAACACATTTGTTTTCTTACTCAAATTTGATATCCATATACGCCACACCAATACACTGTACTGTTTTGTAGGTGCTGGCTTTTTGGACATGTAACTAGTAGCTACCTATAATTTGTTATTACGTCCTGATGTCAGTTTACCTACGGTCACAGATGGAGGACCATGGGAATGTACTGCTATTACCGCACATAAACTGAGTGATGTCACCGCTCATCGCTGCGGCTCAGTCATTTTCCCGGCTTGAAGCCCACAGCATGTGGTCATGTTCTGTGCCTGCCCATTGTGCCTTCAGTATGTATATAGCAGAGCTAAAATCGTCATTGAACCTCTTGTGGATTACATCGGAACTGGGTGTTTTGGGGGTTAATAATGGGGAGTTCTGGGATTCTCGCATCTAATGGATGCAACAATCCTGAGCGGCTGTAGGCTGCTATTTTTAAGCTGGGGGCCCAATAACCATGGGTCCTCCCCAGCTTCTGTATTGTCCCACTAGTGCAAAGATATTTGCAGCACGTCTGCCTGCATTGCACACTCAAACTCATTGTTACTAAGCCATTATAGTAGCAAACACTGAGGAAACTTAGTGGCATCCTAAAAGTGGCTGTTGGACTTCTGTATTGTCCCACTACTGCAAAGATATTTGCAGCACGTCTGCCTGCATTGCACACTCAAACTCATTGTTACTAAGCCATTATACTAGCAAACACTGAGGAAACTTAGTGGCATCCTAAAAGTGGCTGTTGGACTTCTGTATTGTCCCACTAGTGCAAAGATATTTGCAGCACGTCTGCCTGCATTGCACACTCAAACTCATTGTTACTAAGCCATTATACTAGCAAACACTGAGGAAACTTAGTGGCCTCCTAAAGGTGGCTGTTGGACTTCTGTATTGTCCCACTAGTGCAAAGATATTTACAGCACGTCTGCCTGCATTGCACACTCAAGCTCATTTGTTACTAAGCCATTATACTAGCAAACACTGAGGAAACTTAGTGGCATCCTAAAAGTGGCTGTTGGACGTCTGTATTGTCCCACTAGTGCAAAGATATTTGCAGCACGTCTGCCTGCATTGCACACTCAAACTCATTGTTACTAAGCCATTATACTAGCAAACACTGAGGAAACTTAGTGGCATCCTAAAAGTGGCTGTTGGACATCTGAATTGTCCCACTAGTGCAAAGATATTTGCAGCACGTCTGCCTGCATTGCACACTCAAACTCATTTGTTACTAAGCCATTATACTAGCAAACACTGAGGAAACTTAGTGGCATCCTAAAAGTGGCTGTTGGACATCTATATTGTCCCACTAGTGCAAAGATATTTGCAGCACGTCTGCCTGCATTCCACACTCAAACTCATTGTTACTAAGCCATTATACTAGCAAACACTGAGGAAACTTAGTGGCATCCTAAAAGTGGCTGTTGGACTTCTGTATTGTCCCACTAGTGCAAAGATATTTGCACCACGTCTGCCTGCATTGCACACTCAAACTCATTGTTACTAAGCCATTATACTAGCAAACACTGAGGAAACTTAGTGGCATCCTAAACGTGGCTGTTGGACTTCTGTATTGTCCCACTAGTGCAAAGATATTTGCAGCACGTCTGCCTGCATTGCACACTCAAACTCATTGTTACTAAGCCATTATACTAGCAAACTATGCTGCCAGTATAAGGGCCGTAGTTGCATTGTCAGGGATAATTATTGTTGTCTATTCTGCTGTTAATAAAGCTAGACCACCGCTGAAATCTACACCACCTCTCAATTTTTACTACCACATTTTAAGTGCACAATCTTGTCGCAATCAAAATGAGTGGCAAAATGACAGATGCTGGTGGAAAGGGGAAGAGGCGTGTTGGAAAAGGAAAAAAAGGGTTTGTCCGTGGGGAAGGTGGCAAAGCTCCATTAACATCTGCTGAAGATAGACCATCTTCCAGCAAAAGTAAGATGTCTACTACTTACCGTGGACAATCCGATGTGCTCCCTTTTTTACGGACACGAACAACTGGAACAAAGGTAGATGATGGCCAAAAAAGGAAAATGCCTCAATGGATCTCAAGTGGTCCAACAAGTGCCCTCTCTGCCACCTCAACTACCACATCCAAAAAACACCAGTCCTCTGAGTTGTCAGCCCAATCACACTTGCATTCTCCCAGCTCTGAAGTCTCCATCCGCCCTGCACAGTATGGTGGAACTGAGATGGCTGAGTCTGCAGAGCTGTTCAGTCACACTATAGCCTGGGAATCAGAAGTCTGCTCCCAAGCTACAGTGAGTACAGACCAGGAAATGGTCTGCAGTGATGCCCAGAACCTTTGTGACTCTGATTCAGGCCGTGAAGACCAAGTTTCTGAGCATAATTTTCACAAACTGTAACACCTGTTGTTATAGAAAATGAGGAACATACTGATGACAATGAGACGCAGATACCAGATTGGGATGACAACTTAAATATTCGGTCAGAGCAAGAAGAGGCTCGGTCTGAGGGTGAGGGGAGTGAAAACACAACAATTGATGAGGAAGTTCTAGATCCCACCTACTGTCAACCTACAGTCAGGCACTCGAGGAGGTCAACAGAGGCGGTGGAGGAGGATGCAACCGACGACGAAGTTACCTTGCGCCTTCCTGGACAGAGTCGGAGCACTGGTAGCACATCTACAGCTGCATCCTTAGACACCACTCTGCCTCTGAGCACTAGTCGGGGGGGCTCAGCAGGTTGCATGCCCTCTAAGCCTTGCCTAGCCTGGTCCTTTTTTGACATAGCAAAAAATCGCCCAAATTATGTGATCTGTAAAATTTGTCATGATTCTGTTAGTAGAGGGCAAAACCTCAGCAGTTTGACAACTTCTTCCATGAATCGTCACATGAATAAATATCATATGTCCCAGTGGGAAGCTCACTGTGCTGCAATGCGGCCTAACGGAGCGAACCATCCACCGCCTGCCCCTTCCAGTGCATCCGCGCGCTCTTCATCTTCTAGGACTGTGGGGGCAGCTGTCACACCTGGTTTTCCACGCACAACTTCCACCACTGTAACCGCAACAGGCAGTTTGCTTGGTAGGTCGTCAGTTGGTTTGGAAGGGGAAACAAGTGCGTGTGTACAGCTCTCTCAGACATCGATAGCACCAACGTTGGATGAAGGCAACATCATGTCTACGCCTGCACTTTCTTCACAAACCTGCATTTTTCCAGAGACACCCTACTCAACACCGTCTACACACAGCAGCCAGATCTCTGTCCCTCAGATGTGGACAAATAAAAGGCCATTTCCTGCGACCCATGACAAAGCTAAGAGGTTGACTTTATCCCTCTGTAAGCTCTTGGCTACCGAAATGCTGCCTTTCCGCCTGGTGGACACACAGGATTTTAGAGACCTTATGTCTGTCGCTGTGCCCCAGTACCAGATGCCATCGCCACTACTTCTCTAAGAAAGGTGTGCCTGCGCTACACCAGTATGTCGCACACAACATCACCGCTTCCTTGAGAAACTCTGTGTGTCAACGGGTGCATTTCACCACCAATAATTGGACCAGTAAGCATGGACAGGGACGTTACATGTCGCTGACTGGGCCCTGGGTAACTATGGTGATAGATGGTGAAGGGTCTGCTGCACAAGTCTTGCCGTCCCCACGACTTGTGTGTCAATCCTCTGTCTGTCCAAGTTCTTCCACTGCTTCTGCCTCCTCCACCTCATCTGGGTCCTCCACCTCCGCCCCAAGCCTGCCTGGTCAGGCCACCAGCGTTCTCACTGCGCAGAAGGAATCACGCACCCCTCATTACTATGCTGGCAGCAGAGCGCAACAGCATCAGGCGGTCTTTAGCTTGACATGTCTTGGAAATAGGAGTCACACAGCGGCTGAGTTGTGGGCAGCTCTGGAGACTGAGTTTAATAAATGGTTGTCTCCACTCAACCTGTAGCCTGGTAAGGCCGTGTGCGACAATGCTGCAAACCTGGGTGCGGCCCTTCGCCTGGGCAAGGTGACACACGTGCCTTGTATGGCTCATGTGTTGAACCTTGTTGTCCAGCAATTTTTAACACACTATCCCGGCCTAGATGGCCTTCTGACCAGGGCACGAAAACTGTCTGCTCACTTCCGCCATTCAACCGCCGCAGCTGAGCGACTTGCATCGCTCCAGAAGTCTTTCGGCCTGCCGGTTCATCGCCTGAAATGCGATGTGGCGACACGCTGGAATTCAACTCTTCACATGTTACAGCGACTGTGGCAGCACCGCCGAGCCCTGGTGCAATACGTCATGACGTATAGCCTGGGCCAACGAGATGCAGAGGTGGGGCAGATCACCCTGATGGAGTGGTCTCAGATCAAGGACCTATGCACCCTTCTGCACAGTTTCGACATGGCGACGAATATGTTTAGCGCTGACAATGCCATTATCAGCATGACAATTCCAGTCATTTACATGCTGGAGCACACGCTAAACACTATTCGGAGTCAGGGGGTGGGACAACAGGAAGGGGAGGAACTACAGGAGGATTCATATGCGCAAGACACAACAACATCACCAAGGTCCAGACGTTCATCATCACCAACGCGGCAGGCATGGGACCATGGGGGACAGGGATCAACAAGGGCGCATGGTAGCAGGCGAAATGTTGAGGAAGGTGCAGGAGAACATGAAGAAATGGAGGACGAACTGTCCATGGACATGGAAGACTCAGCGGATGAGGGAGACCTTGGTCAAATTTCTGTTGAAAGAGGTTGGGGGGAGATGTCAGAGGAAGAAAGAACGGTTAGCACCTCTATGCCACAAACACAGCGTGGACTTGGTCCGCATGGCTGCGCAAGACACATGAGTGCCTTCTTGCTGCACTACCTCCAACATGACCCTCGTATTGTCAAAATTAGAAGTGATGATGACTACTGGCTTGCCACACTATTAGATCCCCAAATTATGTGACATAATTCCAGCCATAGAAAGGGACACACGTATGCAGGAGTATCAGTAGAAGCTGTTACTCGATCTTAGCTCGGCTTTTCCACCAAACAACCAAACAACCATGCAGGTGCAGGGAGTGAATCTCCCAGTTGTAACTTGACAAACATGGGACGGTCTCGTCATCTTCAACAGTCTACCCGTACCAGTAGGACCGTATCTGGTGCTGGTAACAGCAATTTTATTGAATCTTTTCATAATTTTTTTAGACCGTCCTTTGCAAGGCCACCAGAGACAACAAGTCTGACAAATAGTCAACGGATGGAGAGGATGATACAGGAGTATCTCCAAATGAACATTGATGCCATGACTTTGCAAATGGAGCCTTGCTCATTTTGGGCTTCAAATCTTGAAAAATGGCCAGAGCTCTCCACTTACGCCTTGGAGATTTTGTCGTGTCCAGCTGCCAGCGTTGTCTCTGAACGTGTCTTCAGTGCTCCTGGGTGTGTGCTGACAGATAAGCGCACGCATCTGTCCAGTGACAATGTGGACAGACTAACGTTCATCAAAATGAACAAGTCATGGATCCACAAGGAATTTACTACCCCTGTGTCATCCTGGGGAGAGTAAATGCTTGTGGATTTGGAATGTGCTTGATGCAAATCAAAACATCCTGTTTGCAACTAGGGCACAAGTGCTGCCACTGATGAGGTGTCTGTGTGGCCCAATATTTGGAAAAAAAAGGGAGACTCCGCTTGGAGTAACCCTTGCTTGCTGTGTTTTTAAAAATGATCCAAGATGAACAGAGCTGGGATCAGGAAAGACTTTGCTACCTACCCCGGAATCATCCTGGGAACGGTTAAGTATGGCGTATTTTTAAATGTGCTTGATGCAAATCTAGCTGTGAAGTGTACAACTGGGGCACAAGTGCTGCCACTGAATGGGTGGGTGTGTGTGGGGCCCAATTTTTGGAAAAAAAAGGAGACTCCGCTTGGAGTAACCCTTGCTTGCTGTGTTTTTTAAAAGGAGCCAAGATGAACAAGTCATGGTTCAGCAAAGACTTTGCTACCTACCCCGGTGCAATCCTGAGGACGGAAAAGGATGGCGTATTTTTGAATGTGCTTGATGCAAATCTAGCTGTGAAGTGTACAACTGGGGCACAAGTGCTGCCACTGAATGGGTGGGTGTGTGTGGGGCCCAATTTTTGGAAAAAAAAAGGAGACTCCGCTTGGAGTAACTTTTGCTTACATTGTTTTTTAAAAGGAGCCAAGATGAACAAGTCATGGTTCAGCAAAGACTTTGCTACCTACCCCGGGGTCATCCTGGGAACGGTTAAGTATGGCGTGTTTTTGAATGTGCTTGATGCAAATCTAGCTGTGAAGTGTACAACTGGGGCACAAGTGCTGCCACTGAATGGGTGGGTGTGTGTGGGGCCCAATTTTTGGAAAAAAGGGAGACTCCGCTTGGAGTAACTTTTGCTTACATTGTTTTTTAAAAGGAGCCAAGATGAACAAGTCATGGTTCAGCAAAGACTTTGCTACCTACCCCGGTGCAATCCTGAGGACGGAAAAGGATGGGGTATTTTTGAATGTGCTTGATCAAATCTAGCTGTGAAGTGTACAACTGGGGCACAAGTGCTGCCACTGAATGGGTGGGTGTGTGTGGGGCCCAATTTTTGGAAAAAAAGGAGACTCCGCTTGGAGTAACCCTTGCTTGCTGTGTTTTTTAAAAGGAGCCAAGATGAACAGAGCTGGGATCAGGAAAGACTTAGCTACCTACCCCGGTGTCCTCCTAGGAACGGTTAAGTATGGCGTATTTTTGAATGTGCTTGATGCAAATCTAGCTGTGAAGTGTACAACTGGGACACAAGTGCTGCCACTGAATGGGTGGGTGTGTGTGGGGCCCAATTTTTGGAAAAAAAGGGAGACTCCGCTTGGAGTAACCCTTGCTTACATTGTTTTTAAAAATGGTCCAAGATGAACAGAGCTGGGATCAGGAAAGACTTTGCTACCTACCCCGGTGCAATCCTGAGGACGGAAAAGGATGGCGTATTTTTGAATGTGCTTGATGCAAATCTAGCTGTGAAGTGTACAACTGGGGCACAAGTGCTGCCACTGAAGGGGTGGGTGTGTGTGTGTGGCCCAATTTTTGGAAAAAAGGGAGAACTCCGCTTGGAGTCACCTTGTGGTGTTTTACATGATTTTAGAAGGGCGTGCCATGCCTATATCTGTGTCTCCTCCTCTTTTTCCTTGTCCAGCTCTTTTGTTTTCGCATGAGTATATGTCCTTGTCACTTTCCCATGTGTTTGTGTTGTGTTGTGAGTTGTTTGTCACCTTTTGGACACCGTTGAGGGTGTTTTCTAGGTGTTTTTATGTGTTTGTGATTGCCTGCCATTGTTTCCTATGTGGTTCGAGTTTGGTTCGTCGAACGTTCGCCGAACTGAACTCGAACGAGACCTTCGTTCGACGAACCGAACTCGAGCCGAACCGCGGCTGGTTCGCTCATCTCTAATCAGTATATATATATATATATATATATATATATATATATATATTGTGGTGTATTACTCCATTATCATATTTGGTATTGGTTTTTGGAGTGTAATGATTTTAAATGTATTGGAATAAAGTTTATAATTTTTAAAAAATGATGGTATGAATTATATATTTAGTCGGTGGGGGCGAATATTTTTCTTTTTAAGAAAAGGCCTCATCTGGTCTCTCTTTATTTTGATAGACAGCCAAGTAAAGTGCAAGGCTAGGGGCTGCAGCCTGTAGCCATATGCTTTATCTGTGCTGAGTACCATAATATGGGGGTACCCTATGCCAATTTTCATTTTTTTATTTATTCATTTATTCTTATACTATAGGGACACAAACAGTGCCTCTGATTGAAAACATGCTGTCACACAGGCTGGGGGTGCATCTGACTGCAATCAATCAGAGACGCTGGCACAGTCGGTGGTCGGGGGAAGCTGTGCATATATATGAAGGATAATGAGTGGCTCCGTAAGTAGGTTGAGTCCCACCACTGGAAGCAGTTTTGAAGCCTTACAGGACACCGGTGTAACAATTATGTAAATACTCTGGAATCTGATAGAATGGAATATAATGAAACTAAGACAAGGGTAGAGTAAATACTTTGTATTAACAAATAATAAACACAATATAAATGACAGAATAACAAAGCAATTACAAATTAAATGTAAGTGCAAACCACACTAATATGTGAATGTCCAAATGTAATATGCAGGATTGCACACAGCAAACAAATATGTGAAAGTCCAGAATAATATGCAGGATTGTACAGCAAACAAATGGTGAACTGTCCAGAAGTTATATGCAGGTGTGCGCACAGCACAGTTTTCAGTGTACATCCTCGGGCTGAACAAAGTCCCGCTCAAGTCCAGCACACAGCCCATACAGATAGAGTCCTGGGATGGGCTACAGGATAATAGAATCAGCCCAGAACTACATGGGAGTACCGGTTGAATGACCTGAAGAAAGTTGCGACCACAGTCTCAAAGATTACCGTTAGTAACACACTACACCACCATAGTTTGAAATTCTGCAGGGCACGCAAGGTCTGCCTGCTAATGCCAGCACATGTCTGGACCCTTTTGAAGTTCCCCAATGACCATCTGGATGATCCAGAGTAGGCATGGCAGAAGAACATATGATCAGATGAGAACAAAATAGAACTTTTTGGTATAAATTCCACTCACCGCGTTTGGATGAAGAAGGATGAGTACAACCCCAAGAAAACCATCCTAAACATTAAACATGGGGGTTGGGAACATCATACTCTGTCGGTGGTTTCCTGCAAAGGGACAGGATGACTGCACCGTATTGCACCGTATTGAAGGGAGGATGGATTGGGGCATTTATCGCAAGATTTTGGCCAACAACCTTCATCCCTCAGTAAGTGTATTGAAGATGGGTCATGGCTGGGTCTTCCAGCATAACAGTGACCAGAAACACACAGGCAGGACAACTAAGGAATGGCTCTATAAAAAGCATTTCAAGGTCCTGTCTCCAGACCTGAACTGAATGCAAAATCTTTGGAAGGAGCTGAAACTCAATGTTGCCCAGTGACAGCTACAAAACCTGAAAGATTTGGAGAAAATCTTCATGGAGGAGTGGGCCAAAAACCCTGCAGTGTGTGTAAACTTTGTCAAGAACTACAGGAAATGTCTGCCCTCCGTAATTGCAAACAAATGTTTCTATACAAAATATTAAATTCTGTTTTCTATTGTATCAAACACTTATTTCATGCAATAAAATGCAAATTAATTATTTTAAAATCATGCAATTTGATTTTCTGGATTTGTTTTTTTTTTTTTAAATTCTTTTATTTATAAATGTAATCCTTTAACAGTACACGTAACAGTTCTTAAGATCAAATGGACGTTTGTAAGATACATTCAACACACCAAAAAATAGGACATAAGGCACACTTTACATTTTTACATTGTGACAGAAAATGTTCCCGCAAATGCCCCCTTTCAGGTGTATAGACATTCAAGGTTCCATCTAGCTTTTTCAAAGAATAAATTCACATTTAACAGGTAACATACGTAACTCACCAAGAATAGTAAGAAGCGAAAGAGGAAAAGACCAGAAAGAAAGCAAGAGAAATAAAACAAAGAATAGAAAAGAGTGAGAAACTGGGGAAAAGGAGGAGGGTGGTGGAGGGGCCAGGTGAGGGTAAGAAGGGGTGGGGGGGGGGCTGGGAGGTGAAGGGGCCAGGTGAGGGTAAGAAGGGGTGGTGGGGGGCCTGGGAGGTGGAGGGGCCAGGTGAGGGTAACAAGGGGTGGGGGGGGGTCTGGGGATCCGCTTATGTACTACCTTCTGTGGTTCCCTCAGCCGCCTCAACACTGCCCACCAGAGCACCATAGTCCTCCGAGTGCTGGAAGTCCATCCACTCCCTCCACGTGGCCCAAAATTTCTCATATGAGTTGTGTAATGATGAAGTTAGATCCTCCATATACATGAGGTCATTGATCTTATTGATCCATTGAACCAGCGAGGGGGGTGCCGTGCTCCTCCATCTCTCTGGGATGCACACTCTCGCCGCCATGATGAGGAATTTCCTCAGAGATTTTTTGTATATTTTTTCAGAAGTCCCGCAGTGATGTAACAGGGCGGCAGCAGGTCCCAATTCCTCCTCTCCACCCGTCACCCGTGAAATGATATCAGACACTCCCCTCCAGAAGGGCCGGATTGCCTCACATTCCCAGAACACGTGTAGAATGTTGCCCTCTGCTGTGCCACACCGCCAGCACATGGGATCAACCGTTGGAAACATCGCATGTAACCTCGAAGGTACTCTGTACCATCTGGTTAGCAGCTTGTAGCTAGCCTCTTGAAACCTGGAGCTGATGGAGGATGTGTGCGCCAATCTGAAGACCCTTTCCCATTGTGTTGGTGTCAGCTGGATTCCCAGATCCCGTTCCCACTGTGAAGCAAAAGGGGGGATTTGTTGGTCCGGGGGCGAAGATAAGAGCGAATATACTGCCGAAAGAGAATGCCGTATCGTGCCTGGTCCCATACATATTTGTTCAAACTGTGTCTTGGGTCGCTGAAAGAGGGATCTGGCTGGAAGGCTACTGAAAAAGTGTGCCAGTTGCAAGCATCTCCAATGACCAAGTGAGCTGGGATCCTGTTTAGCTGCCAATCCCTCTACCGACGGCCAGGTGTCCCGGTTTCCAAAGTCCTCTACCCGATCCACCCCGCCCCGAACCCAAGACTGAAAAACTGGATCCGCTCTGCCTGGCTCAAAGGCAGGATGGCTCAGGATTGGCGTCAAGCTCGATTGCCTGGGTAACATTTCTGATTGCACCTTCCCCGTATTACAGTATTTCACAGTTGACCCGATAGTTGGATGTGTTTTCAAGCTTGCAGGGACCTCCGAGAGCACCCATGGCAATTTGTTGAGGGGAATTGGGGAAAAGGACTGTTCAATTTGTATCCAAGCCTTTTGAGACCCGTTCCTGCACCAATCAATCATTCTAGTTAGATGACCTGCTAAATGATACCTTCTCATGTCTGGCAGCCCAATCCCCCCCCTACACTTGGTCCTGTGCAAAATAGCTCTTTTTATTCGTACCGATTTACCTGCCCAAATGAAGGAGGACTGAATGGACTCCAGAGATTTGAAAAATCCTGAGGGTATTTTGATTGGGAGCGCTTGCAGTAGATATAGAATTCTAGGTAAGATATTCATTTTGTAAATCTGGCTTCTGCCAAACCAAGAGAATAATGATTTCCCCCATCTGTCACAGTCTCGCCTAATGGAAGACAGCAGAGACGGGAAATTCTGAGAGTAGAGCAGACCGAGATCCCCAGTCAGCCGTATCCCCAGGTAATTTAGAGATTGGGATGCCCATCGGAACTTAAACGATCCCTTCAACTCTTCCACCTCTTTGGATGAGAGATTTATGTTAAGGGCCTCAGATTTCGTGAAATTTATCTTGAAATTTGATAAACTGGAGTATCTCCGGAATTCCCTCATTAAGTTGGGCAGGGAGATCTTGGGGGCTGAAACGAAAAACAGGAGATCGTCCGCATATGCAGCTACTTTGTGCGTAACATGGCCCACCCCAATACCCGCAATATCTGAGTTGGTTCGTACGTGTCTGAGGAAGGGTTCTAGCGTCAAGATGAAGATTAAGGGAGACAGCGGACATCCCTGACGGGTGCCATTAGATATTTTAAATGGGTCCGACAGAATCCCATTCACTCGGACTCTCGCCGAGGGTACCGAGTATAAAGACATGATCCAACCCATCATTCCACTTCCCAACCCCAGACACCCGAGCGTGGCTTCCATAAAGGTCCAATCCACTCTATCAAAAGCCTTTTCGGCATCAGTTGACAGCAGGATAGAGGGTAGACCCCCACTTTTAGCTTTATATATCAAATTAATGGCCTTAACTGTGTTATCACGTGCCTCACGACCCGCCATAAACCCTGCCTGATCTGGGTGGATTATTTGAGAGATCAGAGGTGCCAGCCTGCTTGCAAGGATTTTAGCAAATAATTTTGTATCCACATTCAACAGGGATATCGGGCGATAGCTAGCACATTGTGTTGGGTCTTTCCCCATCTTAGGTATTACCGTGATGTGTGCTCTCAATGAATCTGCATTGGGAGTTGAGCCCTCTGAAGCCCTAGAATTAAAGGCTGACAGGAGGTGTGGGGATATAATCTCCTTAAGTTTTTTGTAGTATACGAGGGGGAGTCCATCAGGCCCAGGTGCCTTTCCCGATTTGGATGACCCTATTGCGTCCACCAGCTCTTGATTTGAAATTGGAGTTTCCAATGCGGCTATCTCGGAGTCTGTCAACCGCGGCATTTTTGCTTCTCTGATGTACTCTGAAATTTTTCTTTTAATAGATGATTTTGACAAAGTGGGGTCATGTGTCTCTAAATTATATAAGGATGCATAGAATTTTTGGAACGTCTCCGCAATTTCTGCCGAAGAATGTAATATTGATCCCTGAGGGTGTGTAGGGGAAATTTTTGATATAAAGGTTGTCGCCTGTTGTTGTCTGAGTGCTCTCGCTAATGTCTTGCTACACTTGTTCCCGTATTCATAAAAATGTCTACGGCATCTATTGAGGACCCCTTTTGCCTTGCTGTTGAGTAGTTTCCGTAGCTCGTCCCGGACTTTGAATAAGGTTCCCCCCACCTCCGCCGAGGGCATTTGCTTATGTTGTGTCTCCAGATCTCTCAGCTGTGTTAGCAGTCTGTTGACCTCTAGTTCCCTTTCCCTCTTTCTTGTTGCCCCTTGCTGTATGAGAACCCCTCGAATAACACATTTGTGAGCCTCCCAGACCGTCGTTGGTGATGTATCCCCACCCGCGTTCAACGTAAAGTATTCAGTCAGGGAGTTCTGTACTGACTGAAGGCTTTCAGGGTCCTCCAGTAGGGAAGTGTTCAGTCTCCATTGCCACTGCTGTGGAAACGGAGGCTGTAGCACCATAGACACAGTGCAAAGTGCATGGTCAGAGAATGTTATGCTATCTATCTGGGCTTTGGAGATCCTTTCGAGGTCTTTATGTTTTACAAAAAAGTAGTCTAATCTGGAGTATACCCCATGTGCATTTGAATAGAAAGAGTAGTCCCTGTCAGACGGGTGTAACAATCTCCATGTGTCCACGAGCTGCTGCTCATGTAATAAGTACCGCAGCCTGCGGAGGGCTGATGTAGGATGTGCAGAGGCCCCCAAGGAGGTGTCCTGAGCTGGGTTTAGAGCGATATTGAAATCCCCCCCCATAATGAGTGTCCCCTCCACGAAATCCTCCATAGTTTCAACAAATCCGGCCAGGGTATCAATTTGCCCCACATTGGGGAGATATATAGAAGCTAATGTGTAAATATGCGTAGCGATCCTGCCCTTCACCAACAATAGCCGTCCCCTGTCATCACTGCGAGAGTCCATGAATTCCCAAGGGATGGAGCGCGAGACAAGAATACTAGTACCTCGAGACTTCGGGTCCGGCGAGAAGCTATGATACGCCTCAGGGAACCAGCGTGATGTCAATTTAAACGGTTTATGTTTGCACAGATGCGTTTCTTGCAAGAAAGCAATTTGGACCCCCATTTTTTTTAACGTATTTGCCAGGATAGACCTCTTACCCGGGCTATGTAAACCTTTCACATTCAATGTCCCACATTTCACCTCAGAGTTCCCTGGTTTATGCATGTTGGGTCAGGAACAGTGTTGAACCCCCTACAAAACACTGACCGGATACGGGAAAGTGGGGTAAGGATCGGGTGGGGGGGATCAAGAATCAGGTAGAAAAGAGAAATAGCAGCAGAGAAGAAAGAGCAGAGAGAGAGAAAAAAAAAAAAAAGCGATAAGTATTAGCAGACAGAAAATATGAACAGTAACAGCTGGCCTAAAGGAATGGCCAGTAAGTTTCACACAATAAAACTATGCAGTCTCTGAAGAACTTAGAGACCTGGTGCTCTCCAGATGGGAGAACCACCCTTGGGGTGCGTGGAAGACCAAGGGCAAAAGCTAAACAAGCTCGAGGCAGAAATGACAATATTATAGTGAACTGAAAACCCACGTCTCACCCCCCCCCGTTACACGACAGGGCAGTGAGAGGCACATTTCTTAGAAGAACAACACGTTTATCAGACTATCCATCAACATTATCAATTGAAGGGTCCATGTGAGACCCCCTTAGGGGGAGAGAGAGACAAAGAGAGGGGGTGTGAAAGGGAGAGCGAAAGAGATAGAAAAGGGGAAGAAAGGGGAGAAAAAGATAAAGAAGAGAGAGTGGAGGAAGAGAGAAAAAGGGGCGAAAGAGAAACGACGGAGCAGAGAGAGAGAGAAGAAAGAGAGAAGAAAGAGAGAAAGGGTGGGGAGAAAAGGAGGAGCAAGAAGAGAGAGGAGAAAGAGAGGGAAGAGAGAGAGAGAGAAGAGGGAGAGAAAGAGAGAAAAGAGAGGAACACAAACTGATAAAAGAGAGCATAGAGGGGGAATAATAATCTCTCCACCTCTCTCCCTGCCACCCAAGAAAAGAGAGACAAATACATTTCAAGTAGCAATTAACCCAATATTTAAGTTCGCGTCCGGCCTATAAGGGGCCATCCTCCCACATCTCCCACTCCCCCCACCACAAGATAGAAAACCGCAATCAGACCCAAGTCTTCAATCTGGCTCCTCCTGGGAAGATTCTCCGGCCGGCTTGGGATCCCTGGAACTCTTCTGAGGTCTTGCACGGCGGCGTCCACCTTCTCTTCTTCTTTGGGGTAACCCGGCGGGTCTGTCCATATGTAGCCAGTTAGGGATCTCTACTGCCGGTGTATCAAGAAATTGGAAGAGACCCTCCACCTCCTCCGGCCGCTTCAGCAGATATTGGTCTCCATTGTGGCGTACTATTAGGTGAAATGGATGTCCCCATCTGTAAGATGCTCCTTTCTCTTTAATTTTTTGTAGAATAGGGAGGAGCTGACGCCTCATATACAGGGTTCTGGCTGATATGTCAGGAAAAAGCTTGATTTCAGACCCTTTGTAAGAGACGGTTACATGGACCCATGCCTTCCTCAGTATGGCTTCTTTATCCGTGTAGTAATGCAGTCTGCACAGAACATCTCTCGGCTGTGCTGTGTCACCCGGCCCCTGGCGGAACACTCTGTGGACTCTGTCGATCACATAAGTGGAGTCCTCTGCAGCTCCCATCACTTTGTTGAAAATGAAAGTTACAGACTTAGGGAGGGCAGCTGCTGCTATCTCTTCTGGGATGCCTTTTAAACGAATATTATTTCGCCTCCCCCTGTTTTCTTGATCATCTAACAGGATGGCGACATTTTGCAGGTGTGTACTGGCTTTGGATAGAGTTTGCTCCAGTGTGTTAACTCTTTCAAATAGTGTAAACACATCATTCTCCACTGCAGTGGTGCGTGTATCCAGAGCATCAATGTCCCCTTTCACAATGGACAGAGCCCTCTCATGTTCCGCCTCCATTTTAGTAACTAGATTGTCGAGGTCATGTTTGGTGGGGAGAGCAGCCAGCAGCTGCAGGATGCGCTCTGTATCCACAGTGGAGCTTCCTGGGTTAACTCTTTGTGTGAGCTGACCTCCATTTTGGTTCCCCTGACTGTGTGGGGATTGACTGCTTTGGGAGCCTGACAACTCCTGACATGCCTGGGAAGCCCTGCATTCATTACCCCCATGCATATCTCCATCAGTTCCCAGACTCCTGCTCTCTTCACCAGCCTGGCTCATCAAGCTCTGCTGTGGGGCCTGAACTCCACCGCCCCCCTCCTTCTGAGTATTCTGTGCAGCAGCCTCACCTCCTGTATACCCCTGCACCACTGGTCTCTGTGACGAAAGCAGAGATCTCGGTCCCAGCTGATCTCTGACGGTACCGCCCTGTACCTGCACGCTATGTATCGCCACCGCCACTTCTGTCCCGCTGCCACCACTGACGGCTGCTGTTGCTGCAGGCCCCTGCCTCATGGATGCAGGTGCCATTACTGGAGCAGGCCTGGAGACCGGAGAGAGCTTCCCCCCTTTGAACAGACGATCCACTGCTGCGCTGCTGCTTCTCAGGGCTGGTGGTCCGGTCTGTGGTGCTGTGCCTCTCTTCCCCAGCATGTTAGAGAGTGCCAGGTGGGTTTTGCTATGTTATTTGCCACCTCAGCTTGCAAGAGCTCCTACAGAGCACGTCTGCCTGCCATCAAGCTCAAGCCACGCCCCCCCTTCTGGATTTGTTTTTATTTTATCACATTTGAAGTGTACCTATGATAATAATTAAACTTCTCCATTCTTAGTAGGTTGGAAAACTTGCAAAATCGGCAGTGTATTAAATACTTATTTTCTTCACTGTAGATAGATATAGATGAAATTAAAAGTTTACATACACCTTCTAAAAAGACACATATACAAGTGCATCTCTATAAATTAGAATATCATTAAATAATTAATTTATTTCAGTAATTCAATACAAAAAGGGAAAGACACATATATTATATAGACTCATTACAAACAGAGTGATCTATTTCAAGTGTTTATTTCAGTTAATGTTGATGATTATGTCTAACAGCCAATGAAAACCCAAAAGTCATTATCTCAGAACATTAGAAAAATTACCACAAAACACCTGCAAAGGCTTCCTAAGAGTTTAAAATGGTCCCTTAGTCTGGTTCAGTAGGCTACACAATCATGGGGAAGACTAATGACTGGACAGATGTCTAGAAGGCTGTCATTGACACACTCCACAAGGAGGGTAAGCCACAAAAGGTCATTTGCTAAAGAAGCTGGCTGTTCAGAGTGCTGTATCCAAGCATATTAATGGAAAGTTGAGTGGATGGAAAAAGTGAATTAGAAAACGGTGCCCAAGCAACCAGGATAACCGTAGCCTTGATAGGATTAAGAAAAACCCATTCAAAAATTTGGGGGAAAGGAGTCAGTGCTTGAAGAGCCACCACACACAGATGTATCCAGGACATGGGCTACAACTGTCGCATTCCTTGTGTCAAGCCAAGGTGTTGTTTTCAGATGAAAGTAGATTTTGCATTTCATTTGGAAATCAAGATCCCAGAGTCTGGAGGAAGAGTGGAGAGGCCACAATTCAAGCTGCTTGAGATCTAGTGTGAAGTTTCCACAATCAATGATGGTTTGGGGAGCCATGTCATTTGCTGGTGTAGGTCCATTATGTTTTATCAAGACTAAAGTAAGCGAAGCCATCTACCAAGAAATTTTAGAGCACTTCATACTTCCCTATGCCAACAAGCTTTTAGGAAACAAAAATTTCATTTTCCGCAGGACTTGGCACCTGTCCACACTGCCAAAAGTACCAATACCTGGTTTAGTAACCACAGTATCACTGTGCTTGATTGGTCAGCAAACTCACCTGACCTAAACCCCATAGAGAAAGAGGAAGAGGAGAGACACCAGAACTAACAATGAAAACAAGTTGAAGGCTTCTATCAAAGCAACCTGGGCTTCCATAACAACTCAGCAGTGCCACAGGCTGGTCACCTCCATGCCACGTCCCATTCATGCAAAAGAAGCCCCGACCAAGTACTGAGTGCATTTACAGTACATACATTTCAGGAGGCCAACATATTTAAGTTTAAAATAATTTTTCAGTTGGTCTTATATAATATTCTAATTTTCTGAGATAATGACTTTTGGGTTTTCATTGGGTTTAAGCCATCATCAACATTAACAGAAATAAACACTTGAAATAGATCACTCTGTGTGTAGTGACTCTATATAATATATGTGTTTCCTTTTTCTATTGAATTACTGAAATAAATTAAATTTTTGATGATATTCTAATTTATTGAGATACACTTGTACATATAAACCTTTCTTGTTTTATGTCAATTAGGATTACCAAAATTATTTATATATGCCAAATTCCAGAATAATGAGAGAGAGAATGTTTTTTAAGGCAATTTTATTACTTTCTGCAAAGTCAAAAGTTTGCATACACTAAGAGTATTATGCCTTTAAACAATATGGGATAGTCCATGTGATGATGTCATGTCTTTTGAAGCCTTTGCTAGGTTTATTGGCAACATCTGAGTTAATTAAAGACACACCTGAAACACACTGATTCTTTGTGTAGCCTCTTGAGAAAGTCAAAAGAAATCAGCCATGATCTCAGGAAGAGAAGAAGACTTGTGGACTAACATAAATCTGGTTCATCCTTAGGCACAATTTCCAGATACCTGAAAGTGCCTTGTTCATCTGTATAATTATACGCAAGTACAAACAAGATGGGAATGTCCAGCTATCATACTGCTCAGGAAAGAGACGGATTCTGTGTACCAGAGATTAATTTACTTTGGTCAGACATGTGCATATCAACCCAAGATTAAAAGCAAAAGACCTTGTGAAGATGCTGGCGGCAGCTGGTAAGATTGTGTCAATATCCACAGTGAAATGAGTACTGTATCAACATGGGCTGAAAGGCCACTCTGCTAGGAAGAAGCCATTACAGTGTAACCTTGGTTTATGAGAACAACCTGTTCTGGGAGTGTGCTTG
The DNA here is from genome assembly GCF_048569485.1 of Anomaloglossus baeobatrachus. NCBI lineage: Eukaryota > Metazoa > Chordata > Amphibia > Anura > Aromobatidae > Anomaloglossus > Anomaloglossus baeobatrachus. The sequence goes on from NC_134354.1 coordinate 643,511,216, forward strand.
TAAACCAAGTTACTCATCTAGCAAAGCAAAATTTCCCATAGGAAATAATGCAAGCTCAATTCGTTCCACAACTTGCTCAATGTCCCATCCTGGTCTCCTATTGTGCCATTCCACACATGCACAAACACACAGAAACATGCACAAACACACACAAACACACATGCACACACAAATATTATGCTCACCTTACCTTCCATTCTATCACCGGCCTCCCGGTTCTTGTAGTTCGCCGATACAGGATGTGTATCGGTTAACCATCACGACCGATGCCGGAGCTTCTGCTGCTAGCTCGAGCTTGAGAAGCGGCTGACAGCAGAAGTTCCTCCATCGTCTCGATAGTTACCCGATACATATCCTGTACAGGCGAACTACAAGAACCGGGAGGCCGGCAATGGAACGGAAGGTAAGGTGAGCATAATATGTGTGTGCGTGCATGTTTGTGTGTGTTTGTGCGGACTGCAAGAGCAGGTCAGAGCACGGTGATGAAGGTACGGAACCGGAAGTGTGTGCGGTGAGTATTAGCTCGCACAGCAAAGCTTGCTCGTAAACAGAGTTACAAATTTACAGCAAGCTTTGCTTGTATAGCGAAATACTCGCACACCAAGTTACTCGTAAACCATGGTTCCACTGTACTCCAAAAAAAACCATAAAAAAGCCAGATTAATGTTTGCAAATGCAGACAGAAATACAGACCTTAATTTTTGGAGACATGTCCTGTGGTCTGACAAAACTAAAATTGAAACTATTTGGCCATATTGACCATCATTATGTGTGGAGGAAAAAGGGAGAAGCTTTGAAGCCTAAGAACAACTGTGAAACATGGGGGTGGCAGCATCATGTTGTGGGGTTGTTTTGCTGCAGAGGGACTGGTGCACTTCACAAAATAGATGGCATCATGAGGAAATAAGATTATGTGTCAATACTGAGGCAATATTTCAAGACATCAGTCAGGAACTTAAAGCTTGGGCGGAAATGGGTCTTGCAAATGAACAATGACCCGAAGTATACTGCAAAGCCAGTTACAAAGGGGCTTAAGGATAACAAAGTCAATGTTTTGGAGTGGCCACCACAAAGTCCTGATCTCAATCCTATTGAAAATTTATGGACAAAGCTGAAACAACGCTGAAAAAAGTGGCAATTCTGGGGCTGATATTTTTAAGCTAGGAAGGAACAAATAACCAAGGGTTTTCCAGCCTGATAATATCAGCCATCAGCTGTTTGCGTTACTTTGGCTAGTTATCAAAAATAGGGGGACCCCAAAATATTTTTTTTTAATTATTTATTTATTAAGTTAAACAAGACTAAAAACACTCTTTAGTGCCACATGAAAGGCACTTAAAGGATGCAAGAGTACATACCCTGCTCTAATCTAAGCTCTACCTCCTAGATCAGCTATCCCTGAACTACGTCCACAAGAGTAGGCCGAGCATCGCACCTGCAGGTCTCATGTAAGACCTGATGACACAATGCAGCCAGCCAATCACAGTAATGGCAGTACCCAACTATGACATTGCTGTGTATGGCATGCAATCTCCACATGCTTATTTACTGGCTAACAACCATGAAACATGCGCAGAGAAGACTCAAGCATTGCCCTCGAGCACCTGCGATATTCAGCCCAATAACAAGCGTGCCTAGGCACCCCGATGCTCGATCAAGTATCGAGCAGTGCCGAGCACGCTCACTCATCATTATTCATCTGTTTAGAGCAGATATGGGGTTAATCAGTAAGTAAATAGTATTCTGAAGCTGCACATTAAACCCTGCTGCCGGGAGGAAATTAACTTTAATCCTCCCGGCATCATTCCGGTTTCAGTCATGGGGGCAATGACGGCGCAGGTTCAGTCATCGCTCTATACATGGAGAGCGAACACTATAACCGCCCCCGCATTGACTGACAGCCACTCTCCATTAGGTGAAGCTGTGGGTCAGTGAAACTGAAACACTGCTTGGAGGATTAAAGTTAATGTCCTCCCAGTAGCGGGGTTTAATGTACAGGCGCCAGGCAGGTTCTATTACTAATATTAGGGGAGAAATTAGCAGCAGCATCACTGTCACCACCAGCATCGGCTGACAGTGCAGTTGCAAGGGGAACTAGAAGGGAGTGAGTTCCTGTTAGTAGTGTGTGAAAGAGATGCAAAGAAGAGTTTTGTTCCAGGAAAGGACTGTCATGTGCAATAAGGGGATAACTGGGGACCGAGGCTCCTAGACTGGTCCTCAGACTAGGGGGACCCTAGCTGTACCTTATCCGCATGTGTTTTTACTGTGTTTTGATGCGCTTTTTGCTGCGGTTTTGCTCACTGCGTTTTTATCGTTTTTTATCAGTGAACAATGCCATTAAAGATTGTTGAAAAAAAAAGGTCTGATGTCATTTCCTTCTTCAATATGTTCTTCATTCTCCACTAGTGTATGCAGGAGATCAGACAGCTGCAGAACTACAAGGCTCAGCATGCTTCATCCAGGACTGTATGCTGTAGTTTTTTGCCCCCCAAAAGAATGACGCGGGCTTCGCCATATTTTTGTATGCTAGCCAGGTACAGCAGGCAGGTACGAGCTGCCCCTAACCCCTAACTGCTTATTTGTACCCGGCTGGGAACCCAAAATATAGGGAAGCCCATTTTTTTTTAATTATTTCATGAATTTCATGAAATAATTAAAAAAAAATTACGTGGGCTTCGCGTAATTTTTGAGTCCAGCCAGGTACAACTAGGCAGCTGGGGATTGGAATCCACAATGCAGAGTGCCCAAGCTCTCTGTGCACCACTGCTGCGAATTGCAGTCCGCAGCCACCCCAGAAAATGGAGCTTTCATATAAACGCCATCTTCTGGCCCTGTATCCAACTCTTCCAGCTGCCCTGGTGACGGGTGGCTCGCTGGGTAATGATGGGGTTAGGGCTAGCTGTGTATTATCAGCTGGCCCTAAGCCCGAAATGCATGGTGTCACGCCAATATCAGACATGGCCACCATGAATTTCTAGTAAAGATAAAAAAAACACAACACAGGGAAAAATATTTTTATTAGAAATAAAACACAACACAATTAGTGACTCCATCTTTATTGAAATAAAGAACCCCCCCCTCCGCAGTAATCCTGGGTCAAGGGTCCCGCAACGTTCAATCGACATCCAATATCATCTGATTGGTTTGCTGGAAGGCAAAGCGATCAGATGATGTGTCAGGTTCAAGGATGTGAATCATATCATCGGACACGTCTGTGATGACTCCTGTCCGATCGCTGCAGGAGCTGCAGGAGCTGCCGGTAATCAGCTGATGAAGTCTCCTGACGGCATCAGCTGATAGTTTAAGCCAGCCGGGCGGTAAAAAGCTGGCGTCACCGTGAGAATTACGATCAGCTGATGCATCAGGTGCTGCATCAGGTGACCGTATCAGGTGATCAGCGGCAGGTCATGCAGCTATCGGACGTGCCTGGGATTCGGCACACAACCAGAGTGGGGGTGGCGGTACCGGGAAGAGGAGATTTGAGTGGTCTTGGCACCGGGAGTCTGCAGCCAGGTGAGTATGAGATTTTTTTTTTTCTACTGTTCACAATTGATTTCGCAGCTGCTTCCACCTATCGTCTGGACATGGCGCCGCACGGGAGGTGGAAGCAGTGGTGACGGTAACGGGAGGATTCACACTTCTGTGATTACAAACAGAAGGAATCCTCTTCCTGTACTTGTCACTTTACTACCCACCCCTTGCGTTTATAGCTGAGTTTTTAGTCATAGAAACGCACTAAAACGCAGCTATATTTGCAATTTGCATTTTTCATTGCTTTTTTGAACATGTCATTGAACTCAATGGGTGGAAAACGCAGTGAAAAACGCAAAAATAATTGACATGCTGCGTTTTTGTGGCCACCACAAAAACGCAGCTAAAAAAACTGCTGTGTGCAGACAGCAAAAATGAAAACTCAAAGACTTTGCTGGGGAAGCAAAGTCATGCAGTTTTCTGAGCAAAAACTCACCCAAAAAACGCGCAAAAGCACCGCGAAAAACGCACTGTGCGCACATAGCCATAGACTGGAAAGCTCAGCTTCTAGAATACAGAGCCGGAGGTCAGAAGGAGGTAGCCACAGGTTAGTGGACACCCTGAGATGTCAAAAGTGAAGTGGGACTGAGGGTGACATATAAGCTGGACCTAGTAACATTGATGAAGAGAAACTGGGCATGCCAGGGTGGGGCACATGTAGTACATAGGAGGCAGCTGAGAAATAAATTTATTGGAGATGTACGGCCTTTTTGAAGTGTGCTATTTTATTGTAACATGATTCAGAAGATACAGTATGTGGTGCCATCTGTAAACACCAGGCAAAAGCCTCTAATGTACAGAAATAGTGATGAGCAGGGGCGTAACTACCACAGTCGCAGCGGTCACCATCGCGACCGGGCCCGGGAGGTTTGGGGCCCGCGGCCACCCGGCAGATCAGCAGTCAGCTGCTGTCAGTGAGAGAGAAGCTGCGCTGATCTGTCACAGTGCACGCGCCCACTATATGACCCGCTGCCGCCCCCGACACAGGGCCCCCCTGCCCGATGTCAGCGGCAGCACTGGGGCCCCCCTCCCCCGTCACCGCGCACAGTAATAATGAAGCATAGAGCGCCCGGCACCGCTCTGCATCATCATTCTCCCCCTGTGCCTTTGCGGTGACGTCACTCCTGTGCGACTGCTGTGCTGAGTGCACAGAGTGCAGGGAGGGGGTATGCCGACCGGAGCACCGGGAGAGCGAGGAGAGGGGAGGACAAGTAGCAGTGGAAGGAGGAGAGCGGTGAGGACAGCAGCAGTGGAACGAGGAGACATGAGGACAGAGCAGCAGTGGAAGGAGGAGAGCGGTGAGTACTTGTTGTTTTTTTTTTTTATATATATAAGTGAGTACACGGTGGTCAGAGGCCTGGGGTGGGAAGGCTGCATGATACTGTACATGGAGGCCTGGGGTGGGGAGGCTGCATGATACTGTACATGGAGGCCTGGGGTGAGGAGGCTGCATTATACTGTACATGGAGGCCTGGGGTGGGGAGGCTGCATTATACTGTACATGGAGGCCTGGGGAGGCTGTCTGCATTATTATACATGGAGGCCTGGGGAGGCTGGCAGCATTATTATAGATGGAGGCCTGGAGAAGTTGGCTGCATTATTATACATGGAGGCCTGGGGAGGCTGGCAGCATTATTATAGATAGAGGCCTGGAGAGGCTGGCTGCATTATTATACATGGAGACCTGGGGAGGCTGGCTGCATTATTATACATGGAGGCCTGGGGAGGCTGGCTGCATTATTATACATGGAGGCCTGGGGAGGCTGGCTGCATTATTATATATGGAGGCCTGGGGAGGCTGGCTGCATTATTATACATGGAGGACTTGGGAGGCTGGCTGCATTATTATACATGGAGGCCTGGGGAGGCTGGCAGCATTATTATACATGGAGGCCTGGAGAGGCTTGCTGCTATATTATACATGGTGGCCTTGGGAGGCTGGCTGCATTATTATACATGGAGGTCTGGGGAGGCTGGCTGCATTATTATACATGGAGGCCTGGAGAGGCTGGCTACATTATTATAGAGGGAGGCCTGGAGAGGCTGGCTGCATTATTATACATGGAGGCCTGGGGGGACTGCATAATAAACATGAAGGACACCTTATACATGGACAAGGACTGCATTATACATGGAGGTCTATGGGGCTGGAAGGACACCTGATACATGAACTATAGGGGTGCATTATACCTGGAGGAGTATGGGGCTGCAAAATACAATATGAAGTTTTGTAGGGTTGCGTTATAATACATATAGGACTATGGGGGCTACATTAAAATATATAGAGGACTATGGAGGCTACCTTATACATGGACTATGGGGGTGCATTATAAAACATGTAGGACTATGTGGTGCAGTATAATATATGGAGAACTATGGGCTGAATTATAATACATGGAGAACTATGACAAATGAATTATAATAATTGGAGGGCTATGAGGGCTACTTTATACATAGAGGACTATAGGGCTGCATTATAATATGAGGACTATGTGGTGCAGTATAATATATGGAGGATTATGGGGTGAATTACAATACATGGAGAACTATGGGAAATGCATTATAATACATGGAGGACTATGGATGTGCATGCTAATATATGAAGGATTATGTGGGACCCTTTATACTATTTGGAAGGATTATGTGGGGGCCATTATAGTATTTGGAGAACTATATACAAGGGGGGAGAAAGATACAAGTATGGGATGGGAATGTTTTGTGCTGAGGGAAAAAGGCTCTTCTCTCAGCACCCAGCTTTCCCATGCTCTGATATGGGAAAGCTGGGTGCTGAGGGAAAGATGTATAGCTGAGCATGGGAAAGCTGGGTGCTGAAGACAAGATGGATATCAGAACATAGGAATGCTGGGTGCTGATAGAGGGATTTCAGATCACGGGAAACCTGGTTGCTTATTATCCCGTACCCAGTCATTATCCCATATCCCAAGTGTCAGTGTCCGTGGAGGAAGGGAGGCCCAGGTCTGAACTTTGCACCGGGGCCCATCAAACTCTAGTTACGCCACTGGTGATGAGCGAGCGTGATTGTCACTGCTCGATACTCAATCGAGCATCAGGGTGCTTGGGCACACTCAATACTCGATCGAGTATGGTGTTTGAGCGCCATGCTTGAGTCTCCTATCTTCCAGCCACTAAAAATTCGGGGATTGCCTGATAATCACGGTAATGCCATAGCTATGTTGGCTACTGACATTACTGTAATTGGACGGCCACATCGTGTCATTGGGTCTATATAAGACTGGATGATGCTCCGCTTGGCTTACTCTACCCATAAACAGTGTAGGGAAAGCTGCTGGAGAAGGGATAGTGTATAAGCGTGATTATTCCCATACAGTCTTTGTTGCTGAAACTTAAAAAAAAATCTTAAGAACTAAATATTTATACAATGGTATGCAAAACAATTAAAACAAAATAATCCAGTAACTGAATCTGACAAATAATCCTATAATTTAATGACTTTATGATATACATTTTTTTATTGCAGTTGTTTCTTCTTTTTATAATAAATTCTATTTCTGGTTCAATGGTCGTAATTTCAGTTTAGGGAACTAATTTTAACCTTAAGATGTGGATTGTCATGAATTACATGAATTGCATGAATTATGCACTTAAACAATCATATCTTAATGAGTACATATGTTGGTATTTGAACTCTTAATTAGTTGTCTGCTGTCATGGAATCAGTTGTGTAAGTGTTATTTGCTGGAGGGTTACAGGTAATCAATTCCCCTCATTAAGTCAATGAGGTTATTATTCCCAGTTGGAAGCTTTGTATTGGAGGATGCTGCTCTTACCTGAAATGAAAATATTTCACAATTCTCTCTGGGAAGCAACACTTGGATAAAACCTACACGTGTAATTCTCACTGTCAATAGAATTATAGCATTGTACAAACAATGAAAACAAAATGTAAAAGACTAAAGAGAAGAGTGTGGGCATAATCCAAATGGAGAACTGTTCTTGCATACAACAAAGGGTCTTATCAAGACGGCCCAAGGTCAAGATGTGACCTTTAAAACCACTGTCAAAATAAAATAACATTGATGTGATCAGCTAGGAAGGTTATTGATTTAATTTGAGGCTAAGCAAACTCAAGGCACATACAAATATTAGTGTGAGTTAGTGATCTGCACAAACGGTACATAAATGGGTAACTTAAAGGGGTTGTATATGATTAAAAAAAAACTCTGCTTTCTTCCAAAAATAGTTCCATCCTGTTTACAAGTTTAGTCTGGTATTCCTGCCAAATCCCATTCTTTTCAATGCAGCTGAGCTACGATGCCACACAACTCATATGGGACTTTCAATTTTTGAAAAAAAGGAACCAAATTTTTTTTGTAAAACTTTAACTCTTATCTCCTTTACTCCTAAGCTTGGTTTTCACCTTAAAGTGAACCTGTCAGGTGCAATATGCACTGAGAACCACGAGCAGTGCTGGGTGCATATTGCTAATCCCTGCCTAACCATCCCTGTATACACTAACATAGATAAAGAGATCTTTAGAAAAAGTATTTGTAAAGATCTTATATTGTATGCTAATGAGTGAGGTGACTAGTCCAAGGGTGTTGCTTCCCTTGCTAGTCGCCCCCATTAGCATGTTAGTATGCCCCTATTGGAGTGCTAACATGCACCGTCACAGGATGATCTCACTCACCTCTCCGGCTGCCATCGCTGCCCGACGCTGGATTTCAGCTAAGTGCGCATGATCCCGGAGTTTTGGTTTTGCGCACTACTTCAGATTGAAGCTGGGACCCGTACACCCGGCTTCATAGTGCACATGATTGAAACTCCGTGGTCATGCGCACTGAGCCGAAATCCAGCACCGGGCAGTGATGGCAGCAGAGAGGTGAGTGAGATCATCCTGTACAAATACTGAAACCTCAATCTATACCCTAATGAGCATAGGGTTATTAAAGCAAACACAATTTGCCCAGAGGGCAACTAGAGGTACCCTAACTAAAGATTAATAAAACTTAACTGTTATTCTCAATTATAACTAAACAGATCAATCTAAAATAGCGGCAAATTGAGCAACCTAATACTAAGTCATGTATCCGGCCGCGGACCAGATACTATAAACAAGTGGACAGAAGTCCTACAATATTAACAGATTGGTATTGCTCTACTCTGCCTACAAAAAGCTAATAGCCTCCCCAACATGTTTCACCATGTCTGGCTTCATCAGGGGGCTGAGGCTATAATGTTACTTTTTCCCATTTCAATGCTTGATTGCAAAGTTAGCTGGAATCGTCAGTGTACGCCAGATTACATTTGGAGATCCCCTGATGTGCCTGAACAGTGGAGCTCCCCGACAAGTGACAACATTTTGGAAACTAGACCCCTTAATGATTTTATCTAGATGTTTAGTAAGTACCTTGACATTTGCAACGTTGAGCTGTGAAAATGAACAAATTCATTTTTACCACAAAAAATGTTACTTTAACTTCAAATCTTTCATTTTTCACAAGGGTAACAGGAGAAAATGCACTGTTCAATTTGTTGTGCAATTTCTCCTGAGTATACCAATATCCCATATGTGGGCGAAAATTACTTTTGAGGCACAGTGCAAAGTGAAGAAGGCAAGGAGCACCATATTGGAGTTCAGATTTAGTTGGAATGGTTTGCGGGTGTCATGTTACATTGTCAAAACCCCTTAGGAACCTAAACAGTGGAGCTTCCCCACAAGTGACCCCATTTGGAAACTAGAACCCTCAAGGAATATGTCTAGATCTTTGGCGAGCACCTTGAACCCTACACGCGTCACATAATTTTATAATGTTGAGTCATGAATATGAAAAAAACCACATTTTTCAACACAAAAATTTTGCTTTAACACCAAAATTTTCAAATTCACTAGGGTAACAGGAGATATTGGACCATATAATTTGTTATGCAATTTCTGCTGAGTATGACAATATGCCATATGTGGTCAAAAACTTATTTTGAGACACAGTACAAAGTAAAGAAGGGAAGGAGCGCCATATTTGCTTTAAGATTTAGTTGGAATGGTTTGCGAGTGCCTTGTCACTTTGGCAGAGCACCTGAGGTGCCAGAACAGAAGAAATCCTCCACAAGTGACCCCATTTTACAAACTGCACCTGTCATGCTGTACTACTGGGTGTTCTGAGGAAGTGCAATACAAACTCCACTAGATGGCAGCAGAGTGAAAAAAGAGCAGAATGCATTTGCCCAGGAGTAGTACAGTGGAGTCACCAAAAGGTAGCAATAGAATAGTCACACAACCCGGGATGGATACTACAGGTCAAACAAAGTACAGAGAAGCTATCAAACAGTAGTCAGAAACAAGGAATGGTGTCAAGAGCCTGTCAGTAATGGAAGTGTCAGAGGGAAGACACAGAATCAGGTCGGGGCCAGAGTGTAAAGGCCACGTCTCACTAAGCGACATCGCTAGCGACATCGCTGCTGAGTCACGTTTTTTGTGACGCAACAGCGATCTTGCTAGTGATGTCGCAGTGTGTGACATCCAGCAACGACCTGGCCCCTGCTGTGAGGTCGCCGGTCGTTGCTGAATATCCTGGACCATTTTTTGGTCATTGCTCTCCCGCTGTGAAGCACATATCGCTATGTTTGACAGCGAGAGAGCAACAATCTGAATGTGCAGGGAGTAGGGAGCCGGCTTCTGCGGACGCGGGTAACCAAGGTACACATCGGGTAACCAAGCAAAGCACTTTGTTTGGTTACCCGATATTTACCTTGGTTACCAGCGTCCGCAGCTTCTAGAAGCCGGCTCCCTGCTCCCTGCACACGTAGCCAAGTTGCACATTGGGTAACTATAAGCAAAGCGCTTTGCTTAGTAACCCGATGTGTACCATGGTTACGAAGCACAGCGTCGTTACACGGGACGCTGGTGGCTAGTGGCTGATCTCTGATCGCTGTGGAGATCTGCCTGTTTGACAGCTCACCAGCAACCATGTAGCGACGCTCCAGCGATCCCTGCCAGGTCAGATCACTGGTGGGATCGCTGGAGCGTCGCTTAGTGTGACGATACCTTAAAGGCCATGTCTCACTAAACGACATCGCTAGCAACATCGCTGCTGAGGCACGACTTTTGTGATGTAGCAGCGATGTTGCTAGTGATGTCGCTGAGTGTGACATCCAGCAACAACCTAGCCCCTGCTGTGAGGTCGCTGGTTGTTGCTGAATGTCCTGGACCATTTTTTAGTTGTTGCTCTCCCGCTGTGAAGCACACATCGCTGTGTGTGACAGTGAGAGAGCAACAACTGAATGTGCAGACAGCAGGAGCCGGCTTCTGCGGACCCTGGTAACCACAGTAAACATCGTGTAACCAAGAAGCCCTTACCTTGGTTACCCGATATTTACCTACGTTACCAGCGTCCGCCGCTCTCACGCTGTCAGTGCTGGCTCCCTGCTCTCTGCACACGTAGCCGGAGTACACATTGGGTAATTAACCCAATGTGTACTGTGGCTAGATGTGCAGGGAGCCAGCACTAAGCAGTGTGCGCTGGTAACCAAGGTAAATATCGGGTTGGTTATCCGATATTTACCTTAGTTACCAAGCGTAGCATGCTTCCACGCATCGCTGCTGGCTGGGGGCTGGTCACTGGTTCCTGGTGAGATCTGCCTGTGTGACAGCTCACCAGCAACCCGTGTAGCGATGCTCCAGTGATCCCTGCCAGGTCAGGTTGCTGGTGGGATCGCTGGAGCGTCGCTTAGTGTGACGGTACCTTAAGTCGATATCAGGAAGTCAATGTACACAAAACAAGGAGATAAGATAGGAGGGACAGGCTGGGAGGAGGTAAACAGACACAGGTAGGGGATTAGAGGAATGTGGTAGGACAGATCAGAAACTCACCAGAGCCAGCTACACACATCAAAGGTATAGAATATAACTGGCAAGGCAAAAAGGGAGGAGTGGCCAGATATAGCGTCCTGAGGCAGAGGAAAGTTAACCCTTGACATGATCAGGCCAGGGCTGGAACACTGCCAAAGCAGATACCAGCCTGGATCATGAAAGCACCCCTCAATGAATTCATATAGTGGTACAGTAAGCATATTGACACTACAGGTGTGTCACAAAATGTTACAATATTGGGCGGTGAACAAAAAAATAATTACATTTTTACCACTAAATTGTTGTTTTAACCTCAGATTTCCAACTTTTACAAGGAAAATTGGTGGGGAAAAAAAGGCCCATAATGTGTTACACGATTTATCCTCAATGTGAAAATACCCCACATGTGATAAGTGGCAACCTGTGAAGATCTAGTGAACTCCATGCACAAGAGAGTTTAAGGCAGTGCTTGAAAATAATGGTAGTCACACAAAATATAAAGACACTTTGGGCACAATTTGACCATTTTTACTTAGGGTTTTACTCACTTTTGTTGCCAGCGGTTTAGACATTAATGGCAGTGTGTTGAGTTATTTAGAGGACACAACAAATGTACACTGTTATATAAGCTGTACACTGGCTGCTTTATAGTTCATCAAAGTGTCATATCTTCACAGCGTTGTCCCATAAAAAGAGGTAATACAATATTTACATACATGTGAGGGTGTGCTCACTTTTGTGATATACTATCCATATATATATATATATATATATATATATATATATACATACATACATACACAGTGCCTTGCAAAAGTATTCGGCTCCCTTGAATTTTTCAACCATTTCCCACATTTCAAGCTTCAAACATAAAGATAAAAGTTTTAATGTTATGGTGAAGAATCAACAACAAGTGGGACACAATTGTGACGTTGAACAAAATGTATTCTTTATTTTAAACTTTTTAAAAAGATAAATAACTGAAAATTGGGGCATGCAATATTATTCGTCCACTTTACTTTCAGTCTTTCAGTGAGGCAAACTCACTCCTGAAGTTCATTGAGGATCTCTGAATGATCCAATGTTGTCCTAAATGACTGATGATGATAAATGTCAGCCCCCTGTGTGTAATCAAGTCTCCGTATAAATGCACCTGATCTGTGATAGTCTCAGTGTTCTGTTTAAAGCACAGATAGCATCATGAAGACCAATGAACACAACAGGCAGGTCTGTGATACTGTTGTGGAGAAGTTTAAAGCCGGATTTGGTTACAAAAAGATTTCCAAAACATAAAACATCCCAAGGAGCACTGTGCAAGTGATCATATTGAAATGGCAGGAGTATCATACCACTGCAAATCTAACAAGATCCGGCCGCCCATCCAAACTTTCATCTCAACCAAGGAGACGACTGAACAGAGATGCAACCAAGAGGCCCATGATCACTCTGGATGAACTGCAGAGATCTACAGCTGAGGTGGGAGAGTCTGTCCATAGGACAACAATCTGTCGTACACTGCACAAATCTGGCCTTTATTGAAGAGTGGCAAGGAGAAAGCCATTTCTCAAAGATATCCATAAAAAGTGTCGTTTAAAGTTTACCACAAGCCACCTGGGAGACACACTATGTGGAAGAAGGTGCTCTGGTCTGGTGAAACCAAAATCAAACTATTTGGCCACAATACCAAACTATATGTTTGGCGTAAAAACAACACAGCTCATCACACTGAACACACCATCCCCACTGTCAAACATGGTGGTGGCAGCATCATGGTTTGGACCTGCTTTTCTTCAGCAGGGACAGGGAAAATTGTTAAAATTGATGGGAAGATGGATGGAGACAAATACAGGCCATTCTTGAAGAAAACCTGTTGGAGTCTGCAAAAGACCTGAGACTGGGACGGAGATTTGTCTTTCAACAAGACAATGATCCAAAACATAAAGCAAAATCTACAATGGAATGGTTCACAAATAAACGTATCCAGGTGTTAGAATGGCCAAGTCAAAGTCCAGACCTGAATCCAATTGAGATCTGTGGAAAGAGCTGAAAACTGCTGTTCACAAACGCTCTCCATCCAACCTCATTCAGTTCGAACTATTTGCAAAGGAAGAATGGGCAAAAATTTCAGTCTCTCTATGTGCAAAACTGATAGAGACATACCCCAAGCAACTTACAGCTGTAATCGCAGCAAAAGGTGGCGCTACAAAGTATTAACTTGAAGGGGCCGAATAATATTGCACGCCCCACTTTTCAGTTATTTATTTTTTTAAGACGTTTAAAATAAGCAATACATTTTGTTCAACTTCACAATTGTGTCCTACTTGTTGATTCTTCACCATAATATTGAAATTTGTATCTTTATGTTTATATACATATATAGATACATAGATTTTTTTTTATATATATATATATATATATATATATATATTTATTTATTTTTTCATTTATTTTTTTTTTATTTTATTTACAATATTCACCATATGGTAAAAGTGATAAGATGACTTTAGTCTTTGGTTCAGTACAATTGTAACAATGCCATAGCTATATTCTGATATTTGCAACCTTTTAATTTTTTCACCAACAGAGCGATATGAGGATTTGATTTTTGTGGGTTAAGTTGACAATGTTCTGAATGATGCCATTTTTTTTAACATACAAATTTTTTATCACTTTTTATTCTATTTTTTTGTGTGTTGGTATGATGAAGAAGCTAGAGATGAGCAAACTCTTTGAAGTTCAGTTCAACAGGTTCAGCCGTACTTTAGATAAAGTTCAGCTTGAGACCTGAACTCCAATGGAAGTCACTAATTGGCAGTTCAGGTCTCCGCCTACATACAACCAGCCATAAAACTGATCACTTCTGGGGGAGAGAGGGCTGATTTTTATTTTTTTTTTATTTTGGTATTCATTTACATCCAATCATGCTGTTGTTAACCCCAGTGTGAACAGTTCAAACACTGCAAGCAGCTCGCACAGGGCTGACCACTGATCATATCTGTCATGAATGTACTGTGAGAGACACTGAAGCTAAAAGCAGTGTAGATCCAAAGTGCAGTAAGCAGGCAAACCACAAGAGGGCAGTAGAATAGTCAGTAAGCCAGGTCAGCAGCAGGAGGTCTCGTTAATAGCACAGGGATAATCAAATCGTGGTCAGGTGATAGCCGAGGGTCAGATGCCACCAGAAAGTCACATATGCAACAGAGGAGAGAGATGGAGCCAAAGTCGGGAACAAGGATACAGATCAGATGCCAGGAAATCCAAGAAACATACAAGGATGGAGGACAATCAGGTCGGGACCGAATCAGACAGACGGGGATAAGTGCACAGCAGACAGGAGCTGGTAATCAGGGACCACAACAGATAGGCAAACATAGGAAGGAACGTGCAGGACAAGGTAGCAGGTAGGCAGAACAGATCAGGTAACTCACGGGAGCCAGCAACACACGCTGCAGAGCATAAACTATCACTGGCACTACTTCAAAGGCGCAGCACCAGTATCTAAAGTCTTGACATCTGGAACGAGGCAGGATTTGATTAACTCCTTACATGACCTGTAACCCTGAGCTGGAAAACCAGCCATGGCTCAGCACAGGCATGGAACATGACAGTACCTGAACACAACGATGCTCGGATGAGTGGTGTTCATATGTAAAACATCCAAACTCCAAACCCGAACTATTTTTGTATTTTTTTTTTTTGTGTTACATTGTTCCACATTTTATTGATTTACTTTTTTGCTTAGTCTTACTATGAGATATGTATATTTTTGGATTTTATTGCTGGTCTCATGCACTGATGTTTACTGATGTACTGTAGCACATGAAACCTGTTAGCTACAAGATCACAGATTGCTGATAGGGTTAAAGAGGGAGCCATTTCCCTCTTTTAACCGTCTTGATACTGCTGTGCCAATTGACATCAGCATCTAAAGGGTTAATAGTTCCTGAATAGGTTGTAAAACCAATTGAAATTGATGACTCAGGGTGCGAGCTGTCATTTTCACCTATGGGAGAAAGCTATACACTTAGGGCGGCTTTGCACATTGTGACATCGCACGTGCGATGTCGGTGGGGTCAAATCAAAAGTGACTTTCGACATCGTACTGTGTAAATCCTAGATGCTACGATGAACGAGCGCAAAAAACGTCATTATCGTATCATCGTTGCATTCACCGACATTTCCATAATGCCGGTGCCGCGACAGGTACGATGTTGTTCCTCATTCCTGCGGCAGCACACATCACTGTGTATGAAGCCGCAGGAGCAAGGAACATCTCCTTACCTGCCGCCAGCGGCTATGCGGAAGGACGGAGGTGGGTGGGATGTTTACATCCTGCTCATCTCCGCCCCTCCGCCGCTATTGGCCGCCTGCCGTGTGACGTCGCTATGACGCCGCGCGACCCGCCCCCTTAGGAAGGAGGCGGGTCGTCGGCCAGAGCGACGGTCGCAGGGCAGGTGAGTGCATGTGAAGCTGGCGTAGCGATAATTTTCGCTACGCCAGCTATCACACGATATCGTACCGGCGACGGGGGCGGGGACTATCGCTTGCGACATCGCAGCATCGGCTTGCGATGTCACAACGTGCAAAGCCCGCCTTATTCTTCGGTGCTGGGAAAAAAGAGGTGCATAGGAAAAAAGCTTTAATGACCACCATTAAATGGAATATCGGCATTCGGTAAGTTATTCACTACCAGCTAGATTTGCATGGGAAAATAGTTGGGAATGATGATGTCAGTATCTAAAAATTTTACTGTAAGTGAATATTAGCACAGGTTCTATGGACTTTGCCTCTATTATTTCTAGACTTGGAGCTGACCTACCCCTCTCTCCATGAACATAGCATAAAATCTTTGCTAATAATGCGTATCACACTGGTGACTCCCCCTATTATTTAAAATAGGTTCTGTGGGCAGAGTCTCATGCAAATCAGTATCCTGCCCTTAGCGTGAAACAACTCATTTACATATAAGAAAAATGCGGATTTCTCTGAAATAAGATATTTTACATCCTTGTTTCATTGATTTTTATTTCATTTTTTATGTATTTCCATAGACCTCAATAGCTGAGTGCGATGCACAAAAATTAATATTGTTAGAATATTCATGCGTTTGGCAGAACTGATACAACAGATCAGTGAAAAAAACAAATGTGTGAATAGTTTCATTATACTGTACGTGTCTGTGCACTTAAAAAGGAAATCGAGGAAAACGGATGTTTGAATGTAGCCTTAGGTTAAAGGGGTACTCTCATGTCTAAAGGCCCCGTTACACGCTACGATTTATCTGACGATCTCAGTAGCGATGTGACACGCCCAGATCGTAGTTATGATTTGCCGAGATTGCACATAGGTTGTTTAGTAGCGGTCACACGTACACATCTCACAAACGACGCTACATCATTCAGCGATATATTGTTTGACCAGGGCAGTCGTGTGGATGTTGTTCGTCGCTGGCAGAGTGTCAAACGTACCAATATGTCTGCTGCATTCCAAACGACGAACAATATTTTGAAACTGAACGACGTGTCAATGATCAACGATTTTCAACCTATTTGCGATCGTTCGGAGTCGCACGTAGGTGTCACACGCAACGACGTCGCTAACGATGACGGATGTGCATCACGAAAACCGTGACCCCGACGCCATACCGTCAGATAAATCGTAGCGTGTAACGGGGCCTTTAGAACCTACCCCAATATGTAGTAGGTATAATAATAATATTAGCAAATACCTCCAATTAGAAATGTAGTATAGTTCTCTTGAATAACTACGTCACTTACCTTCTGATTAGCTATTTCGCTTACCTCATGTGCAGGACATTGCAGCTTAGGTTTCGGTGATTACGACCACTAGATGGATATCTAAGCTGCAATGTTCTGCACATGACGTTAACAACACAGCTAATCAGGAGAACTATACTGCATTTCTAATTGGAGGTATTTGCTAATATTATTACTATTATTATTAATAATAATATTATTATTACTACACCTACTAAATATTGGGATAGGATCTTGAAGATGGGAATAACCCTTTACACTCCCAAGTTGAGATTTTGGTTAGCGTTCGATGCTGCAGATTTTCACTGCGCAAAACCCCCCACTGCATCTTATCATTCCCGAAAAATAGATGGAATTTATAGGAATTTCATGCCCACTGTGCTTTATTGTAATGCAGTGTAAACTGACCTGCGGTGCGTGTGTCAAATCCGTAACATGTCATTTTCTCTGTGTTTTATGTGCAAACGTTCCCCATAAAATTACATTAGAGGCAAAAAAAATAATCCATAGGTAAAAAAAAAGCATGTTATCCGCACATGACTCTATCAATAGGGTTTCGTCAAAGCCAAATATCAGGAAGAATCAAAAACATCTGCAATATCAAAATCTCATCAAATATTCATTGTGGGAATGTACTCGTATGTTTGCAGGTCTCATTCCACCCGAGTGGGAATGACGGCACATTTCTGTTAGTAAAGGAAATGTAGACTTCAGTAGTCGTGATGGGCGAATAGTAACTATATGAGTTTGGATTATTAACGAATCCCAAAGTACTATTCCGGTATTCGTCACAAATAATGAACCTAACGCAAATCGATGGGGAATCAGAGCATTTTACTGGAAAATTTTCAAGAAAAATATTCTGTTTCCCCATTAACTTGAATTAAGTTTATTTGTGACGAATACCGGAATAGTGCTTTGGGATTCGTTACGAATATTCCGAACCGAATGGTTACTATTCGTCCATCACTTGTCACGCGGTATATGGAGATAGGACAGGGGCCCCTAGGCTGGCCTTAAGACTTATGGCCCTGCATTGTCTTTTATCTTAAAGGTAGGTTTGAGGATAATTAGGTTCGAGCCCCCAGCGTGACCCTAACTCCTGTCCAGGCCTTGTTCTTATTCCCCCTCTCTCTCACCCTTGGAACGGGCCAGAAAACACAAAGACATACTCCACAAAATGACACAGACAAGGGTGAACACAAACTCATACACACAGCACTCAAAACACAGAGGAGAGACAATATGTGTACTGGGGGGGCAACGCAAAAGGTAAGGAAGAAACGCACAACAGAGGAACAGTCACACCACTCAAAAGCGCAGCACGGATCACCGTTCACAAGAAAAGCACCAAGGCTGGGTTTGCTGGAGTAAAATTGAAGCAAACATCGGCATCTCCTGACGAAGGCAGTGCCTTAAATAGGGAAGTGACAGTTGCACTTGGCAATCAGCAACCTGAGCCCTTAGGTGCTACTCAGCAGTCTGCAGGAATTAACTCCTATCAAGAAAAATCTCAAAATATGGTTAACCCATATTAGTAGCTGGTATGCCAGGATAAGGCTTAACCAGTCAAATGCACGGTTAGTGAAGTAAAGGTAAGCGTACCATACCAATGAGAGTACATATGACAGAAGAGGGGGAAGGGGAAATTGGGAGGGAGAGAAGAAAAAGATATAAGCAAAATAAGTATAAAATATAGTTGTCCCTCTCCTCTCTCCTCCTGTACCAGAAAGGAAAAGCTTGTATAAATAGCAAAAAATATGCTATTAGAATCAGTTAAAAAGTACTTCAAAACATAAAGAATGCATCAGTTCAACAAGGTACAAAAGCCCAGCCCCTGTACAAAAGTGAGAAAGGACAAAGCGTACACATTACCTAGTGTAGAGCAGCATACAGGGTTAATCCCACATCGTCAGGAGATCCCCTTCTAAGGACCTAAGGACCCCAACGCACGTTTTCTTGCTTCATCAGGGAGGAAGATACTGCGGGTGTATGAGCTGGGGTAGCTTTAAATAGCCCCTCCATGTAATTAATGGCTGGCAGGTGAGAATCATTGTAATGTGTATGCATCGCAGTTCCGGAATGTTTTTTCCAGGAAAGTGTGAGGTACCTATGTGAATAGGTTTCCGGCCATCTGGTAGGCAGGAGGGCACATGCACAGCCCCAGGGACATGTGCCGCCCCTGCAGCGGTCATAGTTTCATAGTTTCATAGTTTTTAAGGTTGAAGGGAGACTCTAAGTCCATCTAGTTCAACCCGTAGCCTAACATGTTGATCCAGAGGAAGGCAAAAAAACCCCAATGTGTCAAATAAGCTCCAATGGGGAAAAAAATTCCTTCCTGACTCCACATACGGCAATCAGACTAGTTCCCTGGATCAACACCCTGTCATAAAATCCAATATACATAACTGGTAATATTATATTTTTCAATTAATGCAATCAGGCTCTGCTTAAATTTTACTTGTGAATCCCTCAATACAACATCATACGGCAGAGAGCTCCATAGTCTCACTGCTCGTACAGTAAAGAATCCTCATCTGTGATTATGATTAAACATTCTTTCCTCAAGACGTAGCGGATGCCCCCGTGTTCCAGTCGCAGGCCTAGGTGTAAAGAGATCTTTGGAAACGTCTCTGTACTGTCCCCTCATATATTTATACATTGTGATTAGATCCCCCTAAGCCTTTGTTTTTCCTAACTAACTAACCCCAAGTTTAATAACCTGTCTTGGTGTTGCAGCCCACCCATTCCTCTAATAATCTAGGTCGCTCTTCTATCTACCTGTAAGATTATGCTATTTATAACCTTCTATACTTTTGCTAACAAGAAATGCATCCATTCCTCTCTTAAATTCATTCAGTGAGTTGGCCATCACCACTTCCTCAGGAAGAGAGTTCCAGAGCCTCACTGCTCTTACCGTGAAGAACCCTATTCTATGCTGATGTAGGAATTTTCTTTCCTCCAATCGAAAAGAATGCCCCCTTGTTCTTGTCATAGTCCTTGGTACAAACAGATCATGGGAGAGATCTCTATATGGCCCTCTGATATATTTGTACATATTTATTAGGTCTCCCCTAAGTCTTCTCTTTTCTAGAGTAAATAGACCTAATTTTGATAACCTTTCCGTGTATTGTAATGCACCCATTCCATTTATTATTTTAGTAGCCCGCCTCTGAACCCTTTCAAGTTCAGTAATGTCTTTCTTCAGCACCGCTTGGATCCGGGGGTTGCTGCTGTGGTTCGAGGGTCTCTGGACCCGGGGGCTCGCGGTCACTTCAAATGCAAAGGGGGTATTTACAGGGGATAAGAGTTCGTGACGCTACCCGTGTTTTGTGGTAAGGAGAGTACCATCGCTGCTGATGGGAGTACTCGGGGGAGATGGAGTGGGTCAGCCAGATGACGTTCCCTCCACGGGTAGGGGAGGCCCCGATACTCTGGATGGTGGAGTGCAGGGGGGAACGTGGTGCAGATTGGAAGCAGGGGAGGACAGCGTACTCACTCAGGCAGTGTTGGCAGTGCTGCGACCGCAAAGTAGACTCTGACACAAGGTAAACCAAGTCTCTGGGTGCCACTGCCACTTCAGGGGAGCTCGTCTGGAAATCCGCTCCCTTTGGTATTGCTGATGGTCTGTACCTTGCCTCCATGCACTGTATTTTAGTATCCGTTGTGACCCCTATGCTTGAAGCTGTCGGGGTCCTGCTCCCCACTATTAAGTAGTGAAGCTGTGCTCTCGATGGCTGACACTTTGGATTTCAGTGAGCCGCATAAGCTGGAAAGCTCTATCCCCCTCAATGTGTTGATGCCTTCGATCTCTGAGCTCTTGGGGGAAGTCCATAAAGAAACTATCCTCTACAGGTTAATTATCAGGTTGCGTGACGCTACTCCCTGATCTAGGGTCCAGTATGCAGCCGTGCTCGGTCCGGTTCGGTTACTAGGTACTCTGGTGTCCGTTGTTCCCCAAAACTAAGCCTGCACCTTTCTCCAATACCCTGCAACCGTGTCTTCGACTCCTCCGGTCCCAGACCACCGTCTGCGACCTAGCCAAAAGTCCCCAGGGAGCTCCAACTCCCAGCTCCTTAACCTTTGGGAGCTTCTTCTACTCTCTCTCTCACTTCCTCCCTCCCACCAGTCTACCTGACTCCTAGGCGAGTGGCCCTTTTCCACCTAGACCACCCACTGATGTGCCTGACAGGGTGTGGTGTGAGGTGTGACTAGGATTTGCATGTGTAGCGCCCCAGCGTCAGCAGCCGGGCCGCCGCTCGGATCTGGATCCGCGGTGGCTCGAAGGGTCTCCGGACCCGAGTGGGGTCGTGCGGACACTTGAACTAAAAGGGGGTATTTATATTTACAGGGGATTTTGTGGTTAGAGTTCGTGGTAAGGTGGGATACCACCGCTGCTGTTGGAAGCACCCGGTGGCGGTGGAATGGCAGCCAGATGTTTAACCCCTCCGTGGGTAGGCGGAAGATGCCCCGGGGCTTGGTGATGGTGAGAGGGGAGCACCGTTGGAGAGGAAAGGGCCACTGCGTACTCACTCAGTCCAATCACGCTGACACCGACAACTTGTAAACCAGAATTCTTAGCACTGCTGCAGCAAGGAGGGAGAATGCTGGGATCCTGTGCCCTATGCTGTTGCCTGTTAACCTGTGACCTTGACCTTGGCACCTCTGTCTGTAGTTGGTCCCGCTCAGCTTGAAACTGAACAGGTCCCACTCACCCGTATGGCTAACGGAGTGAGCTTGCTCTCAGAGTTCATGCTTTGGATTTTCTGGACTGGATATTGGGAAAGTCCTATCCCCCTCATTGCGCTAGTACCCCGATTTTGGAGCGGGTGGAGGATGAATTGTGAAGTCTTCGCCCTCGTCGAGTAAATTACCAGGACACGTGAAGCTACTCCCCGGCCTAGGGTCCACGTACCCCGTCGTGCTCTGGCCCCTGCCCAGAGATGGCTCAAGGCCGCCGGCTGCCCTGCTTGTCAGTTCCCTGCCCCTTGACATGATCCCCTGCGACCGGGGTTCCAGCTCTTACCAGGCCCAGACCAACGTCTGCAACCTAGTAACTGAGGAGCCCAGCTCCTAACCTCCTCCAACGACTTGTGACCTCTCCTCTCGAGAGTCACCACTTGACTGACTACTACTGACACTCCTGACCTCCCCTTACCAACCCCCCAAGCATCCATCCCTATTCCCTTCAGGCTGTCCACTGGTGTGTCTGGTGGGTGTGGTGCAGAGTGTTTCTAGGATTTTGATTAGATTGTTCTTAGCAACACCATAGGCTAGGGATCCGTAATCAAGGAGGAGATGACCACCATGCAGAAGGGCAAATTGCACAATGTCCTGTGACGACCTGATAGGCCAGGGTGTCACACATGCTGATGGAGCAATACCGAAAGTTAGAATCCCAGAACCATGAGGGTTGAGTCCTGCACCAAAAGATAAAGGGGGTGCAGTACCCTGTGACACCCTGACTAGTTCAGGGGCATCACAGACGCATTACCCAGGTAACCATGCACATGCCCAACCACCAACAAACCAGGACAGAAAAGACGCATGTGCGGCCGCGGGGACGTGTCACCCCAGCAACCCCACACGCGCCCCATCATCAGCAGACACCATTGACAGGAAAAGCACCAAGACCGGGTTTGCTGGAGTAAAACTGAAGCTAACGTTGGCACCTCCTGAAAGGAGGCAGTGCCTTACATAGGGAAGTGACAGTTGCACATGGCAATCAGCAACCTGAGCCCTTAGGTCCTACGCAGTAGTCTGCAGGAATTAACTCCTGCATAGCTGAAGACCAAAGACCTGAACCAGCCGATGCCTGTCTCTGGCTGAAAAATCCAGAAGCCTCAGGTTGCTTGTCAGACTCTGCAGTGTGAACAGACTCTGATGCTACAGTGCCAGCAGGTGTGTGCAGAACTGAACATCACATGACATCATTCAGTAAATTTTTACATGGTGAATGTGTCGCTTAGGCCCCTTTCACACATCAGTTTTTTGCCATCAGTCACAATCCGTTGGCTCCACGGATCGACGGATTTGTCACAGATTGTGGAAAACCTGATGCGACGGTTCCGTTAAAAAAACGGATCCATGGCATCAGTTTTTTCAGCCCAACAGTGTTTTTATACCCCATCTGAGCATGCTCAGTTAAAAACACGGAATCCATCGCCAGATTCCATCATTTGACAGATTATGACGGATCCTGCGCCCATAGGCTTCAAGTAAACCAAACAACGAATGTCGACAGATCCGTCGCTGTCCATTTTTTCGATGTAGACAAAAAGGTTACTTTGTCCGTTGTCTCCGTCCGATGGACAAACAATTTTCGACGGATCCGTTGAACAACGAATGAAACGTGAGGCCATCCAAGTCAATGAGAAAAAACGGATCCAGCAGCATCAGTTGACGGATTGTGACTGATGGCAAAAAACTGATGTGTGAAGGGGGCCTTACAACCTATAGTCCTAAGTAGCTCCACAATTATATAATGTCTGACTGTGGTTTCTATCTACATGAATAAGTGCAAAGCCTTGGACCTCGCATCATTTTTACTGATGGTTTTATTTACTGGCAAATTAGAAGAACAATGTCTCACCCACCTATATAAACTTCATCCTTGTTGATAGCGCCTTTTAATGTCTAGCCCAACAGCGATGGCACTATTCCTCTTATATCTAGATAATGTCACAATTAAAATATTATTCCTGTATAACTATTCTGTCCCGGACAGTCCTGGAAACAACTTGTGCCGATGCACACTGCCTTTTTAGTATTGCGCCTGACATCTTCTGAAAGAGGGGGCTGTCAGTGACGGACAGTTCTAGCCCCCCCTATGGAAGGAAATCAATAATTCTGACCTTTAGCTGGCTGCTGAGGTCTGATTCACAGCACTGAGCTCCCTCCTGCCGCACAGAACCACACGCCTAATTCATTGAATCAGTCTGACAGGCAGCTGAGGGAGAGACCCACAAAATGTTCAGCCTGGCTGTCTTTCTCTAACTTGCTCTCTGATGATCTTTTTTTTATCTCTACTTTATTCCATGTCTCTCTTTCTTTTTTTTATCGCTTTCTTTCTGGTAAATTCCGTCTCTTGTTATCTCCCGAGCCCTCTCCATTGTCTTGTGCGTAGTTCTCATACAATACATCCTGTGCCCTCTGCCTATAGCTTCTCCCTATCTATCCTCAGCATGTCAGTATGACCATACCTCATCCCTCCTCACCCACACTCCGCTAGACCCCTCCGGGACCCGCCAATACAATATTTCCATGACAACTACAATCCAGGGAAGTAACGCACATTGTTTAAAATAATCAGAATACATCTTTGTAGAAACACTGTGGGTTTTAACATCCATTTCTTTGATTTCATAGTTGTTTGGTAATTATACCACTTTATATACTAATACAGAAAATGAAAAAAATATATATTTTTTATAACAGCTATTCTGTATTGACTACTACTAGCTGATAATACCTTCTTACATATATTACAATATCTGGTATACTAGGGACACTATGGAGTTATTACTCATATTCTAGCCATCTACAGTATGTTTGCTGTGATTATTGATCAAGCTCTGTAATAGAACGGAGAAACAAAATGCAGCAGGTGAAATGAGTATTAAACATATCACCAATGTTCTAAGTAAATATATTTTTAAAGGGGCCAATGACATTATTTTTTTTACCAGATGTCAGTAACAACTCATCCAATCAACACAGGCAAAGAAATCAAACCATAGATGTCCATAAATTTATTCAGAAATGATTCAGGGAAAAAGTATTGAACACCCTTACTGAAATTTAATTAATACTTCGTACAAAAGCCTTTGTTGGTGATAATAGCTTTAAGACACCTTTTCTATGGAGATCTAATGGCATACATTTCTCAGGTGTGATATTTGCCCATTCTTCCATGCAGACACTCTTCAAATCCTGAAGGTTCAGTGCGCTCTTTCTGTGAAGTCTGAGCTTTAATTCCTTCCATAAATTTTCTATTGGATTCAAGTCAGGTGATTGGTTGGGCCATTTTAGCCTCTTAATTTTCTTTATCTGAAACCAATTGAGAGTTTCCTTGGCTTTGAGTTTGGGATCATTGTCTTTTTACAAAAATGTCTGGGTACATTTCTCCATTCATTGTTCCTTCAATCATATGAAGTTTGCCAGTGCCATATGCTGAAAAACAGCCCTAAACCATGATGTTCCCACCTACCTCCAAAATTTCACTGTTGGTATTGTGTTTTGGGGGTGATTTGCCTTTTGGCCTCCAAATATGATGTTTATTATGGCATCCAGATAGATCAATTTTGGTCTCATCTGACCAGAATATATGCTCCCAGTAATTCACAGGCTTGCCTAAATGTTGTTGAGTAGTTCTAAACACGTATCAGCATGCTGTTTGTTTTGCAATGGATTCTTGCGTGGTGAGCATACATACAGGTCATGGAAGTTGAGAGCGTTACTTATTGTATTTTTGAAATAATTGTATCTGCTGATTCCAGGTCTTTCTGCAGTTCGCTACAGGTGGTCTTTGGCTCTTGGACAACTCTTCTGATAATTCTTTTCACTCCACTGTCAAAATCTTGAGGTAGCAGCTAGTCGTGGCCAGTTTATGGTAAAATTATGTTCTTTCCACTTCCCTATTATGACCCCAACAGTGCTCACTGGAACCAACAGTAGTTTAGAAATTCTTCTGTAACCTATACCATCAGTATATTTTGCAACAATAAGGTTGCAAAGATTTTGAGCCAGTTCACTGTTTTAGCCATTATTAGATGGTTCTTGTGTGGCACCTTGGTAATGAGACACCTTTTTCTAGACCATCAATTGAATCAGCTAATATTATTTTTCACTAAGTGTCAGGATTGCTTTTTAATTGCTGATAGATTTCAGCTGTGTCATGACTTTCCAGAATTTTTTGCACCTCTCTTTCTTCATGTGATCAATACTTTTCCCTGTGTCACTTCTCATTATTACACAAAGCTTAATTTATGGACATCTATGGTTTGATATCTGTGTGCATTTGATGGGTTGTTACTGATATCTGGTAAGAAATTAATGTCAATAGAACCCTTAGGAATATATTTATTTAGAAAATTGGTGGCGTGTTCAAAACTTATTTCCCCCTTTATATATACAGTGCCCATACTCAATGAACTTTTACACATTTTTATGCTTTTTTCCTACAAACATTTATTGGGATTGTATGTGATAAACCAACACTAAAAAGTAAGTATTCGTGAAGTGTAAAGGAAATGATATATGGTCTTCTAAATGTTTTAGAAATAGAAATCTGAAAATTGTGATGTGCATTTGTATGCAGCCCCACCTTAGTCATACTTTGTAGAACCACCTTTGGCTGTAATAACTGTTGTACATCTTTTGGGGTATGTTTCCACCAGCTTTGTACATCTAGAGGCTGCAACCACCATGCTTCACTGTAGGAACCATGCTTTTATAAAAAAAATACATTTAATAAATACAAAATGTATTGCCCCCCAGAACAGTCTCAAAACTTGCACAAAGTCGGGGATTTTATAGGATTATAGTCAGGTAGATGGGTAACCAATTGTACTAAACAGGTGATCATGATCATCATTTTCATATGTAGGTTGAAATACAGGAATTGACTGAAACAGAGAGAGTCGTGTAGAAGACTTAAAAATTGTGAGAAACAGACAAACTTTGCTACAAAAGTGAGGTTTATAGGTCTCATGACAAAAGTCAAACACTGTGGTAAGACTTTGAGCAACAAGACACAAGGTA